>NC_089842.1:16867679-17170179 GCF_035609145.1 Eleutherodactylus coqui
TGCAGTGGTGATGGACACCACTATACAGTGTCATTAATCCATAGGGGGTGCTGAGCTATATCCAGTCTATAGGTGACCGCTGTGTGCAGTCTGTAGAAGACTACTATGGAGTAGAGGGAGTGTGATATCTATAAGGAATCTGCTATAAGGTGCCATCAATCCATAGAGGGCTGCTGAACTATATGCAATTCATAGGTGACAGCTGTGCTATGTTTTATCCACCATATAAGGGTCTGCTGCAAATAGGGTGTGTGTGCAGTGGTAAAGGACACCACTATACAGTGTCATAAATCAATAGGGGGCTTCTGAGCTATATGCAGTCCATAGGTGACAGCTGTGTGCTGCCTAAGGGATTGCTACGGAGCACAGGGTGTGTACAATATATAGGGACTTCACTATACAATGTTATTGATCCACAGTGACCTGCTGAGCAATATGCAGTCCATAATAGAAATCTATGCGTAGTCTATAGGGGACATCTATAGTGTAGAGGATGTCTATTATCTATAGGGACTCCACTATAGAATGTAATTTATTCATAGAGGACTTGAGCAGCATGCAGTCCGTAGGTGAAAGCTGTGTACAGTCTATAGGGGAACAGCTATGTAGTAAAGGTTGTGTGAGATCTATAAAGACTTCTCTACAAAAAGTCATTGATCCATAGGGGACTCACTAAGCTATGCAGTCAATAGGTAAAAACTGTGCCATGTTTAATCTAACGTATTAGGAACTTATGTGAAGTACGGGTTGTATGCAATGAGGAAACCACTATACAGTGTAATGAATCCTTAGGGGACGTGCAGAGCCATATGCAGACTATAATCTATAGGACTCCACTGTACAGTGTGTGCAATCCATAGGGGGCCTGCTGAAATATATTCAACAGGGAACTGCTTTGGAGTTGGAGATGTGCTGAGAGTCGCTGAGCAATATGCAGTCTATAGGTGAAAGCTATGCTATGTTTAATCCACTATATAGGGAACTGCTCTGAAGTAGGGGGTTATGCAATGGTAAGTGACAGCATTATACAGTGTTATAAATCTTTAGCGGGCTGCTGAGCACTATACAATCAACACAGGAAAGATGTATGTAGAGGGCATGTGTGATCTATAGGGACTCCTCTATACAATGTCATATATCTATAGGGGACTTGCTGAGTGATATACAATCCATAGGTAAAAGCTGTACAATATTTAATTACCATATAAGGAACTGCTGCAAAGCAGAGTGTGTGTGCAATGGTAAGGGACACCACTATGCAGTGTCATGAATCCATGGGGGACTTGCTGAGCTATATGCAATATATAGGGACTCTGCTATACAGTGTGAACAATTCATAGGGCACTGCTGATCTGCATTAAATCTACAGGCGACTGCTGCAGAGTTGCAGATATGTGCAATCTATAGGGACTCTGCTATGCAAGGTCATGGATCCACAAGGGACTCGCTGAACAACATGCAGTTCATAAGTGAAAGCTGTGCTGTGTACAATCTATAGGGGACTGTTGTGCAATAGTGTGTGCAATCCAAAGGGACTCCGATATAAAGTGTCCTGAAGCCATAGGGGGCTCCAGGACACTTAGCAATGTGAAATCTATAATGACTTGCTGGATCATGTGCAATCTATAGGTGAAAGCTGTGTTGTATATAATCTGTAGGGGATTACTTCACAATAGGAGTATGTTAAATCTGCCATACAGTGGTCACCATTCATATGGGACTTGCTGTGCAATCTATAGGGAATTGCTGAGCAGTGTGCAGTCTATAGGGAACACCTACACAGTAGAGGCATTTGCAATATATAGGGACTCTGGTACATAATGTGCAAGATCTACAGAGAATTCCTACACTGCACAGTGTGCAGGATCCATAGGAATATTCTGTTTTATGTGCAATTTATATGGGACTGTTGCAGCATACAGTGTGTGCACCCAATCTATAGGGGACTCCACTGTGTGCTATGCATGATCCATAAGGGACTATGAGTCTGCACAGTGTGCACAATCCATAGAGGATTGCTGTACAGTGTACAATCTATAAGGGTCTGCTGTGCAGTGTCCCGATGCATAGGGGACAATGATGTAAAATTTGCACCATCCATAATGGGCTGCTGTGTCTATCTATATATAGGACCACTGCATTATACATTGTGTGTTTTTTGCAAGGGACTGAGCTGTGTGTTGTGCTCAATTCATAGGAACTGCTGTTCTGCACAGTCCGAAGGGGACTGCTGTGCTGTACACTACATCTGGTGCATAGGAAACGTGTTGTCCTCTATAGTGTGCAAAATCTACAGGAGATTCCAATGTACAGCTTACGCAATCCATAAGGGACTGCTGTACAGCTCAAAGTGTGTGATCCATAGAGGACTGTTGTGTCGTACAGTGAGCACAATCTATAGGAAACTACTATTCTGCACGGCATGATCCAAAGCGGGCTACTAATCTGTACAGTAATTGGGATCCATAAGGGACTGCTGTGGAATTCACAGGGAACTGCATAGAGGATGATGCTGTACAGTGAGCATGATCCATAGGAGCCTTTCTATGCTGTACAGTGTGTGCAATCTAAAGGGGATTTGTTGTCCTGTACAACGTGCGTGATCCATATAGAGACTGCTGTACTGTGCTTTAGACACGATGCATAGGAGATGATGTGCAGTATGCACTATCCATAGGGGACTTGCTGTGCTATACAGTGTGTGCAATCCACCCAGAGATGGCTGTGTTGTCCAGTATGCATGATTAAGGACTTGCTATGCTTAAAGTTCACGCAGTCCATATAGGGAATGTTTTGCTGTGTACAGTATGTGTTTGAACCATAGGGGACCTTTGTGCAAGGCGTATAGGACACAGTGCTATATAAAAGGCTGTCTATAGTAAACTGTATAGGTAGTGGTTGCACCGCTCCATGTAATATCCATGAGGGTCTTTGTATTATGTAGCTTAATGCAGTTTGTATATTGTGTAGGCATTTGTTTTGTATGGCAGGCAGAGCTCTGTGGACTATTCTACGTGTATTCTATAAGTGATTGCACTGCAGCATGTGTAGTGAAGTTGACTGTAAAGAGTGTGGTCTATAGGTGATTGTTATACAGGGTATATTGAAGTGAATGTGTTCTATAGGAGCTGCACCAGTACTGAGGTACTATAGTTTCTATAAGTAAGCTATAGCGTGCTAATGCCAACATAATACAGAGCCAATATAACATATATGATAGGGCCACATATAGCTACCAAAGAAGAGCCTCACTGTGGAAATAGGATTTTGCCTCCTTGCAGTCTAATAACGGTATAACTATAATAGCGCTATATGAGCCGGTATAGAAGTGTCAGATACTGATAAAACCATTTTCCCATATACTTCATTTCAATTTCTCACCAATGTCAGGATCTCTGCTTGCTGTTAGTAAATGGGAGCATTCTTGTTCCTATCTAGAGGCTTAAAACCTCTCCTGACATTAAGGAGGTCTTCTGGGCAAAAACTATTGATGAGCTGTCCTCAGGATAGGTCATTAATAGGTAATCCCCGCAGATCTACTGCCCAGAATCAGGTGATTGCCCTGTCCGCTGTCAGTGTTTCGGGCTGGACATTGTCATTAGGGTCGGGACAAGAAGTGCTCTAGCTGGCTTCACTCCCACTAAAATCAATGGGACTATTACTCTTCCAGCACCTCCGACAATGGGAATGGGCGCAAAAGTGTAATAGCCCTTTCAGCTATTCTTGTCCCCCGATATCAATATCCTGCCTGCTGCACTGACAGAGGGTCAGGCGATCAGTTGATCGCTGGGGATCCCAAGCAGTGGATCCCGGCCGATCAACTATTGATGAGCTATCCTCTAAAAGGGGTTGTCCAGGATTAGAAAAACATGTCTGCTATCTTCTAGAAACAACGCCACACCTGTCCACAGGTTGTGAGTGGTATTACAGCTCACCTCCATTGAAGTAAATAGGGCTGAACTGCAATACCAGACACAACCCATGGTCAGGAATGGCGCTGTTTCTGGAGGAGAGCAGCAATGTTTTTCTAATCTGGGCAACTCCATTAATAATTCTCACAGCTGATGGTTTGTTACAATCGTATCCAGTATAGACAATCCTTTGATAGCTAAACAACCTGGACTGATACAATGTATCAGTGCAGATAAAAGGTAACAAATATCAGGACAAGAGAGATTTGTGCTGCTGAGGTGTCTACACTGGTAACAAAACCTCAGCTGCGAGCAGTATTAGGTCACTATGGGATTTCAACTTTAGAAACGAAGCAGGATTGTTCCCATTTAAACCTCAGTCACATGGGCGTTTGTACGCACGTGTCTGTCAGTTGCGTTTGCCGGCCGCATCTAAATAGAACTAATGGTTTTCAATGGGAACTGGCAAATATGCGAATTTTACATGCGCACAAACACATGGCGAAAATTATAGGACACCGGTTCGCAGAACGTATGTAACTGCATTCTGCGGCAAACCGGTGTTCTGTGTATGTGAAACCCCTGGATGCAGTGGCATCCAGGGGTTTCACCTTGTGCTCAGTAGGGCCAGCGGCAGCAGTGCCGACCCCATTGAGAACATATAGTGAAGATCGTGATCCTCTGCCACAGCTGTGGCAGAGGAGAGCGATGTTCTCCCATTGAATTCAATGGAGCCAGCAATATAGCCGGCTCTATTGAAAGCAATGGGCTGCCGGCAAGCGCTGCAGTGATTTTCGGGGAAGGGCTTAAAATATAAGCCCTTCCCTGAAATCGATCCAAAAATGTGTAAAAAAAAAAAATGTATACTCACCTCTCTGCAGCTGCTGGCGCTCAGCTGCGTCCAGCCGGCTCTTCTCCTGCACTGCTCTGAGGATTTTTCAGCAGGTGGGGATTTAAAATCCCCGCCTTCTGAAAGGGCTGTCTCTGATTGGCTGAGCACTTTGACCAATCAGAGGCAGCTCTCAGCTATTGAATGAGAGCTGAGAGCTGCCTCTGATTGGTCCCTGTGCTCAGCCAATCAGAGGCAGCACTCACCCATTTATGAATTCATTGGACCAATCAGAGGCATCTCTCAGCTGTCATTTAATAGCTGAGAGCTGCCTCTGATTGGTCAAAGTGCTCAGCCAATCAGAGGCAGCCTTTAAGCAGGCAAAATCCCCACCTGCTGAAAAATCCTCAGAGCAGTGCAGGAGAAGAGCCGGCTGGACGCCGCTGAGCCCCGGCAGCTGCAGAGAGGTGAGTATACTTTTTTTTTTACACATTTTTGGATTGATTTTCAGGAAAGGGCTTATATTTTAAGCCCTTCCCCGAAAATCAATGCAGCGCTTGCTAGCAGCCCATTGCTTTCAATAGAGCCGGCTGTATTGCCATTGAATTCAATGGGAGAACATCGCGATCCTCTGCTACAGCTGTGGCAGACGATTTCTTCATCTCTGCCGGGAGTTCCATTGTCACTAGACACTGTGACAATGCTGTCTGAGTGTCCAGTGACAATAGGACTCCCCGCAGAGATGAAGAAATCCTCTGCCACAGCTGTAGCAGAGGATCGAGATGTTCTCTGTATGTTAATGGCGCCGCAGCTACCGCCGGCCCCTTTGACCACAGGTGAAACCCCTATATGTGACAGCATTCAGGGGTTTCACATCCAAGGAATCCCCTGCTGCAGCTGTCACAGCCGCAGCAGGGGATAGCGGGCAGCGCTCTTTTTAAACGGATAAACGCGGCTAGCAGTGTTTTTTCTGCTGCATAACTGACAAAATGCGCGTGTGACTGAGGCCGCACAGACAGCAAGCAGTAATCCCTTTGTTGGCGCTTCCTAGCATTGCGTAACTTACATTCATTGCCTCTAAGGACAACCATAATGGGAGCTGTCGGTTGTAGGATGGGAGGAGGAGGCATCTTTTGAACACTATGTATTGCATCTGATGACGGTGCCAGCATAAGTGGGTATCCCTGAGCTACTGGCACCGCCTAGAAGCCTTTGTGTGTAAATGAAGCGCAGGGTATGCAATGTCTACATAGCATTCCTCCTGCGTAATGTGACATCTCCATTAGGGATTATGTAACATCCCATTCACATCTGATGATTTCCTCATTACTTCATGCGCAGCCCTGGGAGCCCCGACAGGTGAGGCAGCAGCAGAACGTCACTCAGACCAGGGTGCAGTCAGAAGTGCCCATGAAATAAGTGCATTTAAAGGGTTTCTCTGCTTCTGCACTCAACAGGTAGTCTCATATGAAAGGGCCCTGGGGCTGGAGATCCGTCCGATAGCTATATGGCTCCATCCATACTGACAGCCAGGTAACAGCTGACCGCCAGGGGTCCCGAGCAGCAGACCCCCTCTGATCAACTATTGATGACCTAACCCGAGGACAAGTCATTATTGTTAGGCTGGGTTCTCGCGGAATGACCGCACTGAAAAACTGAGATTTCCGCAGGATAAGCACAGCTTCAAAACCCATGGCTAAAGGCCACGGGTTTTGAAGCGGCTTCGCTGCCTGCATTCCGCTGCGGCCATCTCTCCCCATAGAGAGGACAGAGGCCGCTGCGGAAATGAAAAAAGAACTGACATGCCGCATCTTTGTTTTCTGCGCAGCACGTCAATTTCAGTGCGCCTTGGCCGCAGCGTGTGGACAAGATTTTTGCAAAATCTCACCCATTTTGCTGGCTAATCCCGGGATGAGGAGCCGCGGGCAGAATTGCTGCGCAGACCTTCCGCACGGAAATTTCGCGGCAATTCTGTCCCGTGAGAACCCAGCCTTAAAGTCCTGGAAATTGTGTACTGCGACTGACTCTTAACACCCATTCAGAGGACAGGAAATACAAATCTGATCAGTGGGGGTAACTATAGGGGATGCGGCTGCACCCCGGCCCACCCCGCTCGTGGGCAGGAAATCACGTTTTGCCATAACATGACATGGGCAGGATTTGCTGCAGAATCCCGCACTACTTTGGAATGCAAATCCGCCCATGGGAAGGAAGCCTAAGGATAGGTCATTAGTAGTTGATCAGCGGGGTCTGCAGCTTGGGATCGCCTGGCCCCATCCTTATGGTAGGTCATCAGTAGTTGATCGATGGGGTCTGTAGCTTGGGAACCCCGGTGATCAGGTCATCAGTAGTGGATCAGCGGGGTTTGCTGGTTGGGATCCCCAGTGATCAGTTGATCACCTGGCCCCATCCTCAGGATAGGTCATTAGTAGTTGATTGGCAGTAGCTTGCAGCTCGGGACCCCCAGCAATCAGCAGTTCCCCATGGCGGCTGTCACTGTGGAGGCTGACAGCTCTGTACACATTGCTGCAGCCCAGGTTGGTTTTGTATTGAGCTCTATGGGAGCTGTGAGCTTCTGTCTCCGTCCACATTGACAGCCGCCTGGAGAACAGCTGATTGCTGGGGGTCCCGAGCTGCGGACCCCCCCCACGTTCTCCCCGCCAATTAACTATTGCAGAAAATCGCAGCTTTGCACTCGCCCGTGCGAAAGTATCCTTAAAATCTGATTACAGCTGGAGATGACGACGGCCGGTGTCACCGCTGCTCCCCTGTAGTACGCAGACGATCCAGCTGTGACCCGAATGGCCGAGTGCTGTCTGACAGTCTGGTTGCTATGGATACAGCGGGGTTGTCAGGCAGCGGGCTCCTAGTAACCAATCTGTCTCAGATGACTGGGGTCTTCAGGACAAAATCACTAAGGGCCGAGGAGGCGACATGACGGGACAATGTACTTCCTGTTGCTTATGTAGCGCCAACATTTTCCGCACCGCTGTAAAGCGATGACCGCGCGTAGTAATCAGATTTTTGCGGGCGCAGTGGTGGCGGGATAAGATGGCGGAACGGGCCCTCATGCATGTGGCGAAATAAGCCACAGCAGATCCTGTCATACGTTATCAGAGTCTGCAGAAAAGCCCGCGGCATCATCCGTGCCATGTGACCGCCATGCGGCTCGTCCCGGGAGAAGTGTCACACATCAGCTGATATTTACTCATGCAAGATCCTCATCATCAGCGACGACAGTCAAGTCATCAGAGCCCTCAATGTGAGACGATGCAGGTGCCACGGACGGTCACAGGAGCGCAGAGGATGTCAGGCGGGGAGCGCGCAGATCTTAGGGGAGGGCGCCGAAGGGGCCGGACGCTGAACACAGAGGATTTTTGGCAATTAGTGTTCTGCTCCTGAGAGAGGGCAGGTAATTATTGGACTGGCAGCGCAATGGCGTAAGTGAATTTGCGCGATGGTCGTTGCGTTTTTGCGTGCAGCTGCGCATATTTTACTGTATTTTTGCATGAGCAAAGAAGCGCACGCGCATGCTCCCATTCATTGCAATGGGCAATTAAGTTAAATTAGTTTAATATGTGCTATGTTTGGGCGTAAAACGCACGAAAATGGAGCATGGAGCGCGTTTTTTGGCACAAACACAATGCGCTCATGTGAAGGTTATTGAAATCAATGGCTTCTATTCACTGTGTATTATGTGCAATACCCCGCGCAAATGCTCTTGTGTGAATAAGCCCTAAGGCCGGATGCACACGGGCGTATTTGCGCATGCAATATACAGAGAACAGAACCCTTGTCCGTTGTTCCTCCATGTCCGTCTGTCTGAATCATCTAAGAAAGGCTGAAAGCTTTCAACCCAAAGCTGGACTTTCTCCATTTCCCTGTGCAGCAGTCGGTGCGTGGGAGCGTCCGCAGAGGGGCCGCAAAAAGTCCAGTATACAACACACTTGTGCGCGTAAATATGCAATGTCCATCCAGCAAAAACGCAGCGCAAATACGCACGTAAGTACGCATGACACTCGTGTGATTCTGACCGAAGGCTGCCTCCAAACGGGTGAGAAATTCCCGCAAGATTTGTACATTGCGAGACGCACGAATCGCACACAAATATGAGCCCCATTCTTTGGGATGGGGTTTGTTTTCACGGCATCCTAGGTGCGGTATAAGGGTGGTTTTACACGGGCAAGAAAACGCGCAATTTTTGCCTGATGTGAGAGGGAGTAAAAAAGCAGCTTATAAAACCAATGATTTAGAACGGTTTCCTTCCCATCTGCGATGTTTTCACGGATGTAAAGTTGAGAGAACAAAAAATCGCGGCACGCCCTATCTTTCTGCGATGTGCGTTTTTTATTGCGTGTTTTTAATCGAGTGTTTTTATTGCGCGATTTCTATCGCGGGCGGCTGCGATGTGAGATTATTCTTAAAAAGAAGCATTGCCGATGCCCAGAAATCGTGGGAACAAAGACGCAATTTTCTTGCGGCAAAATCGCGATCACCCGTGTGAAACTAGCCTAAGGACATGTTCACTTCATGCTGCGGCTCAGTGTGATTGCAACAATATCCAGTTTATACAGTTTTTTTATGCTTTACTAATAAAAAACATATTTTAAAAAATTACTCTGTCACCATTTCCCCCCCACCCCCGCTGGTCCAGCTCTGCTGCTCCCATCCCTATCGCTGGTCTTGGCTATGCTGCGGTGACGCTCCATATATACATGTCACCACTGACGGGAATGGCGGTGCTGGAGCGGCGGGAGGTCTCAGCGGGGAATATACCTTAGTTTGTTATTTTATACCATCTGTAAGTTTCTTCAAAATGTTTCTAAAACCTGGAAAATGCCTTTAATTGGCGGGCTGCGAGAGCACCATGCAGGGGCGTAACTATAGGGGATGCAGGGGATGCGGTTGGACCCGGGCCCATAAGCCTTAGGGGCCCATAAGGCCTCTCTTCTCCATATAGGGAGCCCAGTACTATGAATAAAACATAATTAGGGGCCTTGTTACAAATTTCGCATTGGGGCCGGGGAGCTTTAAGTTGCGCCTCTGGCACCATGGTAGGAGGTAATGCTGCTTACATGTCTAAAAATGCCATAAACCCTTCTAATTTAACAGTAATACACTGTCCTTCTGCCTGAAGCAACGTATACATGTATATATTGCTCAGACATACATACTAGATACATATACATTACATATATACATTAGGTCTCATTCTTAATACCATAAGGGATTCCGTTTTCCTGCTCTGATCTCAATTACTGCTACCTGCCTGCACTAGACACCACAATGCCAGCCCCAGCATGTGAGTCGTACTGTGCAGTCTGTGGCAAGGGGGGCCTGTGAGCTCCCCTGGCTCAGGGGTCAGGTCGCAACTGAGATCGCTTTACCTAAGCCACTTTCGAGAGGGAATGACTGAGAGCAGGAGAATGACTGAGCTGAGTCAGGGCAGTTATGTAATATTACATTACAGTCTCATCTTATCTGTTATCACACTGGAGGATATCAGCTGCTCCCCAGGCAATAAACTAGTGGAGACATCACTCCTGGCTGCTAAAGCCCAACTCGTAACAGCTCTTCGAATAATACGGATCCGACTGCTGACTAAAGTTTTTGCCCTAACTCACAACAGGCTTCCTGGCTTACTTTCTGGTCCCTCACAGTGTGCACACCTATCAGGTAGAGGCCAGTCTCACTTACGGCTGCGTTACCCAGGAGTTGTTACTACCACCGGCTCAGGGTCAGGAGCGTGGCACTGCTGCATCATTCTCTTGGCTCATAGTCACAGTGCCAGATGTTCTTTACTTCAGGCTGTAGCAAGGGCTATGGTCCCTTCACTGCAGACTGTTGCACTCCTTGCAGGTCTTTCTGCAGACTGTCATTCCCTTCTAGCAGCACCTCTGCTCTCCCACTTGGCAGCAATCTAAGCTCTCAGCTCTGCCTGCGGCACAAATGAAGTTCTTTTTACATGGGACCTGGGGCAGCTAGAAAGTTCGGACCTAATCTCATACTTTTGGGGATGTGGCTTAGTGCCAAAATGTTGTTTAGTAAGTGGAGCTTAGCACCATTGCTGTGTCCCTTGCAGGGGGTAGAGCCTAGGATGGCCAGGAGCTGCTACTGTAAGAGCAGCGCTCCCCCTTCTTATACGTGTGTGGAGCATAGCCCTCGTACATCTATTAATGGTGTATGAATTATCCGTAAGAGTCTAATGTAGTCCAATATCCTCCTCCACTCTCATCTGTATTAACCGAGGAGGCTGCTACTGCTCTTCCTCCGCTGTGCTTTACACTACAGATCTACTCTATTAGAGGACAGTGACTTTAGTATAGCACCATTAGGGAACCTACAATTACATGTAAAAAATTAGCTTTGTGCACACGCTAGCTGGCTGTCATTTTCAACCCAGAACCCCAGCGCTAATACCTAAACCGCCGCAGATGCTGCTGGGTAATTTCTCCAAAACTGGAATTTGGTTTAAATATGACGCAGAGTGGCGAGAACTCCATCACGTCACCGAATCCGGTCTGGCAGCAAAAACTAAAAATGTGTGTAGAGCTGGCGAGGCGCGACCAGAGCCGGAAAATACAAGGAGTCATTATCATAATTGTTCCAAAATATCTGTAGCATCTGAACTCTGGAGCTTAACCCTTTGCAATCCAATTTTAGATTATAGGTTTCCTAGGGGGCTTTCTCTTTTTGCAATTATACAATGGCGCCATCTGCTGGCTAGAGCCAGCACTGTGGTATGTGACATGCTGGAGAGGCCCCCGACAACAGAGCGGCCAGTAATATACAGTAAGAATGCCCTGCCGGACATCTTTTGACATTGGAGCTGTACAGCCTTCAATCAGAATGTCTTTAGACGTCAGACAGTAGATTGGAAAGGGTTAAATATTTGTGAACCTCTTCGAGTCCCCCAAATATCTCACCCGTAATCACAACCTGTGAACACTGAAGAAAAGGACACCTTTAATGCGCGAAGCGTGCCGCAACAAATAGTTTTACGTTAGACACCCCCCCCCACACACACACACACACACACTATTATGCCAAGCCACGCCCCCTGTGTCCCACACAGTAGCAGTATCCCTCAGTGACCCCCTTACAGTAAGGGCTCATTCACACGGACGTATGACGTTTTGGTTGCACAAATACGTAGCGTATTTATGCACCAAATTGCGCATATTCAGTGCCTATTTTCACCTATTGCCTTTTTCTAAAGTGATCACTGCGAATTAGGGCCTATTCACATGAATGCGTTTGTACTGTGTATTACACTTGCATAGTTTGCGCTCACAATAGAGCCCATTGACTTCAATGGGTTGGGTCACATGTGTGGTTTTTGCACGCACATTTCGGTTGTGCAAAAAAACCCCAAAAAAGCAGTATTCCTATTTTGGTGCACCAATTACCCCTTATTATTGGTAGAGATGAGCGAACGTGCTCGGCCACGCCCCTTTTTCGCCCGAATACCGCGATTTTCAAGTACTTCCGTACTCGGGCGAAAAAATTCGGGGGTCGCCGTGGCGGCGCGGGGGGTTGCAGCGGGGAGTGGGGGGGAGAGGGAGAGAGAGAGGGCTCCCCCCTGTTCCCCGCTGCTACCCCCCACGCCGCCACACCTCTCCCCATCCCCCGGCGCACCCGAGTACTTTTCACCCGAGTAGTGAAGTACTCGGAAATCGCAGTATTCGGGCGAAAAAGGGGCATGGGCGAGCACGTTCGCTCATCTCTAATTATTGGCCATTGAATCGATGGGAGTATGCATGCATGGTTTTTACGTAAAAATATACAGGTCACACGTGTGCAAAAATCCAGTAAAATACGCACTGATGCGCACAAAAATGCAATTCCCATCGTACAAATATGCAGCAAAAAAGCGCATGCAAATACGCTTAGGATGGGTTCACGCGGGACGGATTTGCTGTGGAATTTCCGTGCAGATTGTCCGCACGGGAATTCTGCATGCGGCTCCTTAGCCAGCAAAGTGGACGAGAGTTTGCAAAACTCTCGTCCACATGCTGCGGCCAATCCGTTGTGGCCAAACCATGCGGAAATGGCCATGCAGCACAGAAATTAAAGACGCAGCATGTCAATTCTTTTTTTTTTCCCGCACCGACCTCTCTATGGGGAGGGATACCGCAGCGGAACTGCAGGTGGCGAAAACCGCTCCAAAACCCGCAGCTGCGGTTTTCCAACGTTACTCTTGTGGATTTTTCGTTGCAGCCAATCCGCGAGAATTCCGCTGGAAATCTGTCCTGTGTGAAGGCAGCCTTATGCATGTAAAAAGAAAAATACATAAATATGCAGCAAATATCCATTGACTTCGATGGGCTATTTTGGTGCGTAATACACATCAGAATAGCGCATGCTGCACTAACAATGTCCCTAATGATCCTCTCATTGAAAGCAATGGGATATCATTCTGCACTTCTGCCACAGCTGTCACAGCTGGGGCAGAGGATTCCTTCATCCTCGCGGTCCCCACGGGGATGAAGGAAACTCCTGTCACTGCTGTGGCAGAAGTCCCCAGCATTCTCCATATCTTTTCAATGGGGCTAGCGCTGCTGCCGCTGGCCCCATTGAAAAGACTGGCGATATCCGGGCGTGATGCCATTTTTTTCTCGCACTGCGCTGCGAGACATTTCATTTACTCTCGCAGCGCAGTGGAGAAAAAAACGCCAGTGGGTGTCCACCCTTATAGTGCCCCTCGGTGACCTCCCTCATTCTAATGACTCCCTCAAAGTAACCATGTTCCTTAATGACCCCCTCATAATAACAGTGACCACCTCATAGTGATAGTATTCCTTAGTGACCCCTTTTTAGTAATAGTGACCCTCAGTGTCCCTCTCACAGTAAAAATATACAATAGTCAGATATCAGCTCTACAAAGTGATAGTGATTACTGTGCAGTTACCTCCCGTGAGCACTGGTGACATCTTCTCTGATTGGTGACGTCCGCTATTGTTTTCCTTCTTTATCCAGGCCCAGACTTAAAGGGGTGGTCTCGCAAAACCAAGTGGGGGTATACACTTCCGTATGGCCATATTAATGCACTTTGTAATGTACATCGTGCATTAATTATGAGCCATACAGAAGTTATTCACTTACCTGCTCCGTTGCTAGCGTCCTCGTCTCCATGGTTCCGTCTAAATTCGCTGGCAGCTTGCTTTTTTAGACGCGCTTGCGCAGTCCGGTCTTCTCCTTTCAGCACGAGCCGCTTCAGTGTGCTCCCCGCTACAGCTCTTCTGCGCATGCGCAGATGAGCTGTCACTGCTCGGGAGCGCGCTGGAGCAGCCATTCTGTACCATCCTCTGTTAGAGGAAGGTGCAGAGCCACCCAGCTGTCTGGAGAAGCCGCCCAGCTGTCCTGCCGTCCAGCTGTCCTGCCGTCCAGGTAAGTGATGGGCCGTGGGGGGGCTGCCGCTGCGCCAGGGGGGGGGGCTGTCGTCGCTGTCGCTGCGATGGGGGGGGGGGGGCTGCCGCTGCGATGGGGGGGCTGTCGCTAGGCCGGGGGGGGCTGTCGCTGCGATGGGGGGGCTGTCGCTAGGCCGGGGGAACTAGCGCTGGGCCAGGGGGGTAAGTGATGGGTCGGGGGTGATATTCACTGACAGGTGAAGGCCCCGGAGCCCAGCGCTGGGCTCCGGAACCTAGCGCTGGGCTCCGGGGCCTTCACCTGGGCTCCGGAACCTAGCGCTGGGCTCCGGAACCTAGCGCTGGGCTCCGGAACCTAGCGCTGGGCTCCGGGGCCTTCACCTGGGCTCCGGAACCTAGCGCTGGGCTCCGGAACCTAGCGCTGGGCTCCGGGGCCTTCACCTGGGCTGAGGGTCTAGCGCTGGGGAGTCGGGAGCGTAGCGCTGGGGAGCCGGGGGCTAGCGCCGGTTACCTGCTGCCTGGCGGTGGGTGACTGGTCGGCGGCTGCGGGGCGTCTGGTCGGCGGCTGCCAGGCGTCCGGTTGCCATGGAGACACAGCTGGCAGCGTCTCGGGAGCGCGCACGTCGGGCTGCAGCGAGCGACGGGGAAAGAGTCGGCGGCCATCTTGGGGAAACTTTTATAAGTTGCTGAAACGCTGGAACGGTAAGTACGAACCAGCTAGGAAAGTCATTTACAGGGGGGCTTAGTAATGTATGTTTAATTAGGGGGACTGGGCAAAAAAAAAAAATCACTGCTTCCTCGAGACATCTCCTTTAAATGAAGACTACTTCCAAACACAACTCATCTCTGCAAACCCTCCCCATTCTGCCACTACCCTCAACTAACCCCTCTCAATAACCCCCCATAGTAGTGCCCCCTTTAGAGCCCCAAAAAGTAATAATGCCCCAATAAGTGTATATCGCCCCCTCTGTGGCGCCACATATTAATGGGTTGTCCGGTTACCAGACATCATAACCCGTTTATAACTCACTGTACTAAAATAAGACCAGCAAGTGCATATACTTCTTCCCTGCCACCGCAATGAGCGCTGCTGTGGTCCCAACTTTAGTTGTGACAGATGATGTCACATGAAGTCAGGTGATCACAGCAGCCAATTAAAGGTTGCAGCGTCAAGTTCCCAGACTCCTGGCATCTTGGCTTTCAGGATGTGAGTACTCATGCAAGGAGAAGGAGTGGGGATGCTGCAGCCTCTGATTGGCTGCAGCGGTCACCTGACTTCAAGTCTGCAGCGCTGAACTGCAGCAGCCGCAGGGAACGGGTAAGTACACTTCTTTTTCTTATTTTAGTACATTGAGCATTAAATGGGATATGCTTGGACAACCCCTTTAAAAGTGCCTCCACAAAGGAAAAGTATCACCCACCATGGACAATGTCACATGACCGTCACCCCCTTCCCCTCCCCTCCAGCTCTGGGCCAGGGAAGAGGACTGTCAGGTGACAGGTGAGCCCTGATGGATGAAGAAAGAAGATGGTTACTGTTGACTGAGGCTTGGGAGAAAGTATGTGGCAATGTGGCACAAAGTGGGTGGAGAGACATGCCTCCTGGGATAGCGGGACAGCCCTAAAAATCTGGGACTGTCCTGCCGAATCCTGGAGGGTTGGGAGACAAGCCACTTGCTACCATTGTATACAATCTGGATAATCCCCGGTGAGCTAAACAGGCTGGACTTCAAACTGATACATTTTATCTGCATTGATACATTGTAGCAAGCTATGAAAACAGGAAAGAGATCTGTGCTGCTGATGTTTGTAGCCCTAGACTGCAGTTGTGTAGACTGCATACATTGTAACAAACCTCCCGCTGTGGAAACTATTAGCTATGGATGTAAACAGGAATATGTCCCTTTACTGGCAGCAAGTGAAGATCTTGAAGATGTGAGAAACTGAAACCAAAGTATATTAGAAAGTTGCAGAACTTTCCATGATGTTATGATTAATCGTCATATCCACTCATTGTCAGAACAGTCCCTCCCCTAGAAGTTTTCGGGATGACACTTTCTCTGTGTGATTGTTGATATACCGTCCGTATATGTAAAATATAAGGATGCAATACGGACAGAATATACGCCTGCGTGGATGTGACCTTAGAACAGGGTGGAGCAAAACAGGAAACTGGATCAGGAGCAGCAAACAAGGACAAGGTCATGCAGGGGAGCTATCCAAAGGGATGGATTGCCCAGCAGGAAGAGCCGCCACCAGCAGGAGTACAGGAACTCTTGGGTTGGAGTCCTGACACCTCGGCTATGAGGGGCAGTGTGGCATTATAAAATGGATCATTATTACTAAATCAGCCCATGAGGGGCAATATTACTGTGAGATGGTCACTGAAGGGCACCATTATGGGATACAGAGGGTGTAGTTTTGCATAAAAGGGTATAAGCTGTCAGAAAGTTGGCTACAGCCCATGTAGCTCGCTGCTATGGTTGCCCCTCTTATCATTGTGCAAAAGTTGGGAGGTATGAAGGTTTGACTCCTGTAATTTCTTCAATAAATTTCCATCTAATGACTCCTCATTATCATACGTTTCCTATCCCATCTACTAGTAGAATGTGCTCCCGTTGCAGGCGCAGACCATATACAGCAGACAGCCTCTTCGGGTGGAGCCGCTCGTTAATATTCTGCTGCTGATCATATCATAAGCCATCTGGGGCAGGAGTCTCACTGCAGGATCAATCACAGCAGCTCCCTCCCATCCACCCTCCCTGTCTGATCATTTATCAGGTGTTTTCCGACATGGGAACACAACAACAGATTAACATAAATTATGGCACAAAAGGCAGCGAGGAGGTGACCTGCAGAAATAAACTCATTGAGACTGATGAATCATGGAAGGATATGGAACACAATGGATGGAACGCCCAAGACCGAGCTACTAGTAATACACTGGGACCCACATAGATGATGGACGTCTCTACAGACCATTGGGGGCACAATACCACCACAGCTAGAAAGTGGTGACCCAGAAATGGTGGCATTATGGAAATCATGAGTGATCCACCCGAGAGGGATAGATGATCTCACAGTCCATTTAAGTGGACGTCCAAGTAACATATGCTGATCTGGTGCTGCTCTTATAGCGCATTTCTCAATTCTGGTTCATAGAGGGGTATTTCTAAGCAAGGGACCCCCTCAAGCTCCACGATTTCCACGTCTGCTAACAGGCAGTATGGACAGGGGTTGTCATCATAAACTCCTTGGTCACTCTATACTGCCCCTTTTTAGACCCCCTTTGGCCTTCAGAACTGCAGCAATTCATTGTGGTGTAGATTCCACTAAGTGATTAAATCGTTCTGCAGGAATATCGGCCCCTGCGGACAGGAAGTTGCTTGTAGCTGTTGCAGATTAGATGGAGAGGTGCTGGCTAGAGATGAGCGAGTAGTGCCTTAGCCGAGTATCCTCCCGCTCGTCTGTAAAGATTCGGCTGCCGGTGCGGGTGACAGGTGAGTTGCGGCGGTGAGCAGGGGGGAGCGGGGGGGGGGGGGGGAGAGGGAGAGAGAGATGTCCCCTCCGTTCCTCCCCACTCTCCCCCGCCCCCTGCCGGCCCCCGAATCTTTAGAGACGAGCGGGAGGATACTCGGCTAAGGAACTACTTGCTCGAGTAGTTAGCCTTAGCGAGTATACTCGCTCATCTCTAGTGGTGACATGTTCTGACCAGCCGACAGGAAGGGGTTAATGATTCATGCTGCTTGAGCCAAATTCTGACCTCCCATCAGCACGGGACAACAGAAATCTGGATCCATCTGACCAGGAGATGTTCTTCTGCTGCTCAGTAATACACTTTTTGCGCTCTTTTGGCCGCTAGAGTCTCACCTTCCTGTTTTTCTCAGACACAATGGCCAGGATCTGGTTGTCTGCTGTTATAGTCTATCTGTGCTAAGGAACGGCAAGTTGTGCATTCAGACAGGTTAGTTGGAGCACCAATGTTGTAGTCAGCTGCTCTGTACTGTACGGCACCTATTGGTCAGAACGATTCCTGACATCCTCCTCTGACCCCTTTCAGTGACAAGTTATTTACGTCCACAGGATCCCCCTTCTCTGGATGTTTTCCTTGACCACGCCATTCTCGGTATACTCTCCACACCGTTACATGAGAAACCACCACGTGGTTGGCAGTGAAATCCCAGCCCCAGCTAGTCTAGCACCGATGACCCGGCCTCGTTGGAAGTCACTGAGATCACTAGATTCTCCCATCTAATGTGGATTTACACTGAAACTGATCCACAGAACACTTGTCACGTGATTTTATGCCGCACTCCGGGGTCACGGGGATAATTGCCATACAGGGCGGTGCCAGTTGTGAGAGGGTCAGGGTCTATTACAGACCATTCAGTGTACTTTCTGTTTCAGTTCTTCACCAAAAAAGTTTGGTTTGTTGTTTGCCAGCAGAGCAAAGTGTGATTGTTCTCAATAAGAGAAACCAAGTAATATTGTAGATATGATACCTTTTAATGATTACAAAAATACATTATGTTACAGCAAGCTTTCCAACATCTCAGGGTCCTTCCTCAGGCATAATGTAACAAATATAAAGATGTATTTAATATATACACATGGAAGGGCATGAACATGATGTACTTAATTTGCACTAGATAAATACCAGAGGCAGGGTAAGAGGGCACAGACATGTTGGGATTAATTGCACTTAGATAAATACCAGGGAGGGATGACTATAACAGTAAATAGTCCAGTGACAAGGAATGTCAAAGTTTATAGTCTCTAAATTGATGTTAGGGGGTCAACAGGCCAGCGTGTTTTCTCTGCTCTGGGTTTCTCATATCTCATAATCTCCATTGATGTAGAACCCCCCTCCAAGATTCATACTATTTCTGATAGTATCAAAGATCATTATAAACGGATATTCCCAAATTCTTCTGTGACGTTGGGACTTAAAATTGCCTTTGAGTATGATAACTCTCATATGCTGTATGTTGTGTCCGTGACAAGAAAAATGCTTTACCACTGGTAATTCTGTCTTTCTCTCTGGACCTCATCCTGGCTTTCAATTTTTGTCCTGTTTCCCCAATATAAAGGCCCCCAACAGGACATTTACTGCACCGGATCCAGTACACAACATCAGACGTGGAACATGTGAATGTCCCAGGGATCTTATAGTCCTGCTGTGTGTTGGAGATCCGTATCCTATCCATGGTCAGTACATGTCAGCATTCTTCACCATTTACACATCCACTTGGTGTCAGAGAATACCAACATACAATTTATATCTAAGGTGTAAAATCCCATTATGACCTAATGATTCTCACAGCTGGAGGTTAGTTACATTGTATCCAGTCCAGACAATCTCTGGCAGGTAAACAATTTGGACTCTAGCTTGCTACATTTTACTTGATACATTCTAATAACCAGGCAATGAGATTTGCGCCGCTGTAAATGATGTTGTGAACTCCTGGTAGGATACCAACTGTGTGATAATTCCGAGTTTTGGGTTTAGTAATTGAGATGCAACAAATTACGGAAGTCTGAAACGATCGTTCCACCTCAGGGATTTTGTAGTAAATTGTAACAAAGATGGCTGAGCGTGTTTACAAACTGTCTGGAGATAAGATCCAATGAGAAGTGAGCAATTGTCGTTGATTGGGTCACCCAGCAAAGTGGCCGTCTGTTTATCACACACAGCACAAAGCCGGCAGGACAATGAGACCATTCAGCACCCCCCTTCCTCCTCCCCATAATCCGGGCCTGGTGGGTACATTATTGAGAGGACATGACTGTACAACCCAATTAATTAAGCCCAAACATCAAGTTCTCTAACGAATAATGTTCTTCATTCAGCATTCGCCTGTACGGTCATAGACGCAGCGCCACCAACTCGGCAATCCTAGGAGACGGTTTTATGGCAGGTGCTAAAAATCACTTGGAACATTAATCACAATGATACTTTCTGTGTGGCAGAAAAACTGTCCCTGTAAAGAAAAATATTCTGACAATCTATGTTTGCTGTCAGTGAATGGAATATACTTAATATCCAGAAGCTGAAAACATAGAACTGCATGGATGGAGAAGGGGGCAAGGGACTGATTTTGGCAGGAGGTAGAAGTCTGCTGAATGGAGAATGAAGATAAAAGGATGATCTCCTCCCTGTCCTCAGCAAACAAATGATGTCACCTGGGAAAGAGGAAAGATGAAAAGAATTTACTAAGGGGACAACAAGAGAAAATTGGCAGCAGGTATATACTTCTGTCCCCAACACAAAAGCGCGAGCCCCTATTCAAGATCGTTCAGCTGTCCTGTTTATATCATCTCAGCGCTAACTCCTAATCAACCTCATTTACAAGAATATAACTACTATAATACTGTCCCCTATGTACAAGAATATAACTACTATAATACTGCCCCCTATGTACAAGAATATAACTACTATAATCCTGCCCCCTATGTACAGGAATATAACTACTATAATACTGCTCCTATGTACAAGAATATAACTACTATAATACTGCCCCCTATGTACAAGAATATAACTACTATAATACTGCCCCCCATGTACAAGAATATAACTACTGTAATACTGCCCCTATGTACAAGAATATAACTACTATAATACTGCCCCCTATGTACAAGAATATAACTACTATAATACTGCCCCCTATGTACAAGAATATAACTACTATAATACTGCCCCCTATGTACAAGAATATAACTACTATAATACTGCCCCCTATGTACGAGAATACAACTACTATAATACTGCCTCCTATGTACAAGAATATAACTACTATAGTACTGCCCCCTATGTACAAGAATATAACTATTATAATACTGCCCCCTATGTACAGGAATATAACTACTATAATACTGCCCCCTATGTACAAGAATATAACTACTATAATACTGCCCCCTATGTACAAGAATATAACTACTATAATACTGCCCCCTATGTACAAGAATATAACTACTATAATACTGCCTCCTATGTACAAGAA
This sequence comes from Eleutherodactylus coqui, assembly GCF_035609145.1. Taxonomy (NCBI): domain Eukaryota; kingdom Metazoa; phylum Chordata; class Amphibia; order Anura; family Eleutherodactylidae; genus Eleutherodactylus; species Eleutherodactylus coqui. The sequence goes on from NC_089842.1 coordinate 16,888,789, forward strand.
TATAACTACTATAATACTGCCTCTATGTACAAGAATATAACTACGATAATACTGCCCCCTATGTACAAGAATATAACTACTATAATACTGCCTCCTATGTACAAGAATATAGCTACCTTAATACTGCCCCCTATGTACAAGAATAGAACTACTATAATACTGCCCCCTATGTACAAGAATAGAACTACTATAATACTGCCCCCTATGTACAAGAATAGAACTACGATAATACTGCCTCTATGTACAAGAATATAACTACTATAATACTGCCCTCTAAGTACAAGAATATAACTACTATAATACTGCTCCCTATGTACAAGAATATAACTACTATAATACTGCCCTCTATGTACAAGAATATAACTACTATAATACTGCCCATTATGTACAAGAATATAACTACTGTAATACTGCCCCCATGTACAAGAATATAACTACTATATTACTGCCCCCTATGTACAAGAATATAACTACTATAATACTGCCCGCTATGTACAAGAATATAACTACTATAATACTGCCCATTATGTACAAGAATATAACTACTGTAATACTGCCCCCTATGTACAAGAATATACCTACTATAATACTGCCCCTATGTACAAGAATATACCTACTATAATACTGCCCCCTATGTACAAGAATATACCTACTATAATACTGCCCCTATGTACAAGAATATAACTACTATAATACTGCCCCTATGTACAAGAATATAACTACTATAATACTGCCCTCTATGTACAAGAATATAACTACAATAATACTGCCCTCCATGTACCAGAATATAACTACTATAATACTGCCCTCTATGTACAAGAATCTATCTACTATAATACTGCCCGCTATGTACAAGAATATAACTACTATAATACTGCCCCCTATGTACAAGAATATAACTACTATAATACTGCTCCCTGTGTACAAGAATATAACTACTTTAATACTGCCCCCTATGTACAAGAATATAACTACTATAATACTGCCTCCTATGTACAAGAATATAACTACTATAATACTGCCTCCTGTGTACAAGAATATGACTACTATAATACTGCCCCCTATGTACAAGAATATAACTACTATAATACTGCCCCCTATGTACAAGAATATAACTACTATAATACTGCTCCCTATGTACAAGAATATAACTACTATAATACTGCTCCTATGTAAAGAATATAACTACTATAATACTGCCCCCTATGTACAAGAATATAACTACTATAATACTGCTCCTATGTACAAGAATATAACTACTATAATACTGCTCCTATGTACAAGAATATAACTACTATAATACTGCCTCCTATGTACAAGAATATAAGTACTATAATACTGCTCCCTATGTACAAGAATATAACTACTATAATACTGCTCCACGGGTACATTGCACATACACGGCCCGATATTGCGCTTTTCCATGTGTAGGTACCCTTAAATCGATAAAACACCAGAGAAAATTTTAAAACATCAGCACATGATTAGTATTACCGCGACCCTGACAATGGAAATGTTTTGTTATTTATCGCATATGATAAAAGCCGTAAAAATATTTTTAATAACTAACCAATTGCCTTCTATCTTTTATTCGCCCCCTAAAAACATACCAAAAGCAATCAAAAAGTTAGGACTCTTCTCATAATACACTCGCCCTCACAGAGCTCCGTTGCTGGAAAAATAAAACCGTTCTGGGTCTTAGAATGGCCGAAGATGCAGAGCCTTTTTTTAAAATGTGTTTTTCTGTTCAAGAGTAGTAAAAAAAAAATGTAAAAATCTCCATAAACTGGGTATCGCAGTAATCGTGCCGATTGGAGAAGAACGTTATCATGTTATTTTTACGGAATGGTGAAAACAAAGCCTCAAAACAATGGCGGAATTTCTTTGGGGATTTTTCCATCTACCCCCCGCCAAGAAAAAAAAAGTAAGAAAACTTCTACAACACATTATATGTACCCCAGAGTGGGGCCATTAAAAGATACAACTCGTCCTCAAAAACAACCCCACGCACAGCTATGTTAACCACTTATGGTTCTTGCAATGCGCGGATAAGAATCACTTGGCCCTTAAAGCAAAAAAAAAGAGCCATCACTAAGGGGTTAATATGTCCAGTGAAAAAATAATCACCAGCCAGGTGGCAACTCGCTGTCCTTCTGAAGTCTTGCGAACTGCTGCCGAGGCAGCAGGCCCAAGTATCCTCATGATGGGGCGCTCCTGGTCTGGAGTTCATGCTGTGTAGAGGCCAATTTAGACACAACAATTATCGCTCAAAAGCCATCTTTTGAGTGATAATCGTTGCGTATAAATGTGCCCATCTTTCAATTTTTTGCCGAACAATGGATTTCAGTTCAGCTTGAAATCCTTCATTCAGCACAACAGCTGATAAGCAGGACCGCATGCTGTGTTCTGCCCGGGGAGCGCTGATAACAGCTGATTGCGTTGTCTCAGCTGTCAGCCCCCTCTGGCAGAACAAAGAGAATTTATTCAGAGAACAGCGGGTGGTTCTCTGAGTAAATTCATTTCCTGGCATCTCACACTCTACTAATTGGTACTAATAGGCATTAGTGCCAATTAGTAGATTATGCAAAATGATTGTTTAAATGCCATCTTTTGAGCGATAATTGTTTAGGTAAATGTGCCCATCTTTCAGTTTTCTGCTGAAGGATGGATTTCAGTTCAGCTTGAAATCCTTCATGCAGCAGAGCAGCTGATAAGCAGGACCGCACGCTGTGTTCTGCTCGGGGAGCGCTGATAACAGCTGATTGCGTTGTCTCAGCTGTTCTCAGCTGTCAACCCGCCTACAAAACAAAGAGAATTTATTCAGAGAACAGCGGGTGGTCCTCTGAATAAATTAAGCTGCTGGGATCTCACACGCTACTAATTGGTACTAATAGGCATTAGTACTAGGGATGAGCGAGTATACTCGCTAAGGCACTACTCGCTCGAGTAATGTGCCTTAGCTGAGTATCTCCCTGCTCATCCCTAAAGATTCGGGGGCCGCCGCAGCTGACAGGTGAGTTGCGGCGGGGAGCAGGGGAGAGCGGACAGGAGAGAGGGAGAGAGAGATCTCCCCTCCGTTCCTCCCAGCTCTCCCCCGCAGCTCCCCGCCCCGCACCGGCCCCCGAATCTTTAGGGACGAGCGGGGAGATACTCGGCTAAGGCACATTACTCGAGCGAGTAGTGCCTTAGCGAGTATACTCGCTCATCTCTAATTAGTACCAATTAGTAGATTATGCTCAAATGCCATCTTTTGTGTGATCATTTTGTGTCTAAATGCACCTTAACTCACAGAGAATTGTCTAGACTAGATACAGTTGGAGAAAACTCTCAGCTATGAGAAGCATCCGGTCTGGAGAGGTTTTCAGCTGTGAATATCATTGTTCTCTACTCATTGAAAGCAAGCAGAGATGTGGAAATAATGAAGAAGTGAAAGACTAAGTCTACTAGAAGGCTGCAGAGCCTTTCCTGATACACGGATCACTCTTTATTCACAGTCTCTCTGCTTTGCCCTGCGATCACCTTGTAATCCTCGGCTCCTCCGAGGTCGTACGTTCGGCTCGGGTGGATTGGTCTGGCGTTTCTGGGCGCCCCCTTCCTTCCTGGCAGGGTATACTGGGCACACAATGTAGACAGGTGCAGGGCGTCAGTGACGGTTTGCATGGGAGCTTCTCTGTGATGCTATAGCTCAGGTATGAGCACCGCCCTGACTGATACATTGTAACAGCGAGCTGCGCGAATAAAGCAGATTAATCATGCGGTTGGTAAATCATTACCTTAAAAGGGGCCACGGAAGACAATACGGCCGCGGGCTCCTGGCACAGCCGCTGGCATCCGTCCCGCAGCGTCTGCAGCGCCTGACAAGAGCGAGGATCTAGGGCAACACTGCCTTCTCTTATTTACTGCAACGAGTTGAGAATTGTCAGCTCCTCGGTCACTAATCTATATTGTTGTGGAAGGGGTTAATATCCAGGGATTTAAGGAACGCCTGCAGCCACACAGACTGAAGCAACTAATGCGGGGGCGATTGTTTAGGCGCGCTTTCACACGGGCAGAATTATTCCGCAGGACGCAGTGTAGTTGCAGATTCTGTCAAATACCGGCAATTTTAGCATTTTTAACTGCATGTGGCGTTTTGTGGAATTTCTTGCGTTTTTCAACTGCACACTTTGGCGGTTTCCCCCCGGGGGATTTGAACGTAATTTCGCTCTTGCGGACAATAGAAACCATTGATATCAATAGGTTTATACACATTTCCGTATTTTGCGTGTGCAAAAAAAAGCAGCATGCTCTCCTTTTGCGCAGTTGCGTACCAAAGGTCCAATAGACGTCTATAGGAGGTGCGCAAATCTGTGTGCAATACACAAGGGGACGTGCAATATGCTGCGCAATTCCGCTGCAAAAAGAACACATCTGGAATAATAATTTAAATCAGTCGTGTTTTTCTGCCGCCCACAAATGAGTATGACCTGCGGGCGCAAAAATTCAGCAGAATACGCCAAAATGCATGCAGAAAACCCCTCGTTCATAGCGCCAATATCGTTGCACTGAGAAGTGCATAACTGCGCCCAGACAACTGTGAAGTCGCCTTTTAATTGCTGAATGTACGGCTGGGTGACTGCGAGAAACTCGGACAGATATCACACTTGCAAACTTGCGTTTTCTGCTGCGAATTCGATGCATTTTTTAGGAAAATCATATTGTATCTCTGCGACACGCAGTTTTCACGCACGTGAATTTTGTACGTTGTTTCAACAGGACAAATAGAAAAATTACATCACATTCGTGTGACAATCGCATCTGCTTCCTAGTTTGACGCAATTTTTTTTTTGCTGCAACAGGAAATAATGGGAGATTCTGGGACAAAAAAAGGGCCGCGACCTGAAGGGGTTAAATGGGTGCGTTTACATGGCGATATTGTTACTATTGAAACAAAATGGGATTTTCAAGTGCGTGAAATAATGTGTTTTTCTCCCAAAATGCAGCACACGTGCGTGAAGGATTACTGGTCACCATAGACTGACAGTGACGCCCGACCGCCGCAGAGTCACAGAGAAGTCACGCTAATTTCTGATGTCGCGCCACCAAAATCAAAAACAGCCAAACGGCATATAGGCTGCAGGCAGCTTGCACTGCAGTCTGTGAAGTCACCTTCCACTTGCAACCAAAAATCCAACAGATTTTTAGCGATTGCCTTGTCGCGGTCACATGAGGCAGCAGCGCGACTTCATGGACCGCCAGTAGATACAATTGTCGCAGTGCGGGATAGCGCTATTCACGTTGAACAGCCAAAGTCGCTGTGTAGCCCCAGCAGGTCTGTCTCATCCACTATGATATCATTGGGGTTTGTTGACGGCTGAATCCGCTGCAGATATTTGCGCTTGGTCTCTGCCTCTAGATCCGCTCCTGCCATAGTTTACAAATCATTGGCCATGAATCCTTTTGGGCGATTCTGCATGCTGAATTTCTGACTCAGGAATGCTGCGGAATCTGCGCCAAGACGTCACATGTCATTTCTTTCTATAGACTACATTGTGGATTTCCATTAAACAGAATAGAATGCGGATTCGCCACAGAATTTGACGCTGAATCGACACAAGCAAAAATCTGCCATTTGAACATAGATAGCCATAAGGCCCATTTACACTGAAAGATGATCGCTCAAAAATCGCTCAAACGACAGTTTGAGTGACAGTTTTGAGCGATCATCTTTGCATAACTCTAAGTAGCTAATTAGCTACTTTAGAGTTAATGCAGGTGGAGCGGGATACCCCTGCGATAGCTCAGAGAACAAAGCAGCTGTTTTGAATAAGCTGGTGTCCCGCTGAGAACTGCCAGCGGGATGCCAGCTGAAAGAATACTATCAGCGCCGCCTGCTGAGAAAATCAGCGTGCGGCCCTGATATCAATCATCAGTGATTTCTAGCTTGCTAGAAATCACTGATGAACGAATAGTGCACGAAAAGTGCGCGATGGCCGTGTGTTTAGATGCAACGGTTATCACTCAAAAGATGTCTTTTGAGCAAAATGTGAGCGATAATTATTGTGTCTAAATGGGCCATTACTCCTTGCATTTATTTTGTCTGACTGTGCAATTATATGAATGCCAGTTCCCTAAGGGTTCCCCATGATGCTGCGCTTGATCCACTGTAACGGTTGGCTCCGTTAGCGCGGGCTGAAGGGTTAAACATCACTGATATAATGACATGTGATCACACATGAGATCCACACACCCTATACTACAGTAACATCATCTATTACTGCTGACAACTAGCCTGTATATCATGTCTGAGAGGTAGTCACAGCCCCGCCCTCTAGTGATGACATCACTGATATAATGACATGAGATCTGCACAGCTTATAGTACAGTAATATCATCTATTACTGCTGACAACCAGCCTGGATATCATGTCTGAGAGGTAGTCACAGCCCCGCCCCCCGGTGATGACATCACTGATATGACATGGGATCCGCACACCTTATACTACAGTAACATCATCTATTACTGCTGACAACCAGGTTCTACATCATATCTGAGAGGTAGTCACAGCCCCGCCCCCTGGTGATGACATCATTGATATGACATGGGATCACACATGAGATCCGCACACCTTATACTACAGTAACATCATCTATTACTGCTGACAACCAGGTTCTGCATCATATCTGAGAGGTAGTCACAGCCCCGCCCTTCCATAAGGCTCCCAAAGGTGTTGTAACTTGCAGCACTGGCACCTGAATCCTCTTCTGAGTGAACGCTCTCCTGTTTATCTCCTGAAGTTGAGAAATCAGTGCTTGTTTTTGTATCTCGGGGCGATATTGCTGGCTGCATCCCCTCATTATGTAATCTGGGGTTGTGTAATCATAATGTAACTACTTGTACTGTACCGAGTTGTTGCTCCAACTACGTACAAACAAACAGTAGCAGCGTTCAGGGAGGAAGCTCGAAATGAAGATGAAGACGTTTTTAAATTTTCCTTAAGACAGAAGTCAAAGAATTAATCTGGAAGACAAGAAAAGCTTCCTGAGAAGGGCCACCATCTGTTTAATGGCAATCTGTACAATATGCAGTGCTGAAACACTACTGCCATACAGTGCTGATGTAATACTGCCATACAGTGCTGATGTAATACTGCCATACAGTGCTGAAACACTACTGCCATACAGTGCTGATGTAATACTGCCATACAGTGCTGAGGTAATACTGCAGTAAAGTGCTGATGTAATACTGCAGTAAAGTGCTGATGTAATACTGCTATACATTGCTGAAACACTACTGCCATACAGTGCTGATGTAATACTGCAGTAAAGTGCTGATGTAATACTGCCATACAGTGCTGATGTAATACTGCAGTAAAGCGCTGATGTAATAGTGCTATACAGTGCTGATGTAATACTGCTATACAGTGCTGAAACACTACTGCCATACAGTGCTGATGTAATACTGCCATACAGTGCTGATGTAATATTGCAGTAAAGTGCTGATGTAATACTGCTATACAGTGCTGATGTAATACTGCTATACAGTGCTGAAACACTACTGCCATACAGTGCTGATGTAATACTGCCATACAGTGCTGATGTAATACTGCCATACAGTGCTGATGTAATACTGCCATACAGTGCTGAATCACTACTGCTATATAGTGCTGATGTACCACCATATACTATTGAAATACCACCACACAGTGCTAAAATTATACTACCATATGCTATTGAAATAGGACCTTACAGTGCTTATATAATACCACTATATAATGCTGAAATGATACTACTGTACACAGGTGAAGTGCCATCAGTGGCAGAAGGCATGATGCTCACTCAGACGCCATCTTGCCTTTGTCTACCCAAAAGCTTATTTTTGGCTTTTCTCTCTCTGCTATAACGTACATGCGGGGGGTTTGGCTCTTACATAGAGCAATTAGGCGGAGTTCAAGGTCATTTTGCATGAAGAACCCAATTAGCTCGGGTCTGAATCACACATATGCAGAGGGGGGAATGAAACTAATATGGGAAGTTGGACTTTGTTTTGAGAAAAAGATCTGTTTACATAATTGGCTTTTCCAGCGAGCAGATACAGGTTTGTTTATATATGATATGTAACACGCTACGTGTTTATATCTCTCCATATAATACTTTGTATACATGTGAATGTACACATGTCAATCCTTTAAATGAATGACCTTTATACACATATGAGATTCACATCTGTTATTACTGATTACTAAACACGGCCGGTGAAGAAGCTTAGAAATGTAACCAATTAATGAGCCCAGAAATAGGTAACATACAAGTATGGCCAGAGAAGAGTTAACTCTGAAGAGCTAGACCAACCAAACGACCCGGAGGTAAGTTCTGCCTGCAGACCAGCGGCACGGCACATACTGAGTGCTAAGGACCAGTGATAACCAATGGATTGTAAGAAGGTATACATAACCGAGGCATCTCTTAGCTATTTCTTTGTCTTAGGGTGGACACCCACTGGCATTTTATTTCTTGCGCTGCGAGAGCGAGTGAAAACACTCGCCTTGCAGCGCAAGAAAAACGCTGCAATATTGCCAGTGTTGTCAATGGGGCCAGCGGCAGCAGCACTTGCCCCATTGAAAACATATAGGAGTATACCATGGACTTCTGCCACAGCTGTGGCAAAAGTCCGAAATGCTATCCCATTGCTTTCAATGCGCTGCTGCTGGCCCCATTGAAAGCAGTGGTTTTGTGGCAACCCCCGCAGCATGATTTTCGGGGAAAGGCTTGAATAGCTAAGCGCTGCCTGTAATTGGTTGAGCACTCAGCCAATCAGCACAGCCCTTTCAGGAGGCGGGGATTTTTAAATCCTCGCCTGCTGAAAGTGCTGGACAGCAGTGCAGGGGAGCCAGCCGGAGGACGCGTCTGAGCGGCGGAGAGGTGAGTAAAGATTTTTATTTTTTTTTTAACCAGCTAGGGATAATTTTCAGGGAAGGGCTTATATTTCAAGCCCTTCCCCGAAAATCATGCTGCGGGGGTTGCCACAAAACCACTGCTTTCAATGGGGCCGGCAGCAGCGTGGCAGAAGTCCGCGTTATTCTCCCTATGTTTTCAATGGGGCTAGTGCTGCTGCCACTGGCCCCATTGTAAACACTGAGTGATATCGTAGATTTCTTCTCTGTGATGCGCAGCTCTGCTGAAACATCACAAATGAGTATGAAACCATTGAAAATCATTGGTTTCATATTCATCGCTGTCGCATCGCAGGGAAAGAAATCGCAAGTGGATGTAAAAATCGCAATCTATAAAAACAGGGAGAACGTTTCCCATCATAACCACAGAACCACATCTGCCATGACCCCTCGTACAATATGATACAATGCACACATCCACATTGCATGAGGGGTCATGGCGGATGTGTGTATTGTATCATATTGTATGAGGGGTCATGGCGGATGTTCGTATTGTATCACATTCTGTAAGGGGTCGTGGTGGATGTTTGTATTATATCACATTCTGTAAGGGGTCATGGTGGATGTGTGTATTATATCACATTCTGTAAGGAGTCACGGTGGATATATGTATTGTATCATAGTGTATGAGGGGTCATGGCGGATATATGTATTGTATCACATTCTATAAGTAGTCATGGCGGATGTGTGTATTGTATCATATTGTATGAGGGGTCATGGCGGATATATGTATTGTATCACATTCTATAAGGGGTCATGGTGGATGTTTGTATTGTATCACATTCTATAAGGGGTCATGGTGGATGTGTGTATTATATCACATTCTATAAGGGGTCATGGTGGATGTGTGTATTACAGCGCCAGTGCTTTTTGGTACGCACTCCTTCCCTTCTTGTCCATTTTCCTGGTTCAGTCGTAGTGTGCAGCCCTTTATTATTATGGATCGTGTATTGCCGCCATCTCCTGTATATATCTTTAATCTTGACACGAGGCGCTCCAGATCACACACGGGGTTTTCACGTATGGAAGCTGTGAGTGTTTCATGAACATAATTCGGTTGTTCCCACGTTTTATACATTTCCGGGAGGACTCAGGTTCGTGTCATATAGATGTTGTACGGGTTCAGCGAATGAAAGTGAGAGGCGGCCGCTGATCATCCTGGATGACGCAATCAATCCGGAAACCGCGGACAGCGGCCTTTCCACAAAACATTCTCCTATTAAACTGGTAGAAACAACGGCGATGAGTCCTGTTTACATGTGTAGACAGTGTATATATATATTATAGCCTCACATATCACTCAGCACGGAAATAGAAACAATTACAATGTATCACTTTTATTACAGCCACTATATAATATTACATTATATCCTGTAATCAGCGGTGACTGAAGGTGAAAGAGAGGCGGACAAAATGTATTACTCAGCAACGATTTATCAGTCTGACCTAAAATGAGTTGGATAAACTAGAAACAGTAACTATGGAAACGAATCACAACTTACACCAACTGTAGGTATATAATTACATGCAGGAGATTCCCAGGTTATACCAGCATGCTCCATATTACTATATACAGGATGTATAGCTTATACCAGCTGTATATATATAATTATATAGAGGATATACCCAGGTTATACCAGCATGCTCCATATCACTATATACAGGAGATGTATAACATATACCAGCTGGACATATATAATTATATACAGGAGATACCCAGGTTATACCAGCATGCTCCATATTACTATATACAGGGAGATGTATAACATATACCAGCTGTACATATATAATTATATACAGGAGATACCCAGGTTATACCAGCATGGTGCCTATTACTATATACAGGATGTATAACGTATACCAGCTGTACATATCTAATTATATATAGGAGATTCCCAGGTTATACCAGCAAGCTCCATATTACTATATACAGGGAGATGTATAACGTATACCAGCTGTACATATTAAGTTATATACAGGAGATCCCCAGATTATACCAGCATACATCATATCACTATATACTGGAGATGTATAACTTATACCAGCTGGACATATATAATTATATACAGGTAATACACAGGTTATACCAGCAAGCTCCATATTACTATATACAGGGAGATGTATAACTTATACCAGCTGGACATATCTAATTATATACAGGAGATACCCAGGTTATATCAGCATGCTCCATATCACTATATACAGGAGATGTATAACTTATACCAGCTGGACATATATAATTATATACAGGAGATACCCAGGTTATACCAGCATGCTCCATATCACTATATATAGGAGATGTATAACTTATACCAGCTGGACATATATAATTATATACAAGAGGTACCCAGGTTATACCAGCATGCCCCATATCACTATATACAGGAGATGTATAACATATACCAGCTGTACATATATAATTATATACAGGAGATACCCAGGTTATACCAGCTGTACATATATAATTATATACAGGAGATACCCAGGTTATAGCAGCTGTACATATATAATTATATACAGGAGATCTCCAGGTTATACCAAAATGCTCCATATCACTATATACAGAATGTATAACTTATACCAGCTGTACATATATAATTATATACAGGAGATACCCAGGTTATACCGGCATGCTCCATATCACTGTATACAGGGAGATGTGGCGCCGAGTGCTAAGACAGCAGAAATGCAATCCTAAGCTCTCACTCAAGACTTGAAGGTTGTGGGTTCAATCCCCGCTGGGTTCAGGTAGCTGGCTCAAGGTTTACTCATCCTTCTGCGGTCAGTAAAATGAGTCTCCAGCTTGGTGGGGGATAATAAATAAATTCAAAAGCACTATGGAATAAGTTGGTGCTATACAAATAACAGGATAACTTATACCACCTGTACATAAATAATTATATATAGAAGATACCTAGGTTATACCAGTATGGTTGGATTTTTATTGCTGTGGGTATATACTGTGTTCTCAGGCTTAGGTGTCTTTACGCATAGTGCTTTGGTAACACAGTGGGTAATGCGCTGCTCCTTGGGTTTGTCGGCTACATGTGCAGACCTTGGGGAACATAACACGGCGCAGTAATCCTTTAATGATAAACATAATTATTTTATAGGAGATGCCAAGTGAGTGCGCAGCTTATGAGGCTGGCAGGAGATGCGGGTGACACACCTGAGGAGTGGCGAGCAGAACACAGAGCAACAGTCACAAGGAAAAGATTATAGCTCGCAGCTGAGACTCCCGACGTGTGCAGACATCGCGCTCCGCTCTGCTAGCTTGGGAAATTTTAGCTTTGTTTATGTTGTGATGCGATCGGCCGTCACACCGACTTCAGATATACCACGCCAAGAGCAGGGGAATGTAGTTCAGAAGGCACTGAAAAAATGGCGCATATCACGTGTGCCACTGAAATAACGCTTTAGTATACTTAGCACTGGACAGCCATTGGCTGCTGGGGAAGATGTTACCATATGACACTACAGCTACCAGAATGAACTGAAGAATGGTAACAACACAAACTGGAATGCTACATGTGATCATAACACTAATGTGCCACAGTCAGTGCCGGAATACACAATGACACAAGTGATGTCCTCTGGACTCCTTCCTTTTCTTCTCCATCTGCCCCAGACCCTCATGACTTCTTCCATCTATATCTTGCCTTAGCAGATTTTGTGACCTAGACATCTTTGGCTCCTCTGAAAATAATAGCACCACACACGGTCATCTGAAAATAGTGCTACTCACTATGCCCTCAAATAAATTATAATACACGCCGTGTAAACAGAAATAAATTATAATGCACGGTGCCCCCAGATATAGATTATAATATACTGTGCCCCCAGATATAGATTATAGCACACTGTGCCACCTGAAGTCAATTATACTACACAGTGCCCCCTGAAATGAATTAATAGTACACCTTGCCCTCTGGAATTAATCTTTTCTTCTCTATGTGGGCCAGATCACCATAAAGACTTCTTCTAGCCACAACTCATCTCTACATAGATTATAGTACATCGAGCCCCTGAAATCAAATAAACTACATACAGTGCCACCTGAAATAGATTAATAATACACTTTGCCCTCTGGAATTAATTATATTTTCTTCTCTATGTGGCTCAGATCGCTATAAAGATTTCTTCCAGTCACAACTCATCTCTATACACTCTCCCCATCCTGCCACTACCCCCAATGACCCTCTCAGTGAACCCCCTACACAGTAATAGTGCCACTACAGTAATTAGCCCCCTTTGTGGCCACGATACTGTACTTATCCCCCTTTTTTTGTATCACCGTGTTATGATCATATACACTTCTTTCTGAAGGGCTTCTGGTCTTGTATTTCCCTGCTTGTTTATACAGACTACTGACCTTATATTGTCTGGGGACACCTAATAGAGATGGCTAAAACCTAGAGATGAGCGAGCATACTCGCTAAGGCAAACTACTCTATTAGGTGTCCCCAATATTTGGTGGATTGTTCCAATCATTTGTTTAAGATTAAGGATGAGCGAGTATACTTGCTAAGGCACTACTCGTCCGAGTAATGTGCTTTAGCCGAGTATCCAACACATATCTAGTGTAGACTAGGAGGTATCTTAAATAAGAATGAGCGAGTATACTCGCTAAGGCACTACTCGCTCGAGTAATGTGCCTTAGCCGAGTACCTCCCTGCTCGTCCTTAAAGATTCGGGGGCCGCCGCGGAGCAGGGAGCTGCGGGGGAGAGCGGGGAGGAACGGAGGGGAGATCTCTCTGTCCCTCTCTCCCGCCCGCTCTCCCCTGCTCCCCGCCGCAACTCACCTGTCAGCCGCAGCGGTCCCCGAATCTTTATGGACGAGCAGGGAGGTACTCGGCTAAGGCACATTACTCGAGCGAGTAGTGCCTTAGCGAGTATACTTGCTCATCCTTATTTAAGATACCTCCTAGTCTACACTAGATATGTGTTGGGGACCCGTGGTATCTTTGTGGGTACCTTCAACATAACCAAAAATCTGTTTGTTTGTTTTTTGTTAGTCTTTTGCCCAATAATTTTAATAACTTATAAATAAAATTTAGATTTTAGTGTTCTTGTCTGTGAATGGGCTTTATGTAACTTGGGTCCCCTCTGCCTCAGTGAATTTGATATGCAAATGATAAGAAATTGTAAACAAAATATTAAAAACATGCATTGTTATGCCATCAGTCACATCATTAATGGTTGTCTGAGGAATGCTCTGCCACACTGAATACACTTGGGCACATAAATCATCCAGATGCGCTTCTGGACGCTCCCTTTGCAACTGCCAATCAATGATGTCCCAGATGTGCTGGATGGGAGACAAGTCCGGAGACGCTGCAGGCCGTGGTAGCTGGATGGGAGACGAGTCTGCTAACAGTTGCACAAACAACATGCAGTTTGGTGGTGTTGAGTTGCAAACCAGTTCTTGGGACACTTCGGAGAAATGGTCATATCACTGGTTCCACAACCAAAACAACATAATGCCAAGCTGTCACGTTAGTGTACCGTACATTATGCCACCATGGGAGAAGGACCGCTGTGACGTTCCCTCGTGAAGGCCTCTTCATGCCATTGCCCACGTGGTCTCCAGACCAATCTCCGACTATCATTGCATCTGAGACAAAAGCGTAACTCGTCACTGAAGACAATAGACCTCCATTCCAGCCTCCATTACCGTCTTGCTCTGCACCATGCTAGCCTTTGAGAGCGGTGAGGTGAGGTCAGAGGAACACTTGTGGCTGGACGTCTGCTTGTAGCCCAATGTCCCCCGAGCGCCTTCTGATGGTTATATCGTTGGCCAGTAAAGATGAGTTTATCTAGCAAGTATGTGGTCCTCCAATGTCTTAACTACAAGAACTGCGGCTCCACTGTACCCCAACCTGCCCGTTGGATTCCAGCCTGGGGTGCTTCCTGACTGGTCCCGCCAGCAAGCTGTTCCCTGAGCATAGTCTAGGCATAGCTTATATCGTTGGCCAGTAAAGATGAGTTTATCCAGCAAGTATGTGGTCCTCCAATGTCTTAACTACAAGAACTGCAGCTCCGCTGTACCCCAACCTGCCCGTTGGATTCCAGCCTGGGGTGCTTCCTGACTGGTCCCGCCAGCAAGCTGTTCCCTGAGCATAGTCTAGGCATAGCAACGCTTTATTTGTCCGAGGAAGCCCTTCATCTATAAGCCCCCGAGGACCAATCCTCTATACCTGTTCTCAACTTTACAGCATTACATTGTGTCCGCAGCCTCAGCGCATCATAAGTGCCGCGTACATTATAATCTCGGCTCCTGCTTGATGGTAAGCTCAATGCACCATAGCTGCCCAAACAATTCTATTTCAGCATCACTATCTCACGCACACCATAAAATGCACACAGCGCTGTTACTCAGAAGTGCCTCGTCAGCCCTGGTACAATATTTGCATATCCATTAGCTGCACAGCATTACTTCACGTTACATTAATCACAATTGCCAAGTTCCTTAAACTTTCCAATACTCATACGAATAACAAGCATAACTCAGTTTGATGCATCTCAGTCCGCCCCCCACCCCCACATTTCTGCCAGTGCAGGCCTGCGAACCATAATAAAGGCTCTATAGTGTGCACACCGGTACCTGAGGGCCCCATTTACAGTTGCTGGGAGGTATTCCTCAACGGCATACAGATTGCCTTATCGCAAGTCTAAAGGTCTAGTTGCATTCTCCGAAATCATGGCCTCCATCCTCACTCGAAAGCAGTTCCTCTCAGGACATGAGCTACACAGTCCTCCACAGTTCATTGCACCCTATGCACTCACAGACTCCTCTGGTCTGCCCCCAGGTCGTCAGGGCTGGTAGCTCCCCTGGTCGCTCCCGCAGCATTGAAACAGCGCTACTATCATAGTCAACGGCCGCTGCCATGTCTCCAGAGATCTCTCTCTTTTTGCTGTCCAACACTGATACTGAGCAGCAAACACTGCTGCCGTTTTGTCTGCTGCCTCTCAAACAATTACCGAAAACGGCCATATAGTTACTGACTCAGGAGGGCACACATGTGCACCAACTCAGCATGCAGGTATGCAAATCAATCTTCACTCAAATGTTCGCTTGTGGGATTAAACAATTGGCCCATGCCTTCACATGACCCTCTTACAGTTTTTCAACTGGGCCCTTGGGGCAACGGCCCCTACAATGATAGTATTTGTAGGCATTCGTGTCTCTCCGAGGGCCGACCGAGTGACGACGCACACCGGAAGTGATTTCGCATTACTTCTAGTCCACTCTGTCTGAAGACCATGGGCACCGCCATTTTTTGAAGCCCATCTCCAATTGGATGGAGCGGCTGATAGAACAGATCCCAGCATATATCACTGTCAAGTGTTTTGACGTTCTCTGGCGCCGGCTCGGCATCATGGTTCCCTTAGCTGCTTATGAAGTCAGATAGGTAGCTCCATAGTGGCCACTGAAGTACAGGGGGGTCTGGTGCAAGCTAACCCCCAGCGTGATACAGGGAGAACGGCCGGGTTCACATCTGCGCTGAAGGCCTCATTCGGAACTTCTGATGCTGATCCGGCACAAAATACCAGAAAACATAATGATGCCGCAGCACTTTTTATTCCTGTTAAACGCCAGGCAGCTGAGCGAAAACTGAACGGACCCCATTATAGTCAATGGGGTCTGTCGGGTGTTGTTTGGTTCTGTCATAAGACAGATCCATTCGGCCAGGAGATTCCCCTTTCCTGCTCCCCGAATGGGGCAGGAAAAGGGAACCCCCCAATGCAGATGTAAAAGCAGCCAAAAAGGAGCTGAAAAAAGTGCTACTTTCTTACAGAGTGAATTAAGAAAAATAACCAAATAATGGGAAACTCTGTAAAACAAAGACAGCAGATGTCAACTCCATCTGTCCCCGAGTCACACGCAGGACAGAAAACACCACAAAGGTAGTTAATGGTAATTAGCCCTATAAAGGGGAGGGGGCAGAGTTAATTTAATTTAAGTAGTTTCTCATTAAAAATTCCATCAGTCCTACCAATACCCAGCGCCACAAATACTCCATAACTGTGCTGCTAATGGGACGTAAGGGATATTAGGCATCCCATAAAGAAGGTAATAAAGGTGATAGAGTGCTTGGACCTGATGGTCAGGTCAGTGACTCAAACACCTCCAGCTGTAAAGACGTCGCACCCCCTCATTGGGAGGGTGACTTCACCAGGTGTGGGCACTTGCAGGCCCATTTGTTGCCACCATCATCAGGATTTATTCAATAGACCGATTGAGAAATGCAGGGTGGAGCGCCTGTTCTTCTTCTAGGTGATTTGGGCAGACCAGAGCGATTCAGCCAAGTGTGAGACAGGTGCATAATTGAGATGCCCTCACACATGAGGGTGAGGACACGAGTCTGCTCAGCATGCAGGTGATGGAGGAGGACTTAGTCACAGTTTTGCTACAGTTGTAGCTGCACGTTTAATGAGCACATTGATAGCGCTGCTGTCGGGTATGATGTATCCTTCAGCCTGACATCAGTTACATTTGCATCGCATCTGCCTAATGTGATACATGTGTTTCCTGCACAAAACACAACAGAACGCCTGAACAGGCGGAGAGAAACCCGCGCCAAACGCATAATCCACGGCCGACACATCAGTCAAGCTCCATCTGTGCTGCGCATCAAAACTAGCTAAATATTAAAATATGGAATTTCTGCAACTTGCGGACGCATCACAACTGCATCCTGACCGGACCGGATCTCCTTACCCCTAGCAGATGAGGTCAGCAGCTTAAGGAGCAGTTGATTCCCTTACGTCCCACAGCAGCACAGTGATGGGGTATTCTGCCCCTTGTAGACAGGAGAGATGGAATATTTAATGAAATCAGGAAAATAAATCACATGATTGAACCGTCCCCTTACCTGCAGCTGCTGATTCTCCACTTTTCCTTTGTCAGCACAGAAACAATGCGGTGTTAGGTCGTACCTGCACGGCCAATAGTGAATCAAGCCCAAGGTTCTCGGATGTGGCTCGCATCGCACAGAACACGGACACTGCATTCATGTTCTGCAAGATGTGCAGGAGAGCGCACAGCTACATGTTCTATTCTCATGCCAGACTCACACATCTAGGACATGCGATGTTTCCATCTTGCAGCAACGCTACATGTAAATAGTCCCATTGCAAACAATAGGGTCTACTTTGGAGGGAGTATTGTGCGTCTTGCAACACAAAATACTCATGTAAGAATATTGGCCGAGTAAATACAGCCTTAGATCGCCCACCCACTGGCGATTTTTTTTTCTTTGCGTTTTGCGTTTTTTCTCAAGAGCAATTAGAATTGAATGTACTCCTGTCCACTGGCGTTTTTTTTTGCGTTGCGTTGCGTTTTTTAACATAGGAACTGTCAGTTGCATATGTGTCCTTATTTTTCTCCTAATGCACCCATGAATGTCAATGGAAATTAATGGAAAAGCCGCGAAAACGCCGCGAAAAACGCTGCGAAAAATGCAGCGAAAACGCTGCATTTTTCACGCACGAAAATCGCAAACGCCAGTGGGTGGGCGCCCTTAGGCTTCTTTCACATGAGCGTATATCGGCCACGCTTCCACGGCCAGCCGCTATATGCTACCCATCTGATGCATTGGTTTACAATGCATCAGTTCAGATGGGCGTATTCCCACAACGTAAAAGCGCCTGGCCGACCAAGATAGCGCGTATGGCGTGCATTTTGGCCGGGTTGTTTTACGACAGCCAGGAAAGATAGTTCAAGAACTATCTACTGGCCAGAATAGAGCGACGTCTCCCATAGACTCCTATGGGAGCCTATGGTAGCTGCCAGAGAAGTGAGGTGGGGGGAAGATTAGCAGCAGGTCCTCTAAACTCCCCCCCTCCCCCCTTCCATCCTCCTCTCCGCCCCTTGCCGGCTGTTTGCAATGGGAGGGGAGGGGCGGGAGCTAGTGTGCTAAGCTCCTGCCCTGTCCCCTCCTCTCTCATTGCTGAGAGCTGGCGAGGGGGTGGAAAGGGGGAGGCAGTTTAGCAGAGCTAAACTGTCTCCCTCCCTGCCTGATGGCATTCCGGGTTTGGCATATATACATCTGAACGGGCACACAAACGGCAGATTTGTGCGTCCATTCACACGATTTTCGGTCTCGCTGTTGCTGTGACATGGCTGACCAAAAATCACTACACTCGTCTGAAAGAGCCCTTAAAGTGTTTTTTCCATTATAACTATCCCTTAGCCACAGGATAGGAGGATCAATGTTAGTTCAGTGTGAGTCCGACTGCTGCAACCCCCAGCGATCTGAAGATCTGCACGGTCCAAATCCTCAGTAAGAATGGAAATGTGGTGCGCATACGTGACCATTCACTTCTGAGGGATGGAGGAAGATTGCTGAACGCATCGATCTCCTTCCATCGTGTACACTGAACAATCACTGAATGATGGCATGTGACACCTTGTGATCAGAAACGCGGTACCTTGTGATGGTCGCATCTCCTCTGAGAAGGAGACATTTGGCAGTGATGGGTAAACGTGGTGATTTTAGTGGCTTTGACCGTGGGCAGATTGTTGGCGCCCAGAGGTGTGATGCCAGGATTTCTGAAACAGTTGCACTTGTTGGCTGTTCCCAAACCGCAGTATCAAGATTGAACCAAGACTGGTTGAACCATGGAAGACTTCCGACAGAAGATCACACAGCGGCAGGCCACATGTGGTTGATCCTAGAGGTGAGCGTCAGCTGGCATGTCGGGTATCTCAGCAACAACGTGCCACAGTGGGGATGTCAGACAAATGTCCACAATGATAATGCGGCGTATTTTGTGTTGACTGAGGATCATTAGCCGAAGACCAACAAGGGTGCTATGATGACCCTGTGCCATTGACGACAATGCCTCGTATGAGCCCAGGAGAGATGTCAATGGACCTTGGACACATACCAGATGGTCGTTTGGAGTGACAAGTTCTGTTTCCTGCTGAATCATATGGGTTGTCAGATCCTGGCATGGTCTAGAACTACTGATCATCATACCACAATCCTTGAATGGTGAACACTACAAGGACCTGTTAGCTGACCATCTGCACCCATATCTTGAGTAAGTCTTCCCAGACCACAGTGCCATCTTTGAAGAGGTCAACTCTTTGTATCATCGAGCTCGGATCACCAGGGGGTGGTTGGAGGAACACCACAATGAATTCTCTACATTGCCTTGGCCCCCAAACTCACCTGACTGCAACCCTATTGGATATGTTTGGGATATTCTGAAAAGGGCCGTGAGATCCGCTCCCACGTATCCACAACATGTGGACCAACTGATGGAGCTGCTGCAGCTGGCACGGGGCGAGTGGACGAGTGGACTATGGAGGATGTTCACCACCTTGTGGAATCTGTTCCTTGATGTCTAAAAGTCCCATTATTGAGTAGGAGTTCCTAATGCAGAGATCGTTCAGTGTAGAAGTGAATGGAGCAGTGATCACGCATGCGCAATAATACTCGTTTCTCGTGAAGAATTCAGGATGCACAGATCTCAGGATCGCTGTGGGTCTCAGTGGTCAGACCCACAATGATCTGACATTTATACCCTACCCAGTGGATAGGGGATAAATATCATTATTGAGAAAACCCCTTTAAAAACTTTTTTTCATGGCCCGATCATCAAGCAAGAACGTTCCCCCGAATCAAAGTGCAAATGATCAGCCACCGAACAAGTGATCCCCCATTCATTAGCTTGCACATCTTCCCAGGTAAACGTACAGCCGGCGAATAACAGCTGTATGGGCACAAACAATTATATCGCTTGTCCCCTCATAGAGTCTGAATTGGCCTGTGTGAAGACCTGGAAGATCAGCACCAGCCTTGTTGATTGGCACTTGTCCACCAGTGCAAGATTCTAAAGCCCCATTTACATGCAAAAATTAGGGCTCAAAATTCACTCAAACAGTGTCTTTTGAGTGATAAATGTTGCGTGTAAATGCTACCATCCGAACAATGATTTTTAGTTGAGTTTAAAATCCATAATTCGGTCACGCAGAAAGCTGGTAGCAGGGACCACACACTGTGATTC
Organism: Eleutherodactylus coqui; assembly: GCF_035609145.1. Lineage (NCBI taxonomy): Eukaryota > Metazoa > Chordata > Amphibia > Anura > Eleutherodactylidae > Eleutherodactylus > Eleutherodactylus coqui. Next base: position 16,909,739 of record NC_089842.1, read on the forward strand.
TCCACAGGAGCACTGATAAGATTGTATTCAGGTGCAGTCACACTGCAGAACAAAGGGTCTGTATGCAGAAAACAGGCCACCTGCTGTTCTCTGCATACAGCTCAGGGAGGCTTATTTGCATGCAAATGAAGGTAATAAGGTAATAAGCTGCTAATGAGCATCAGTGCCCATTAGCAGCTTATGCAAAATGATTGCTCAAACTGTCATTCTCCCGATTTTTAGCAATCATCTTGGCATGTAAATGGGGCTTAAGGCTTCCTACACACGGCCGAGAGTGATATAGACGTGAAACTCAGCCTGATATCGCGCCTGTGCACGTGCAATGTATTGGTGGATATGAGGTGTTATTCTGTAAGATAAAAAAACAAGAACGCCTCCCATCACTTCGGTGAGGTTGCTATCCTCTGGCATGTCGGAGGATCGTCAAGAGTTTCCCATTATTTTCAATGGGAAACCTCGCCTTGCACTTGCGTGCACCTTGATGTGTTGTCCCATTGAAAACAATGGGTGATGCGTTCCGAGGGAACACCCAAAGATAGGATTTTTTCAATAGAATGCGGTTCATATTCTCGCACAATTTTCATGGCTGTGTGAAAGCGCCTAAGGCTGCTATTACATGATCGCTAGCAGCTACCGCTGGCACTCGTGTTCTCCCAACAATTGCCTGGGCTGCCACTGCAGGTGAAGTCTGTACATTTGCACTACTACACGCCATTAATACTCGTGTAACGGCGCTAATTGCTGGGCTGCACCTGCACTGGCAATTGCAGCCCAGCAATTGTTGGGAAAATGAAAGTGGCAGGGGCAGCTGCTAGTGCTCGTGTAATAGCACCATAAAGGTAGACAAGCACGGATAGTGCCAATCTGGGCCAGTCAGTGGTAAAGGAATCCATCCTATACAGCCTGGTTACTGGATATTGTAAGACCCTGTCATTGCCGGGGGTTTTCAGGTAGCAGATCTGTAGTAACCACATTGTCCCCAGTGCCCCTGGTTGGCCCCCATCTGAGGACTGAGAAGGAGCCTATTATTACGCCACAACCTTCCCACTGCATTAATAATCCATTTCTACAATGTAAATTGGAACAAATCAAGATCCGTACCATAATATACAATCTGTCCTTATTAAAACACTCATAGATGTTGCCTCTGTTGCAAAAATGTAGTAAACAGGGAGGCACCATTGATAGAACTTTGCTCCATGCAGTACCAATCCTTGACTGCAGGGGCAGCACTTTTCAATCTCCAATTTAAGGAGTGGGAAGGGGAGGGGGTCTCATCTGACTGTTTGGCTCACAATGGTGAAGATTTCAAGGTTTGCATGTTGTCTCTTCACTACAGAACAAGCAGCCACTGTTTGGAGGAGCCCTCTGTGGGATTTGGCCGCCTGAGGCGTCTTCTGCGTCCTGGCTGCCTGCACATGTTCTAGATCTTCCCTCGGTACAAGCTGCGGGTTCTGGCTGCAGATCACAAGAGTCAGTGCGGAGCTTCCTGTTTTCAGAGATGGTATATATATGTTGTCAACAAGCGGAATAGTCATGACCCTGTCAGTGTCCAAGAAAGTTGGGCGACTTCTATACCAACTTCTGTAAGTGATTTTCTGTGCTGGGCCAATAGGTGGTACAGGAGCCCGAGAGCGCTAGCTGACAGATTCTGGAGTGGTAATGGCAGCCATGTTGGTTGTCACCCAGTAAGGATAGTATCGAGAGGATACAAGGCACTGTTGAAACAAGTCAAGATGCACCAAGGCTCAAGGTAGATAGTAACATCAATAGGCAATGTGTTTCGGTATCGGAATATCTTCCTCAGGCCAAATCCCATAGATACTGCTGCACAGAGTAATCTACCATCTCCTGAACCAAAAAGGTCCGTCGGTCCTCCTTTTCGCCCTTGCAATAATTTTACCACATTGGTAGTTTGAGTCTTGCCAGAAGGTAAGTATTGGGACCTCCACATCTGCTTTAGACTCCCAGCATGCCAAATAGGAGGGGAAGGTGGGAGTACTGACAGACGAGGATTGGGATACGGCTCCAGGTTCCCCATCAAATCATAATGGACATCTCCTGCCCTTCTGTGTGTTCTCGCCTGTGGGTTGGTAGGACATATGGAATGTTTAATGAGTAAAGTGACCAAGTCCTACTACGCCTCGTCACCCTATAAAGGTAAGCCAAGCCATTGTGTTAACAAGAAGTAGAAATATAACTATGGGTGGAGAAGCTTGCGCTGCTGTTAGGACTGACGAGATTAACAATCATAATCGACGCTTCCTTTATGTCCCACAGCAGAATAATGATGGGTATCTAGCGAGTCCTCTCGCAGCCGGAAAAAAAGACAAAAGAAAAGATATATATGCCACAAACTACGATGTCTGTGCTACGAACAGCAGAATGTCCTCCTGCACAGGTCAAAATAAATCGTAATGGCTTAAGCTGTTAGCGAACCTTTATAGGGTGAGAAGGAAGGACTTCATTACTTGGTCAATTGAATATTCCATATTCCACATGGGCAGAAATAACCCCATCATTGTGCTGCTGTGGGACATAAGGGAAGTATATATTCCTACGGAATGTCTCTACTAGACCAGAGAAGTCATTGCCAAGTGCTAGCATGTTCTATCGGCCCCCCATACAGGGTAAACAGGGTGCAGCCATCCTCCCCTGTGGGTGCAGCCATCCTCCCCTGTGGGTGCAGCCCATTTCACGTCTTATGCCTCCTTGCTGTATTGATATGTTTTCTTATGCTTCTCTGATCAGTTAGGCCCAACACTTGTGAGCTATAGAATGTTTGCTGAATGTGAATTGATGCCCCCGAGGTCTTCTCATAGTTATATGGGACTAATGTGGCGTTTCTTTATGCTGTTAGTGGTTGGTGCCGTGTTTCCCGACGACACATAGTTAAGGCCCTTTTACATGGTCTGATAAATTTAGATACCTGCACCCAGGGGGAATCTAAATTATTGTGTAAATACACGCCTTGTCGGAACGACGAACAAGAATGTTGTTCAGTTTCTGCACACAGAAAACAGAATGACGGATCGACCGTGTGAAGAGGCAGTTGTTCATCTGTGACAGACTGCCTGTTTACTGTGAATAGCAGCGGGTGGGTTGTAACGATCCCCACTCACTAGGAATGATCGTCCCTGTGTAAAATAACTGATCGATCATTGCTGGGACGACTGTAGGGCTGCGGACGCAGTGTTCTTCCTAATACTTAGCTGATTACATTTGTACACTGTGTTAATTCCAAGCAGTCTAGACTCGCTCCTGTTCGCTCTTTAGGTCTCATCTGAGGTTCGTTTTTATTAGAGATGAGTGAGTATACTCGCTAAGGCACATTACTCGAGCGAGTCGTGCCTTAGCTGAGTATCTCCCCGCTCGTCTCTAAAGATTCGGGGGCCGGCGGGAGAGAGCGGGGAGGAACGGAGGGGAGATCTCTCTCTCCTTCTCCCCCCCCCGCAACTCACCTGTCACCCGCGCCGCCCCCCGAATCTTTAGAGACGAGCGGGGAGATGCTCGGCTAAGGCACTATGCGCTCGAGTAATGTGCCTTAGCAAGTATACTCGCTCATCTCTAGTTTTTATGCATCTTTACGAGAACGGTTGGCAGCCCTTTGTAGGTGTCAGACGTACCCCTTGAATATCAATGCTGTGGCGAGGTCAGATGGAGGCACGGATGTGTAAATCTAGCTGTGATCTGTCAAGATTTGTTATTTTATGTATAAATATTGGTTCTTTCATGCAGTTTATGGCAGATGAAGCACTGGGCCCTCCCCCACGTATTGACACACCATGTCTCCACCGCTGGATTATTCTAGCACAAGTTTTGTTCGTTGTGAGATGCTCAAAACTGGCATGGAAATACACCCCATTGTTTGCACCGTGCGAGAGACAAATCCCTGCATGTTCTGTTCTTCAGCTGATATCACACATTGTTTTCTATGAGAGCAATTTTTTAAAAATTTCGATTTTACGTGAAAATTGCATCTTTAACAATGAGTTTTTCTAGCAAAACATTACAATCACAGGATAAACTAACAGGGGGAAAGTCTGCTGAGTTCCTGGGACAGATATCGTGCTGGTCCATGTGGATAGAAGAGGAGAAAGCCACATTGAGCACGTCCGCTACTTACCTTCTGGCAAGACTCAGCCAGCTAATATGGTAAAACTGTGGAAAGGGCAAAAATGAAGCTCGACGGACCTTATTGGTTCAGATGTCAGATTGGTCTGCAGCATCTGTGGGATGTCATTGCTGGCTGTGGGCCAAATCCCATCTTGTTAAATTGGGTGAAGGTTTTGGCATAACAGAGTGGTTTCTTAGGACCAAGTGACCTTTTCTGGGCTGCTAACCCGTCACAGTACAAAGCTGGGTCTGTGTTCCCGGCGCGCGTTTGGCCTGAATTACTTATTCCGATACCAGGATATGCTGCCCATTTAATCTACGGCTTTCCTTGAGCCCCGGCTCTGCATCGATTTGCTTCTGCAGTGCCGCGTATCCTCTTGCTACTATCAACAGAGGCGTCCGCAACACTCCGGCCGCCGCAGCCGTCAAGCATTACAGTGTGTTATACCGCACGCACAACCGTACAAGACGAGAGTCGCGCGCCATTTACTCTCAGGGTTACCATGACCGCCGGACGCTCTTCTGCTTCTTTACAGACCCCTCTCTCCCAGGCTCAGATATGGAGATCCCGAAACCAAATCTGCTTGTACTGAATCAGAGGAGGCTTGATGTAAACAGCATTAGATAGAAGTGGCAACCAGTCTGACAAGTGAAGTTTATCCTGGCACCGGGAAAGCCCTGAAGCCTCCCGCAGCTTTGAAGCAGATTTCGGAACACTCCTGCCCGTCGGCTCACACAAGGACTGCGCCGGCCTCTAATTACTTCATTTCCATGCTAATCACTTCCAAAGCTTAATCATTACAAAGCAAGAAGTTCTGAGACTTAATAGAGTCAAAACATAATAATGAGGTAGAGAAATATTAAACCATAACTTAACCCCTTCAGGACCAAGTGCCGTAAATACACGGCAAGTCGTACTGGGCTACGTTGACAAAAGTATTGGCCCCCCACCAATCCTGTGCGGTCAGCCCAAAACCGGATTGAAAAAATGGGACTAAAATCCAATTTCATCACCTTCTGTGCGTCCAGTACTTGTCAGTGTAGTGTAGACTTGGTGATTTACTAAGAGACTTTTCACTTCAATTCCTCCCCTATTTGTAAGAGCTTTGCTTGTTGTCAGTGAATTCTTCCCCATCTTCAGAGACTTGGAACCCTTCTTCATCCAGTTCTCATAGCTGAGGGTTGGTTACAATTCTATCCAGTCTACACAACCCTTGTGGTAAACACATTAGCAGCACAAATGTCCCTCTTGTCATTTGTTACAATGTATCAGCCTGTGTATCAGCCTGTGTATCAGCCTGTGTATCAGCCTGTGTATCAGCCTGTGTATCAGCCTGTGTATCAGCCTGTGTATCAGCCTGTGTATCAGCCTGTGTATCAGCCTGTGTATCAGCCTGTGTATCAGCCTGTGTATCAGCCTGTGTATCAGCCTGTGTATCAGCCTGTGTATCAGCCTGTGTATCAGCCTGTGTATCAGCCTGTGCTGCTTAGTTCATGCAAGAGTGTCTAGACTGGATGCGATTGTAACACCACCTCAGCTGTGAGCAGCACTAGATCAAGACGGATTATATATTAAGGATTTAAGCTTAATCATCACATAACGAGAAGTTCTACAACTTTCTAATAGACTGGATGCTTCGGTTCTTCTCCCGTTTTCAATATCCTCGCTCGTCGTCCGTGAATGGAGATATTCTTGTTTACATTCAGAGATATAAAACCCATCCTGAGCGGATCCTTCTCACAGCTGAGGGTTTGTTCCAGTTGTATCCAGGTTAGATAATCCTCTATAAACTGGATACATGAGCGGCACAAGTCTCTCCTATCCTGATAGTTCATTACAATGTATCAGTCTGCACTCCAGGCTGTTTGTACCACAGAGCATTACATAGACTGGAGGTAACTAACAGACATTCAGCTGAGAGACGTATCAGATCAGGACACATTTTCAGCCCCCGGGATGCAACAAAGAAAAGTTCCTACTTGTTGACAGCAAGCAGAGATTTTGAAATTGATACAGAATTAAAACGCAAAGTCTTTAAGAAAGTTGTAGAACTTTCCATAACATGATGGATGCAGTCCAATTTTATTTACATGGGACTTCTGCCCTTCCTTTCATTCAGTGGCAGTGATTGAGGGCGCAGCGCAGACGCCCCACTCAAGCGGTCGAGGGGGTAAAGACGCAGCACAAACAACCTTCAGTGGTTGAGGGGGAGAGGAGGCGGAGTGCGGACTACCCCTCTGGTGGTCGGGAGGGGGGAGTGCAGAAGTTACCTCCTGTGGTCCGGGGGGACGAGATAGACGCAGCGCAGTCGTCACCCTCCGGAGGTCAAGTGTGGGAAGGTAGAGATGAAGTGCAGACGTCCCCCTTTGGTGGTGGTCGAGGGAGGTGGGGTGGGAGACACAGTGCAGACGTACCTCTCTGGTGGTCACGGTGGTGAGGGGGGAGAGGCAGTTCAGATGTCTCTCTCCAGCGAGAAAGCATAGACAGCCTGAGCTGCCACAAGGAGATTTATCCATATCAGATTGGTATTAACCAGGATCCCTCCCGCAGAAGCGTCTCCATACATCATTGTGCTATGAGGCTCATTATAATGCAGTTATGGAGGCGCAACAAACTCTGGATGCCTGGCCATTAGACTGGATACAATTGTAACAAAACCTCAGCTGTGTGAGCAAGAGAAGAAAAATATGTATTTAGGAACTCGAGAAACAGAAGCTTTATGATGAGATTTATTGTATCAAGCAGACAACGGCTAGTTAGTTACAAGTTAATTGATGATCGCTGCGGTGGTTGAACCGGTGAGCGCGGCGCCGGCGGAGACCCTCCAGCAGGGAGGTGCTGAATTGCCACTCAAGCACAACAATGTCTACAGAAGCACCGCTGACCGTCTCAGCACCGCATAATAGAGATTGTCAAAGTCACATGTGGAAATGATTGGGGTCTCCATGGACAATCAGGGAAGAGTCTCGGAGGGGTCAATCTACACCCTCCTAAGGCTCCGCCCATGGTGTCACATGACGAGACACTGGGCTGTTTTGCATGCAATTCTTGTGTCTTTGGTGGACCGAACGATTCATGCCATCGGGAATGGGATGGTCCAGTTCCTCCTGGGATTCTCATCTGCAGTAAAGTCCCAAAATCCGGCAATCCCTTTGGCTTTTAAGTCTCTATAATCCAAAACTGGAAATCACAAAAACACACAAAAAATGGAAAAAGGAAAAAAAAAAAAATACCAGCAGCCGAGTGAGATCCGAGAACGTGGTGGGTTCTAAAACTGAAGATGTAAAAGAATATATGTGAACCGGAGAGACTGCGTGGCGTCAGCGGGTGACAGGATAATGCGCTTCACTCCCACCCCGGGGAAGAAAAAAACCAAAAACACACATTACTGCAAGAACCGGGGGGAGGAACACGGAGCGCCCGAGGGGCTCATGGAATAGAGTTCAAAAGATCCTTGAGGAAGCTGTCAGGGTCGTTGATTTCAGATAAAAGCCCTGGAAGAGAACAAAAAAGCAAGATCACAACCACCATAGAGACTTGTATCGCTGAATGGCTGCAGAGCGGCAACTGCCGAACAGCTCTGCTACAATTACAATCAATGTCAAGATCTCTGCTTGCTTTCAGTGAACAGAAATATTCTTATTTACACTCAGAAGTATTAAGTCAGGAAGCGTTTTCAGCCTCTAACAGCTGGGGGTTTGTTACAGTTGAATCAGAGTAGACAATCCTCTCTGAGGTAAACCGCCTTGACTCGAGGCTGATACAATGTAACGAGCCACCAGCACAGAAGAGACACTCTCACAGAGGTTCAGCATAGTCTGCATAAATCAGCCCACTGATTGACACAAGAAAGTTCCCCATTAACCAACAACAAGCAGAGATCTTAAAAAAGGACGAGGATTGACGGAGTTGTCCAGATTTGAAAAATAGGACCACTGTCTTCCAGAAACTGCGCCATGCCTGCCCGCAGGCTCCGTGTGGTATTGCAGCTCAGCTCTATTAAAGTGAATGGCCTGGAACTGCAATAACAGACACAAACCATGGTCAGGTGCGATGCCGCTCCTGGAAGAGAACAGTCATGTTTGTCCAATCCTGGAGACCCCTTTAAGATTTGTTAAAGTGACACTCCACTTCCAATACATAGTTTGTCCAGAGACCGGAGAAGGGGTCAGTTGCATTACCTGGTGCCATCTTTTTTTTCTCCATGCTGACGCCCATCCGCTCGTTCCTGGGACCACTCTTTATTAAGACTACCCATTGACCACTTAGCCCTGGTGGAGCTTGGATAGTCTATAACTTTACAGGCAAACCCACATGAGCAGCGATAGCCAATCAAAACGTGACATTCAGTGTCTACCAAAGCACAATGTGCCTTGTGTAGCGATAGAAGCGCTGTGGCCATGTTGAAAGAATGAAGAGGGTCCCCCATGTGACATCAAAAGGGGGTTTGCTGTTAGAAATTGATGACCTATGCACTCCCGTGCATGTGGGAGGGGAGTAAGAAGTGTTTGGTCACCACCTCATATTTCAACTGAACTGCTTGCCAGGCCAGCCATTACCCTCCACAGAGCAGGAAGCTGACAGCTCCATGTATTGTGCAGTGGCCTGACATGCAACTGCAGGCACAGCTCCCACTAGTGAGCACGCCAGGGCATTACAATGTACAGAGCTATCTGACAGCTGGCCTGGCAAACAGCTGATCTATAGGGTTTTCAGGTGGTGGACCGTCCATCGCCTATTGATCAACAATGTTTGACATCTGGAGCCTGTTTATATAGGAAACCCTGTGTAAAATGTATATATTAGGGGACTGAAAAAGTCTGCAAAGGTTCAAAGTGATTGTTGTGCAGATGGGAGTATCAGGGGGTCCCTTCAATGAAGATACTCCCCCCCAAATCCCATACTAAGTTACTAACCAGCGACATCCAGGAACTCTGAGAAGGACTCCACAGGCATGAACTCGTCCTGGAAGGTCTTCAGGGCTCTGTCTGCAGCTTCGTAGATTGGCATATCATTGAGCCGGATGTAATCTGCCAGGGAGTAGGACCAGCCTCCCTCTGTGTTACTGTTTGGTACCTTCTGCAAAACAAAATACAATTCCCATGACGCCTCCGGTGACCATTTAACATCTGATCATCCAGAATCTGGAATGGCCAATAATCCAAGCACATGTAGAATAAGTGCTTCTGCTGCTTTATTCTAGCAATTGGTGGGGGTCTGACCATCCAGACCCCAACGATTACTTCTGACATGTCAAAAGTTTTTGGAAGGAAGATAGAATACCTCTGCAGCGCCACCTATTGGAGGGCAGCATTCCTTCAAATCAATGCTTGATCCTTTATACTAGTGTTCCCCAACTCCAGTCCTCAGGGACCGCCAACAGGTCATGTTTTCTGGATTTCCTCAGTATTGCACAGGTGATGTAATTATTGTCGGTGCCTCAGACATTGCCACAGGTGTTCTTACCATAGCATATCCTGAAAACACGACCTGTTGGCGGTCCCTGAGGACTGGAATTGGGGACACCTGCTTTATACAGGTCTTTTAAAGCAATGATTGGGAATTGAAAACCAAGCCAAAATCCATTCACAGACAACCATTTCAGGATTTTTGCCCCTCATCAGTGTGCAGTAGGATCCTGGCTTGGCTAGCGAGAGGCCTGTGACGTGGGTCAGCATATTACCCAGAGGAGCATGGATGGCCTTACAAGTCTCCTCACTCACCTCCTGAAAAGTTTGTGAGAACCACGTTGATGCCTCCTCCCAGGTCGGTGACATCATGTACATAGGTCTTATGGTTTAAGAGCAGCTCTGTCCCAATCAAGTGAATGGGACCAAGCTTCAATAGCAAGCACAGCTGCTGTACCATGTATGGCACTGGGCCAAGTACGGACTGAAATGCCAGCAGTGCCAACCTAGATAGTGCTGTCACTTCAATCAGCTGATCAGGGGGATTCTGAGCATCAGACCCTCGCTGATCAAATATTGATGAGGTATCCTGAGGACAGGTCAGCAATAGCGTAGTGCCTTTAAACCCCTTTAATGTAGCTGTAAATGTGGAGCATCACTTTAAAGTGCACGGCATAAGTCCAGTCTACAGTCACCATTATGTAGCATTACCTTGAACATGTTGTAGATTAGGTCCACCAAGGCCCAGAAGAGAAGACTGGAGCGATACACGGAATACTCCTTCACTGCTTTGTCTGTCAACCTGCGGAGGGAACAGAGGTACAATGAAGACAGTAAATTACACTTAAGGGCTCATTCATACAGCCATGTAAAAGGCCATTTACTCTGCCCTTATCAGCCGATACCCGAGGAGAGTTCATCAATAGTCGATTAGCCAGGGCCCGCTGCTTGGGAGCCTGGCTGATCAGACCCCAGCTGACAGCACTGCAAACACACAGGGGTCCGAGCAGAAGCTGCCACCCCGAGCCCTGTGTAGTGGCCGGCACTTGTAATTACAGGCGGAGCTCTCCTTAGTTTCAATAAGCGTGGCAACTGCAGTTGCAAGCACCGGCCACTACACAGGGGTCGAAGTAGCAGATTCTGCTCCGATCCCAGTGTATATCAGCGCTATCAGTGGGCCCAAGTATCAGCTGATTGGCTGGAGCCCCGAGTCCCAGCTGATCAGTATTGATGACCTATCCTGGGGATTGGTCATCAATAGAATCTTCATGGAAAACATTTGTAATACTTTGCAGTGTTTGACCCTTTAACAACCAGCGCCCTGTTAATGATAAAAGATACTGTAAAACAAAATGGCCGATCTAAAATAGATCTGTACCAAGTGGCCCATTAATATTGGAGCCATGTGTACACGAGACATCAGATTCAACGCCCAGTGAAAGGACAACTCCCATATTAATTTACCATAACGACTTTATTAATTGCAGTTTCATGAAGTTAAGTGAAAAGAAAGTAATTAAAACAATCCATCACCTTCCCCAGAAAGACAATTAGTCTGGTTTGTGATGTAATACACCTCCAGACATTGCCATCGGCCAGGACAGACTCACCCAGCACTGGAATTTCAGGGATGTCCCTCCTGCGTGGGTCGCTATCAGATGTGCTCCGGTATTACCACGTGTCTTGTGAGTAACTTTCACAGGCCAATAACAGCGGTTGCACAACCTGTGAACATTACTGGCCAAAACTAACACAGACGCTCAGGGATATGCCTTAATCTCCTTAGACGTCTTGTAAGCTCAATGTCAATAGGCAGTGTGCAAGCAGATTAGTGGAAAAAAGATGTCTCTCCACGTCCCAAATCAGTATATACTAAAAGTTATCTTCGTTTTGCGAAGACTCAGGATTTATCAGAGCAGTTTCCGCCAGTTACCTGGTTGTGCCACTGGGTGCCACTGCCCGTACATGGCTGACGACAAGCAGCCTCCGCAGCACTTCTATGCGGATGGTTTTCCACTTCTCTGTAGGATGGAGATGTAGTGCGAGGACTGTGAAGTAATGGGGCCCGTCCACCTCAAAGGCACTTTCTAACCATTTTTCTTTGGGCTGTTCTAGGAAATTCTGGACATTTTTCTCCTCGCGGGATATGGCCCGGGTCCTGTAATAGTGAAGAAAACAACAGTCAGTGTATTGTTAATGAAGTGACCGATAACTAAAACCCTTTCCAATTGTTCTGTTCATTCAGCCGAGCCCCCCTCCCTGTAACTGCTCAGATCCGAGGGGTTAAACCTACAGGAGCAGGGATTTCTCTGATCTCGGCTGCTGCAGGTGGGTGTTAACTGAACACCACAGGTGACACCAGATATGTATGAAGTAAGCCTAGCTCCTGATCCATGTACTCCCCTTGTGTAAGTGACCTATGTACATCCCAAGTCACTAAAGGGTTAAAATGAATTGTCCGAGACTTTACCTATTGGAAGGATATTTCGTCAGTTGTCGATCAGCAAGAGAGGATCAACCACTCAGGATCCCCCCCGATCAGCCGATTCCTGGGGCTGCTGTCAATACAGACAGTGCTTTAAGAAGATAGCGCTGTAGGTATTGCAGCAGCCTGCTTTGGTACTGCAGGCATGTCTCCTATTGACTTCAATGGCAGCTGTGCCTGTACTACCAAACCAGAACCTATCTGCTTCAATGATGTCCAAACTGACAGTGAGCCTGATGATCAACTGATTGGCAGACCCTTGCTGATTACCAAAGTATGTCCTATACTGAGGATAGGTGATCAATAGGAAAGGTCCTTGACAACCCTTTAAACAGCACACTTGTGGCCTCTGGTTACTCTACTAGTAAACTCCATCAAAACCAAGTCCCAGTATAAAGGCTTGCTGTATGTGCAGCGGGGGTACGTACGTGTTCAGCACATAAAGCACGGTGTGTACAATATAGGGGATAAGATGAATGTTGCTTTCTCTTCCTCCTCCCCCGGTATCTGCACTGAATGACTGCTCATTGGCAAATCTCAGGAACAGCAGCTTCAGGTCATGAATGTTGAGTTGGTAGGTGGGCTCCCGTTGACCCGTACACTCCTGGAGGTAAGTATTGTGCCTATAGAGGAGACGGAGATACAGTTGTGTAGTGTTAGTTTGTGTTGGGTGGTTACATTGTATCAGCGACTACAGAAATGCAAACATCTCACCTCGCCAAACACGTAGCAAATGCCGACTCCGGAACATGAGGGCCCCAAACAGGAAGGAGGCCATTACACTTTGTATTGGCGTTCTGCAGAGCAGCGCTCTCCCATTCTTCTCGTCCACGAGCTAACCTGTGTGAGAGAGTAAAGGGAAAGATGAACCTATAGATGATGCACCCCAACCCTTAGCTGTAAACATCACACAGGAGGCGCACCTCGATGAGTGATCACTGGTTACCCCAAAATCCCACCTAGTATAAGAGGGACAACAGCAACCCCAAAGCCCCCCTAAGTGATGATGAGATTACCTCACAGCCGCCAGGTGACAGTCATAGTGTACGATGTTGAAGTGAGACACGGTGCTGTATCCCTGCTGCTTGCGGGGCTTGTTCTCCGCTTCCTCCAGCGACACTCTCTTTGTAAACGTGTAAATTCCAAGTACTTTGGTTGGCTGAAAAACACAAAAAAACACCTAAAGCATTGCAGAATGAAAAATATTGCAGCTTTTTTTTGCCATTTTCAAAATCTCTGCTTGCCATCTATGACCAAGAACAAACATGTTCAGTGCAGAGGTTGGAAGCCAGTACAGACCTTTTCTCAGCCTATGGTTTGCTACAATGTATCCAGTGTAGACAATCTAAATAAATTGGCAGCACCATTCTCTCCTGATAGTTTGTTACAATGTATCAGTGTAACCGGTTCAGGTCCTTTAACACGGGCTAATAAATCCCTGAGATTCCTGCATCCAGCTGAAACCTGAATGATCATTGCCAATTGTAAATGCATGCCCTGACGGAACGCCGAATGAGAAATAGTTGGATTTTCGTCTGTCATTCAGTTTCTGCATGCAGGAGACTGAACGGATCGGCTCGTGTAAACAGGCAGTTATCACTTATGAACGACGGCCGGTTTATTATGAATGGAGCTGGGCGGACTGGAACGGATCCCCGGCTCGCTCCACCTCCATTCACTAAGCAATGATGGCGCTTACGTAAAGTCACGTTAACGGGACGACATGTTGCATTAGCTACCCCCAATTTGCAGAACCTGGCATGTGGGGGATAAAGGAGTCCGGCTATACAAGGCTAAGACCACTCAGCGACATGTCCCACGACTCAAAAGTCACAATGTGACACTTCAATGTTGCAGCTAATTGTTAATTGTGTTATGTTGCAAATTGCATGTGACTATTTCTGAAGTAGACTTTTCACAGTGTTGCGTGCTCTCCTATACAAGTCTATGGGAAAGCGCGAGCACAGCACTGTGAAAAAAGTCAGATTTGCAGTGCCGATGTAATCTTCAAAGGGGAACACTGCTGGATCCAGGGTGCGGGTGTATTTTAAAAATCTCATAAGGCTCGCTGTCACTTAGTTGTTGGTGCTGTGGGGTCATGACAAATTCCCTTTAAGAGCCAGAGCTAGTCTCACAAATTTTTGGGATGTGGGACTTCTCTGAGATTTTATGCCATGCAACAGCCTAAATATCAACCTGAGACAAGCTGGATAATCTGGCATCATGCGTACCCCAGCCATGCTAGGTTGTTAGAAATGCCACAAGTTTGGATGTGAATATGGGATGGATAATATACTTCAAGGGGCTGTCCAGGCAGGCTAAATACTTACACGGACCAGCGGTGTAGGAACCTCCACTTACAACCCCATTCAGACGCTGGGTCGTGTGGTATGAACCCTCTTTCTGTACCCATCACTTTATTAAGGGGTGGGCTTGTTTGGCTCATTTTAATAATTAAGGCCAGTCCCCTTCTGTCAGTACCGGCATCATCATCAGCATCCTTCACATATATCTGGCTTTAAAGCCATTACACAGAATCACCAGAAGAAATATGACAGATTGGAGTACCTGGAACTTGTAACCTTCTCTGCAGATGCAGCAGGTGAGTCCCGGCTCTTCTATCAATTCTTCCATCTGCTTCAGAAGTGCAGTCTTAGTCACCACCTGACCCTTCTCATTAGTCTGCAGAAGAGGAAAAAAAGGGAATGTTCATATCTGAAGGCAGCCGATGCACATATAGCTCTGGGTCGTGCTGCAACAATCCTGCAGAGCTGAAATCTCCCACGATTCTGGCTTATATGGTGTTTGCACTAGCGATTTAGGTTTGAGGAAAGGTCATCAGGTTCTGATGCAAGAAAACCCTACCGCCCCCCTGCATTATAGGAGCTCAGGTAATCTTAGGCCGTCTTCACACAGTAAATGCTGCAGAATCGCAGAGAAAGTTCTGTAGTATTGACAGTACAAGCCATGTACCATCCACAAGCTTGTTTTCACTGACCAGCAAAATTCAAACTGCAGATACAACGGTTTACATAGAGGTGTTCTATATGTAGAATGGAAAAGGATGGCCATATGCTTGAACCTCAATGTAGAATGGGAATGTTCTGTGTATAACGTGTTGCACCCTGTCCAACCACCAGCAGTGTACCATCCACTTACAGTCATGCCCAGGGTACCCAGTGCTTTCTGCCTCATCGCCATGGCCATACGTTTCTTCTCAGCTCGTGTTTCTTTTCTTGCGGCATCGATCTTCTTGTTCACATCAGGGTGTTCTCGAAGGGCTTCCAAGAGGTTTTCTGCAAGGGTTCCGATTCCCTCATCGCTGGACACTTGTTCCAGCTTGTGAAGGTTTGTGATGGAGTCTGTACCAATAAGAGCCTGCTAAAATATTGAAACAAGGAATAGATAAGGGGAACAAGTAACACATCGCCAAACATGAAGGGTACACAGAGGGGGATGAACGAGCCTCAAGTTGCTGAGAAACCCTAATCCTTCCTCGTAACTGGGACCAAGCAACAATTCAGAAAAGGAGTCACCTGAAATACAGTCTGAGGATCGGATCCTGCTCCTTCTACTATGTTATGGTCATTTTAAACAGGCTTTTTATTGGGCCCGAGCGTTTCTACCAACACTCCTTCGCCCGACAATCAGACCATGTAAAGGGACCGACAACCAGCTGACATGGCCGATTGGTTCTTCTATGCAAACTTAAAAATGTTGGCGGCTCGGCTGCACATCTCGCCATGTATACAAATAGACATGCAGCCGAACAGCACCTGCAGGGGAACTGTTGTCCGTTGACATATTTGTGTGCGGCCTTGTTTTTTGCGGGACATCCTGTAGTTTCTATTGGAACTATTTTGGAAGAACATATGACTTTTTGATCACTTTTTATTCCATTTTTCTTGAAGATGGGGTCATATTTATATGGGAATGGGGGTCACCATACGGAACTTCAATTTACGATCATTTCGATCGCTCATACAGTATAATACAATGATATTGTACTATAATGCGTTCCGACAGGCCCTAGGCCCTGGGGATGTTCACAAGGCTCTAGGCTGACATAGCAACTAAACAGCACCTCACAATCCCATCGCAGGGCGGTTACTTGGGACCCCCAAACATGGATTGGGACATTTAAAAGTCCCTTCCAGAACAGCTGCATTTAAAGGGTTAACAGCTGCAATCAGCGTTCACGCTGATCGCAGCTGTTGCAGATGGGTGTTAAAAACAGCTGGCACCCACCGAATATGGTGCGAGATGTAACATGATGTAACTGTTGAGGGGTTAGATGGTCATATCATAGGTCAATGCTGGCGGTACTGGAGACAAATGATCACTAATGCTCATCTTCAGTGCAGTATAATCGTCAGCAGCACATCTTCATGGGGAAATGTGCCGCCGATCATTATTCTACAGCACAAACGGAAGGCTGCCGAGAGCCGCTGTGTGTAGAAGTGAAAGAAGAAGAGAAACCCGTCTCTACTGACTGTCGTTGTGTGAACACGGACATCGCACCGGTAAACTAGCAGGACCCGATGTGCAGCCACATGTATAGTCGTGGGGTTGGACACTTACCTGTGTGGGGGGGTGCTGCGTGGCCAATCCTCTAAGTAATCTCAAAATATAGGGGAGAGCAGGACGGGAGAGAAACTTCTTCCAGATGTCGGCATCCAAACTGAAAGGAGAAAGACGTGTAAAGCGGCTACAGAGAACAACCTGATGCAGACAAACACAAATTATCCTCATCATTTTACGGATCTTTGCTTAATGTCGCTGAATGAGAACAATCATCATGTTCAAAGGCTGAAAACCCATACTGGCCTAATATTTCTCACAGCTGAGGGTTTGTTACAATTGTAACCAGTATAGACAATCCTCTGTATGTCTGATATATTTAGCTCACTGATAACACGACCCTGACCCATTGAAGCAAACTCTCAAGTTTTATGTCAACTAGTTTTCAGCCATGAGCATATTGGTGATCTATCCTCAATATTAGATCAGTGGGGGTTTGCTGCTCACAACCGTCACCCATCAGCCAATGGAATAGACTGCAACATTTGGATGAGCGCTGCAGCCTCTTTCTCAGGCATGTGACGTACGTTCATCGTTCACATGGCCAGAGAGCAGCTCAGTCCTACTCAAGGGAATGGGACTGAGCTGCTATACAATATACGGCACTGTGTTTGCTATGGACTGAAGCCATCATGTCGATTACCCGAGCACCACTATCACTTCAATTAGTATATCAGCAGGTATTTCGAGTGGCGGACCCCTGCGGATCAACTATTGATGACCTATAGGATAGATCATCAATAGCATAGTGCTGGAAAACTATAAATTGTGAAGACTCTTTACACAAAGCTGCTGAAGGTTTCATTAAGCCTTTAAAAACCCAAATCCCTCATATTTTTGCCCTCTCTGAATAACCCCATTACTACAGGAATTCTCTAATCCTCTCGTGAGCTGGAAGGTTCAGCTGCTGTGTTTGCATCTAGTGTGATGGCCAGCAGGCCGGACTTCCCTCTCCCTACAGGATATAATGCAGCTTGTGCTCATGTCTGTAGTCACTATGGAGGTCTCACTTTTTTGCACTAGGGATGTGCTTCTTCATGTAGTCCAGGGCGTTCTGTGTGATGCCCTTCTGAAGGATAAGGTCTTTAAGCTGGTGCCCGTTGCTGTTATTCTTGATGCCGGCAGCGATCTTACAGAAGCAGTCCAGGAACACCTTGTCGTCTGTGCAATGCTCGTCGTCATACCTGGAAGACGTACATTATTACTCCAAGGCACTTAAGGTGGTTAGATTGTATATGGACAACACAAGGGTTATTGCCCGGAAAGATGGAGAAAGAAAAAAGGACGTACAAGAGAAAGATTATATCCCAAGAAGAAGTGGGCACTAAGGTCTACGGCTCCAGAGGACTGTGCAGGCTGAACTAACTCATCTTATGGCTCCTTCACATCAGCAATAGCGGTTTCAGTTTTCCTGCTCCGTTCAATGTCAGCCGCAGGCAGAAAGGATCGATCATATGATGGAACGCAGCACCGTGATACAAAGCCAGCTGAACATAGTGGGGTTCGTTTGGTTTCTGTTCGACAATTTGCCAGATTTTGCACCGCATGCTGCGCTATTTCGTCTTTTTAAAAAAAAACTCCTTAAAAGGACCAATTGCAGTAAATATACGGCGCTCGGTCCAGGACTTTAATCCCGCCCAACAGCAGAAGTACAGCGCAGGATTAAAGCCTCCGCTCCTGCAATCAAGCAGGAGCAGGTTTGGTTTTCAGCGGTTAGTCACAGCTGAGAACCCAGAGGAGAAGGGAGAAGCAGGTTTTTAATATGTAATTCAAAGCTATACATGTTATATAGCAAAACGTCCGGAACAAAATGAGGAACCCATTCCCATAGTTTATTTTAGCGTAAATTTACTAATTTCTAAAAATACAACTATGAAAAGTTAAACTTTTTACCCCCAAAAAACTAAAAAAAAACAAAAAGGCAGTGAAGAAAAATGCAAAAAAAACACGCAGCAAAATTAATTTTGGTAGCTGAAGAATGAAAAATGGGGCAATAAAACCACAACATGGGTAAAATCCCTAAAAAGTGGCTGGCCCTTAAGGGGTTAAGCAGAAATCAGTGACCCGATGGAACTTCATCTTTGATGTGAATGAGCTTTAAAGGGGTTGTCCCGCGCCGAAACGTTTTTTTTTTTTTTTCAATAGCCCCCCCCGTTCGGCGCGAGACAAACCCGATGCAGGGGTTAAAAAAGAAAACCGGATAGTACTTACCCGAATCCCCGCGCTCCAGTGACTTCTTACTTACCTTGTGAAGATGGCCGCCGGGATCTTCACCCTCGGTGGACCGCAGGTCTTCTGTGCGGTCCATTGCCGATTCCAGCCTCCTGATTGGCTGGAATCGGCACGTGACAGGGCGGCGCTACGAGGAGCCGCTCTCCGGCACGAGCGGCCCCATTCAGAAAAGAAGAAGACCGGACTGCGCAAGCGCGTCTAATCCGGCGATTAGACGCTGAAAATTAGACGGCACCATGGAGACGAGGACGCTAGCAACGGAGCAGGTAAGTGAATAACTTCTGTATGGCTCATAATTAATGCACAATGTACATTACAAAGTGCATTAATATGGCCATACAGAAGTGTATAACCCAACTTTGTTTCGCGGGACAACCCCTTTAAGTGATCAAAACAAAGTGGTAAAACGAGGCTTACTTCTCAAATGTGCAGTACGGCTTGAAGCGATCCACAAGAATCTGCATTTTTTCCATCTCCCCAAACGACAGGTACGGGATGATGCGCAGCAGCCCCTGCAGCACGCTGGGATTCGATCGTACAAACGTACTGTTGATCTGATCTAGCAGCATTACCAGCTGATCCTTGTCCCCCGTCAGCAGCAAGTTCCCCTGCAGAGAGGAGAACAAAGAAGAAAAAGGTCATTAACTGAAAAAAACAAGTTCCTTATTAGTAATGTGAGTAGAGTATTTTATACTATTGTCATATACACCCTGTACGAGCTGAGAGGATGCGTTATGGTGGTGCTGCCACCCAGTGGCCGTGGGAGGAATGGACACTTTCAGTGCAGAAACATTTCACCTGAGGTGACCTGAAACAAGTTAATCTCTCTGGGACGCGACAGTCAAGTTTACATACTCTCATATTGCTATATTGTCCACAAAGCTAAGAGCACAGATCAGCAAACATGACAATACGGGTTTACTTTATCCACAACGGTGAAAGAAAGCAATTTCAACAACAACTCCGCCTGAGTTACCTTGGTACAAATGTTTACACAGAAAATTTTCATGAAGTCGTGGTTACTTCAGAGGAACCGAGAAATAAAATATATATACACATAGGAGCGTTAGATTCTCCTCAGGCTGCATGTACCGATGCTCCCTCTGCAGAATGTGCCACCCCTCCATTCTCATCACTTTTTACCCTAAAAGGTTACAACCCCTTTTTATTCAAATTTACCCCCAGACTGGAGGTTGCTGCCCCTTTTTAGCCTTAAAGGCTCCATCGCTGCAGTCCATGGCCACTTCCTTATGTACTTTACAGCCTTTCAGTATATCCACACAGAGAGGAGGTAGATTCTTCTCAGTACATACACAGAGGGGAGGTAGATTCTCCTCAGTATATACACAGAGGTGAGGTAGATTCTCCTCAGTGTATACACATAGGAGGTGAGGTAGATTCTCCTCAGTATATACACACAGAGGTGAGGTAGATTCTCCCCCGTATATCCACACAGAGGGGAGGTAGATTCTCCTCAGTATAAACACACAGAGGGGAGGTAGATTCTCCTCCGTATAAATACAGAGGTGAGGTAGATTCTCCTCAGTATATACACAGAGAGGTGAGGTAGATTCTCCTCAGTAGATACACAGAGAGGTGAGGTAGATTCTCCTCCGTATATCCACACAGAGGTGAGGTAGATTCTCCTCAGTATAAACACACAGAGGGGAGGTAGATTCTCCTCAGTATATACACACAGAGGTGAGGTAGATTCTCCTCCGTATATCCACACAGAGGTGAGGTAGATTCTCCTCTGTATATACACATAGAGGTGAGGTAGAGTCGCCTCCGTATATATACACATAGAGGGGAGGTAGATTCTCCTCCGTATATATACACAGAGGGGAGGTAGATTCTCCTCAGTATATACACACATAGAGGTGAGGTAGATTCTCCTCAGTATATACACACATAGAGGTGAGGTAGATTCTCCTCAGTATATACACACAGAGGTGAGGTAGATTCTCCTCAGTATATACACAGAGAGGTGAGGTAGATTCTCCTCAGTATATACACAGAGAGGTGAGGTAGATTCTCCTCAGTATATACACAGAGAGGTGAGGTAGATTCTCCTCAGTATATACACAGAGAGGTGAGGTAGATTCTCCTCAGTATATACACAGAGAGGTGAGGTAGATTCTCCTCCGTATATCCACACAGAGGTGAGGTAGATTCTCCTCCGTATATACACATACAGGTGAGGTAGATTCTCCTCAGTATATACACACATAGAGGGGAGGTAGATTCTCCTCAGTATATACACACATAGAGGGGAGGTAGATTCTCCTCAGTATATACACACAGAGGGGAGGTAGATTCTCCTCAGTATATACACACAAAGGGGAGGTAGATTCTCCTCAGTATATACACACATAGAGGGGAGGTAGATTCTCCTCAGTATATACACACATAGAGGGGAGGTAGATTCTCCTCAGTATATACACACAGAGGGGAGGTAGATTCTCCTCAGTATTTATACACATGGAGGGGAGGTAGATTCTCCTCAGTATATATTCACATGGAGGGGAGGCAGATTCTCCTCAGTATATACACATAGAGGGGAGGTAGATTCTCCTCAGTATATATACACATAGAGGTGAGGTAGATTCTCCTCAGTATATACTCACAGAGGTGAGGTAGATTCTCCTCAGTATATACTCACAGAGGTGAGGTAGATTCTCCTCAGTATATACACATAGAGGGGAGGTAGATTCTCCTCAGTATATACACACACAGAGGGGAGGTAGATTCTCCTCAGTATATATACACATAGAGGTGAGGTAGATTCTCCTCAGTATATACTCACAGAGGTGAGGTAGATTCTCCTCAGTATATACACATAGAGGTGAGGTAGATTCTCCTCAGTATATACACATAGAGGTGAGGTAGATTCTCCTCAGTATATACACATAGAGGTGAGGTAGATTCTCCTCAGTATATACACACAGAGGGGAGGCAGATTCTCCTCAGTATATACACATAGAGGTGAAGTAGATTGTCCTCAGTATATATACATAGAGGTGAGAGAGATTCTCCAGAGTATATACACATAGAGGTGAAGTAGATTCTCCTCAGTATATACACATAGAGGTGTGGTAGATTCTTCTCAGTATACACACATAGAGGTGAGGTAGATTCTCCTCAGTATATACACATAGAGGTGAAGTAGATTCTCCTCAGTATATACACATAGAGGTGAAGTAGATTCTCCTCAGTATATACACACAGAGGTGAAGTAGATTCTCCTCAGTATATACACACAGAGGTGAAGTAGATTCTCCTCAGTATATACACATAGAGGTGAGGTAGATTCTCCTCAGTATATACACACAGAGGTGAAGTAGATTCTTCTCAGTATATACACATAGAGGTGAGGTAGATTCTCCTCAGTATATACACAGAGGTGAGGTAGATTCTCCTCAGTATATACACAGAGGTGAGGTAGATTCTCCTCAGTATATACACATAGAGGTGAGGTAGATTCTCCTCAGTATATACACATAGAGGTGAGGTAGATTCTCCTCAGTATATACACATAGAGGTGAAGTAGATTCTTCTCAGTATATACACATAGAGGTGAGGTAGATTCTCCTCAGTATATACACAGAGGTGAGGTAGATTCTCCTCAGTATATACACATAGAGGTGAGGTAGATTCTCCTCAGTATATACACAGAGGTGAAGTAGATTCTCCTCAGTATATACACATAGAGGTGAGGTAGATTCTCCTCAGTATATACACATAGAGGTGAGGTAGATTCTCCTCAGTATATACACATAGAGGTGAGGTAGATTCTCCTCAGTATATACACAGAGGTGAAGTAGATTCTCCTCAGTATATACACATAGAGGTGAAGTAGATTATCCTCAGTATATACACATAGAGGTGAAGTAGATTCTCCTCAGTATATACACATAGAGGTGAGGTAGATTCTCCTCAGTATATACACATAGAGGTGAGGTAGATTCTCCTCAGTATATACACATAGAGGTGAGAGAGATTCTCCAGAGTATATACACATAGAGGTGAAGTAGATTCTCCTCAGTATATACACATAGAGGTGTGGTAGATTCTTCTCAGTATACACACATAGAGGTGTGGTAGATTCTTCTCAGTATACACACATAGAGGTGAGGTAGATTCTCCTCAGTATATACACATAGAGGTGAAGTAGATTCTCCTCAGTATATACACATAGAGGTGAAGTAGATTCTCCTCAGTATATACACACAGAGGTGAAGTAGATTCTCCTCAGTATATACACACAGAGGTGAAGTAGATTCTCCTCAGTATATACACATAGAGGTGAGGTAGATTCTCCTCAGTATATACACATAGAGGTGAAGTAGATACTCCTCAGTATATACACATAGAGGTGAAGTAGATTCTCCTCAGTATATACACATAGAGGTGAGGTAGATTCTCCTCAGTATATACACACAGAGGTGAAGTAGATTCTTCTCAGTATATACACATAGAGGTGAGGTAGATTCTCCTCAGTATATACACAGAGGTGAGGTAGATTCTCCTCAGTATATACACATAGAGGTGAGGTAGATTCTCCTCAGTATATACACAGAGGTGAAGTAGATTCTCCTCAGTATATACACATAGAGGTGAAGTAGATTCTCCTCAGTATATACACATAGAGGTGAAGTAGATTCTCCTCAGTATATACACATAGAGGTGAGGTAGATTCTCCTCAGTATATACACATAGAGGTGAGGTAGATTCTCCTCAGTATATACACATAGGAGGTGAGGTAGATTCTCCTCAGTATATACACATAGAGGTGAGGTAGATTCTCCTCAGTATATACACATAGAGGTGAGGTAGATTCTTCTCAGTATATACACATAGAGGTGAGGTAGATTCTTCTCAGTATATACACATAGAGGTGAGGTAGATTCTTCTCAGTATATACACATAGAGGTGAGGTAGATTCTCCTCAGTATATACACATAGAGGTGAGGTAGATTCTCCTCAGTATATACACATAGAGGTGAAGTAGATTCGCCTCAGTATATACACAGAGGTGAGGTAGATTCTCCTCAGTATATACACATAGAGGTAAGGTAGATTCTCCTCAGTATATACACACAGAGGGGAGGCAGATTCTCCTCAGTATATACACGTAGTGGTGAGGTAGATTCTCCTCAGTATATATACACATGGAGGGGAGGTAGATTCTCCTCCATATATCCACACAGAGGTAAGATAGATTCTCCTCAGTATATACACGTAGAGGTGAGGTAGAGTCTCCTCAGTATATACACAGAGGGGAGTTAGCTGATTGTTAGAGGACACGGGTTGGAGCGCTTCACATGTGTCTGCTTCTCACCTTACTTGTGAAGCAGTATATAAAAGCCGAGAACTGCAGGCTGGAGGACCCATGGAGTTTATACTAGTGTGTGGTGACGATGAGCAAGTAGAGGAGGTGGATAGAAACTCCACTGAGGTCTCCACCACTTCTAAAAGAGGCACGCTGGAAGCGAGGAGCAGTAGCGTCTCCCCAGTGTGAGCGCCCTTGAAGCTCTGCCCACTGACCGCCTGTACAGGCCCAGAATTGTGGGGGGGGGCGGGAGCCCAGGGCAGCGGTGCAAGGGACTTATGGCCTTCAGTCTATCGGAGGAAGAGGGCACTGTGTGGGAGGAAGTCCCAGCCCTGTAAGTGCGCAAACAGGAAGTTCTGTCCTCTACCCCCAGCTTTGGCCCATGTAGGCCTGTGGAGCCGGAGCCTAAATTAACAGCGCAGCCCCGGTTGTATGTGTCGCATGCGACCCCAGCACAGAAAGGAAATCCAGGAGTGCCCTCTGCCGACAATGTACATCGTGCAGGAGACTGGGAAGGAAAGAACCATGACCGGTAGCTTGCCACATCGAGCGTGCAGCCAAGAGAATGTCAGAAACCCCTAGAGGAGGCCAGGAAGTCAAGGGTGGCACGGAGGGAAGCAACTCTCTAGGCCAGGAAGTCAAGGGTGGCACGGAGGGAAGCAACTCTCTAGGCCAGGAAGTCAAGGGTGGCACGGAGGGAAGCAACTCTCTAGGCCAGGAAGTCAAGGGTGGCACGGAGGGAAGCAACTCTCTAGGCCAGGAAGTCAAGGGTGGCACGGAGGGAAGCAACTCTCTAGGCCAGGAAGTCAAGGGTGGCACGGAGGGAAGCAACTCTCTAGGCCAGGAAGTCACGGGTGGCACGGAGGGAAGCAACTCTCTAGGCCAGGAAGTCACGGGTGGCACGGAGGGAAGCAACTCTCTAGGCCAGGAAGTCAAGAGTGGCACGGAGGGAAGCAACTCTCTAGGCCAGGAAGTCAAGGGTGGCACGGAGGGAAGCAACTCTCTAGGCCAGGAAGTCAAGGGTGGCACGGAGGGAAGCAACTCTCTAGGCCAGGAAGTCAAGGGTGGCACGGAGGGAAGCAACTCTCTAGGCCAGGAAGTCAAGAGTGGCACGGAGGGAAGCAACTCTCTAGTCCTAAAGGGGGTATGCCATGGAGGCGAGTCAGAAAAGCAGGGCTACCTGACTTTAAATATCCAGGGCTCCGAAAAGTGATTCAAAGGAGCACAGAGGAGGAGGAAGACGATGGAAGCATGGAAAATGAGGGGCAATGATACCAAATCCAGCTTACCAGTGGTCGATACAAATAGACATACAAGAAGTGGGATTACAGGGTGAGCCTTTTCTAGTTTTCCAGATGGTTGTGCCATCTCCCAGCTACTTTTCATCCCTCTAGTACAACAGGCTTTTCTCTCACCTTGTCCTCGCTCAGCGGCTCAGCATTGGACTCGTCCAGTATGATCTCCATTATAATCAGCACTTGCTCGGCTACAGCGGCCCCGCCGCTGTCTTTACTCTCCTGTTCTGCCACCAGCGCCTGGAGAAGAAGACGACTCTATAAGTCACCAGAAAGACGACTCCAGATACTATTTGGGTAGTCCGTACCAGACTTACCAAATTCAGGGTGCCCAGCATTACATTCAGAGTGTTCATTTCAGGTTTCACCAGCTGCTGACGATTCACCTTCACTTTGACACAATAGCTGAAAAGCTTTAGCAGGACCTGCAGACAAGGAGCGAGAGGCCGTACTCAATGCACAAACCCAGAGATGCTCATGGCAATCCTTATATGGGAGAAATGGCGACCGCGTCTAAGCTGACAATCTAGACTCACCGTGAGGAGATGGCGACCCTGCTTGAAGTCCTTGATGCCAGCCAAACGGTTCAACATACACTCCAGTCCGCCGCATTGAGCCATTACTCCCGCCATCTTGTACACTTCCTCCTCATCTTCTTCCTCATCTGTAAATAAATGCACAATAAGGCAATTCAGTTTCTCTTATAAAGATGGTAACATCGCACCATTTTGTCCCCCCTAAATGCTACCTGTGGTTGAATCCAAAGACTCAATGAATTCTTCGGTTGCGTCCCCTAGAAGACCCCTCATTCTGTAAATTATTCTCATTGGTTCTCCCTAAAGAAAAAAAACAAACAAACAAACATACGATGACACGAGTCTGTGCTGTCCGATTCTTTTTGCATAGTAAACTTTCATGTATGGCGGCCTCCATCTTGGATGTGCTCTCCATCCCTATCTGTCCAAGGCGGATTTTAATCAGAAGCTTAGATCCCTGTGTAACTCATTTGGCGCCCAGAGACACAAAGAAAGGTGTGTTAGTGCAGGGTCTAAGGAGGTCGACTTGTCACTGGCAGATGGGGTCTCACAATTTGATCAACACTAAGAACTTCAATAGTATACACAGCGAGTTCAGCAGTAATGAAGCTCAAAATTCCCGTATTCCCTGCTGGCATCCTTGGAGCTTTTATTGTGCCGTTACATCATTTATACGGTT
The DNA here is from genome assembly GCF_035609145.1 of Eleutherodactylus coqui. NCBI lineage: Eukaryota > Metazoa > Chordata > Amphibia > Anura > Eleutherodactylidae > Eleutherodactylus > Eleutherodactylus coqui. Next base: position 16,936,404 of record NC_089842.1, read on the forward strand.
TCCATTTGCATTTCAACCACTTTAAAAAGTACGGACCATCTACACGGTTCATGAAAATCTTGAACAATTGATCATCCCAATATAACCCCCAAGTCACTTACACTTCAGGGACAGCAATGTGTCCGGTTAGCCGGCAGAAGAGATTATGAATCATTTTCACCTGCTTTGGTGCAAATGAAAGTGACAACAGGGGCGCCGAAGAGGAACAGCAAGACCTCCCAAAAATGGACTGGAGACAATTCCTCTGCTCCTTCCTGACCGATTCTTCTCTAGTTCAGCGTTCTGCTGGTGTAACTACTGGTACATGAGGCGCCACCTGCAGGCCAAATCAGGTGGTCCTGCTCCTTCAGGATGGCACATTAATACGTGCCGGAGCAAGGTTTGCTGTGACTCCTAGCACAAGAGCATGGAGCAGATACAAGGACATGGGCCCCTTACATGAGGAAAGCTGGACAGGGTTATAGAAGAGCATCAACCTGGCATCAGGGCCGAAGAAACAGGAGGAGCTGCCAGAGCCCCACAAAATGACTTCCAGCAGCTACGGACCAAACTGGCATACACAAACTCCATGAGGGCTGAACGTCCTGTAGTGGGACCTGCGCCCACAGCCCAATACCATACAGCTCTATGGAGCCACATTCTCTTAAATGACAGCATGTTACATGTGATGGAGTCTGGAGATGCCATGGATCAGCGAGATCTGATATGCAATTCAAGAGTTCCATTATTTTTGAGCAGTGTATACATGATTTTTTCACTTTGGATGTGCTGTCCTATCCCCTTAGCAGAAGCCTATGTCTATCAGGGCATGCTGGGAATTGTAGTTTTGCAATAGATTGAGAGCAACAGGATGAAGATTGCTGATAAAGAGTATCAAAAAGACTACACAAAGCATTGAAAACCCTTTCCAGATAGTTTACATGACCAAGTATTAATTATGGACAACGTAAGATGCTGCAGTCTAGGGAAAATAAATCATTTAACTGCTCTAAAATATCTGATAAACCAGAAACCCAAAATACTAAAATCTTAGAAGCCCCAGATTTTGTAGGAGTCTGTGTGTGCTGTACGAGGGACTTCTGTTGTGGAAGGACATAAACAGGACGCGCTTTGAAGGATGTCACCGTACACAGATGGGAACACGCCGTACCTCATTAGTAGGGCACCAGACCTTCTTGTACACCTCGGCCACCGGCAAGTCTAGACTGATGATCTTGTTATTCACCAGAAGCTGGAATGAGACACAATGATTAATACAAATATATGTCAGCTCAGGCAAATCTGCTCTACTACAGTTCTAATTCTGTAAATATTTCTCTCTGATGTCCTAAAGCAGCTTTCCAAACACTAAACAAGATATTCCTAAAAATACAGCTGCCCTGTAGATATTCTAGATGGTTTAATGCAACTGCGCTTTCTAAACCATCAACAGCTTTGATCGCTGGAGGTCCTGGTGCCGAGACCACCAGTCATTGCTAGAAGGAGCCAGGTGAAGCAGTCATTCAAGCGCCATCACCTTGTTAGCGGAGGATGGGTTAGACAGTAAATCTATGGGTCAGTCTTCAGCTAGTGAGCAGTGATAACACTCGGATGAGCTCTTCGGCTGGCTCATTCTAGCAATTCGTGTAGGATCTCAGCAGCTGGATCCCCCGCGATCTTAACTTTTGCCATGTCTAAAAACTTTTTAGAAAACGCAATTACACTTTAAAGCTGGGTTCATACAGCGTGGATTTGCCACAGAAATTCCATCCGGAATTTCGCTGCGGCAAATCCGCCTGCGGACGCTAATCCTAGGATTAGCCAGCCATGTGGATGAGATTTATTAAAAAAAAAAAAATCTCGCCCACACGGGATGGCCAATCTGTCGCGGCAAAGCTGGCAGAACGCGGCACTGTGGCGCAGATTCCCTGGCTGCACCATGTCAATTACTTTTTTCCCGTTGCGTCCGCGCTCTCCCTAAGGGAAGGCCGGTCGCAACGGAAAGGTGTGTGGCCAAGCCGCTCCAAAACACGCGACAAAGTGCCGCGGATTTTGAAGCAGCGCTTTCCCAGGGAAAATCTTGCGTTTTTTTCGCTGAGACCAAACCGAGTGATTTCCGGCAGGATTCCACCCTGTGGGAACCCAGCCTGAGGCCGAGCTTATACATAGCGGAATTGTCAACTTATGTACTTACCTCCATTCCACTGTCGTCTTCCAGCAGGGCAACAAGGTCACAATCCTGGCAGATCTTATTCTTGATGTCTCTCATTAGAGGCCCGATACCTGGCTCATTGCTACTGTAAGGGTTCCCTGGCATTCGGCCCTGGAGGAAATCTTCTTGCTGGGGATCTTTCTCAAGGGTCACGAAGAACTCTGTCACTTCATTCTCCTCCTGATGAGAGGATACAATATATGTTTAGTTTACTCATCACTGAATGAGGAACAGATAACTAAGACATAACCATAAACCCAGAATGTACACAATAATCCACCATGTAACGCCCATTACCAACTCACCGGGTATATAATGCTGCACAGCCTCTCAAATATAAACACTGGCGTTCGGTAATCATCCAGGCTGTACCGCTTAGCTGTCTCAATGCAAACCGCCATGAAAGCCTTTGTTTCAGACTCAGTACCTGCAAAAACGAAATGGCCCACGTTGCATTCAGTGACTATGAATAACAAACCTATACCAAGACATCACCAGCAGCTTTGTTAGGAACCATCAGACCACAACTGGGGACTTCTGGATCTTTAAACCCGCAAAACCAGCCGCCAGCACAATGCATTAGCAAACACAGAACGAGAAAACCGAGATGTTACCAGTAGTCATGTCCTCCAGCATCTCCAGTAACATGTCCTGGGTCTCATCAATCAGCTTGGTTCTCTGCACCACCAGCTTTCGGAGGCAAAGGTAACCATTAAGCACAGTGCCAACCAGGCGGCTCTTGAAGTGACGCTTGATCGATTCCACTTCCACGAATGAAGAGAGGAGACCTGAGAACCGGGAAACGTGATGTATCAAGTATCAGTGCTGCAATATCAATTGATAATTGCCTACTAGGTCATTTCAACGTAGCTAAAGGGAGCCGCAAAATGAAATCTAAGGGACCCAGCAATTCATAGGGCAGCCTGCTGGTTTCAATGGGATGAAGTGGTAAGCACTAAGCTCTAAGTTTGACTGCAGATCAGGGTTATCCATAGAGGGTTCCAGCAGAGACCCCCTAGTCATTCACATAGCTATAGAAAGTAAAGGGGCTGTCAAAACTTGCAACTCCCTTTACAAATTAGGAATATCACTGCAGGACATGCATGACAAGGTCTTACCTGTGAGGCTCTTCAGAGCATATCCCTGCTGCAAATCTGTACTGAGAGTCGCCTCTTCTAAAGCCAGCAGACGGGCGATTTCCTAAAAGAGAGTCAGCAAAATAATAAATAAGAATCTCATGCTTTATCTTAGCCACAGTCAGCTGGCATTTTCCCTACAGTCTGTTGTAGGGGCAATGTATTATACAATGGGCATTCATAAGAATGACTATCCTGTACTAACAGGACAGCAGATGATCTCCCAGGGCGGGCGCCGCTCTACGTTAAAGGACATAGAAGGTGGACCCCAACCTAATAGGGCATAAGAACAGGTAATGCCATCTTGCCACAAGGCCTTTAAGCAGGGATGAAGTTTGTTACCTTAGTGATGAGATTTCCAACATATGGTAGCACGCCCCGTGCTGCTAAATAGATCTTCCAGTGAGCGGGCTTGATGAGCTTCTGATACAAAGCTAGATATTCGGCCGCACATTCTCCAGCAACACTCAGTTCATCCAAATAGCTGTAAGAAAGCAGCCTCATATCAGCACAGGAGCCACATCAAATACAACTCCTATAAATGTGAGTCTGTCCTACAACACTGACCTGGTGAGAAGATCCAAGACCTGCTGTCTGCGGCTCGGAAAAGTTGCCAATGCCTCAACAATGGTGCATGCTGCCTGGCGGGCGGCTTGTGTGGCAGGGGTGAACAACACCTGTGTGTGAAAGGCAAGAGGCTATATACCAAATACTTTAAGAAGACCTGTCACCAGGTTCAAGATGTCCGGAACCACGTGCAGCGCGAACGCAGGACAGGAATGTATGCGGCAGACATCCATGTTTTATTCTGAAATGCTGCGATATATTCGAGCAGGGAGCGATCGGCGGGGTGCTGCCCCCCGTGACTCCAGGTCCCGTTTCACACAGATTTTCAAAGCATTTTTTTTTCTTCTAAAATATTGCAACATTTCAGAATAAAACTTCGAACTCACACTGCAAACATGTATGTTCTATTCTAAGATGTAGCGACAATTCAGTAAAAAACACTTCAAAAACCCACTTGGAATGGGGCTTGAAGTCACACAACTGGGGCCCTCGCTGGCCTCTCCCTGCCCAGATCACCTAGACCAGGGTTTCCCAACTCCAGTCCTCAAGGCGCTCTAATAGGTCATGTGTTCTGGATTTCCTTAGTATCACACAGCTGATGTAATTATTATCGGTGCCTCAGACATTGCCACAGGTGTTCTTACTATAGGATATTCTGAAAATATGACCTGTTGGAGTTAGGAAACTGACGTAGTCTTGACAGAGTCCTCTGTAAGTCTATAGAGAGAGACCTGTCAATCTAGGTGATCCAGGTGGGATAAGGCTGGCGGGGCCCTGCCCGGACTCTGAGCCCTCCATTAAAAGCGGATTTGCAAAGTGTGAGTTTTCCGAAATGCATGCAATAAAGGTTCCTGCCATGAGTTCATGCTGCCGGTGGTGCAGAAAGCATGCGCTTGGTGACAGATTCTCTAACACTGAAGATGAAGGAGAGAAAATGCTGATCTAAACAGACATGGAGTCCAGCAGTATTACTGAACAGCAGGGAGTGGGGGCTAGAAGAGGGCGCCCTCACCTGTCTTAGCCAGTTGTTATGTCCCAGTTTGAGATCGAGGGGGGTCGTCCTCTTGCCTTTCTTGCTCAAGAATTGTTTCCACTTCCACACGTACTTCTCTTGCAGGTACATCTGCCGGAGCTCAGCTTTACTTGGTGTGTTCCCACTGTTGTCTATACCTGATGTGTAGAGGAGGGCAAAACCCCACAATAATAATAAGATCCTCTAGAAGACACATTCACTCTTTCAAAACGTCTGTCTTCCAATTGCGTACGTTCGATGCAATATAAATGGATGTACAGTAAATCAACGGATTTCACTGACCATTTGTGACAATCCAAACAGTAACTGTACCATTATATTACAAATGACTCATTTACAGCTAATATGACCTCATCGCTGAGGCAACCAATTTCAGGAGTTTTCCAGGTCTAAGATACTGATCACCTATTCTCAGAACAGGACATCAAAATAAGATGGGTGGAGGTCCAACACTCGAGGCTACTGACGATCAGCTGAAAAGGCCACAGCCTCTTAGTCTGTGACGTCACACGCTTAGGTCACTTGGACTTAGGGTAGCTCAGACCCATCCATGTGAATGGGCCTGATCTGCTATAGCACACATAGCCACAATACAATGAACGGCGCTGTGCCTGGTATGCAGAGATGTGGCAGTGGCACTCACTTCAGATAACAGACCCCCACTGAACTGATAATCAATCCCGAGGATAGGTCATTAATATTAGCAGTTCCAGAAAGCCCTTTTAATAAAAACCATATGCAAAATGTGTGAAAGTCTACTGACATGAGGCTGGATATATGTAAGCCATCAGATCATCTTACCTCGGGCTGGGAGACATTTCTTCCAGGCTTCATATGATGCTTTATGATCCCTCTTCAGCCAGAGCTGGGCCTGCGCATGGATTTCATTGCTGTACGGCTTTACTGTGGTTAACGTCTCTATTGGAACATCCTAAAACACAGACAAAGCGATAAAGGCAGGGGCCCCGTATACCGGGCACTGGGAGGCGGGGGCCCCGTATACCGGGCACTGGGAGGCGGGGGCCCCGTATACCGGGCACTGGGAGGCGGGGGCCCCGTATACCGGGCACTGGGAGGCGGGGGCCCCGTATACCGGGCACTGGGAGGCGGGGGCCCCGTATACCGGGCACTGGGAGGCGGGGGCCCCGTATACCGGGCACTGGGAGGCGGGGGCCCCGTATACCGGGCACTGGGAGGCGGGGGCCCCGTATACCGGGCACTGGGAGGCGGGGGCCCCGTATACCGGGCACTGGGAGGCGGGGGCCCCGTATACCGGGCACTGGGAGGCGGGGGCCCCGTGTACCGGGCATGGACCAAACTTTGTTACAACAAAGGGGCAGGTTAAAGAGCCAGGAAAGATGAGCACAAGCAAAGGTCTTACCTTATTTTTCTTGCTAGTTGGTGTCGGAGGTTTAATAAGCTTCTGCAGAATTCTCAGGCACATTAATGTAATGTTCTCCACCACAACAGGGGTCTTGATGTTCACAGCCATCAGGAAGAGACTGAGCGCTGTGAGAGATGGAGAACAGGTTTAATGACATATACAGAGTACAGGGCAAAACATATAGGACAATAGGACACCACAGAACTATAGGCATCGGACACACAGATCCAAATCCCTTATGATATTGTGGGGAAGTTGAGTGGACTTATTGCATCGTGTTATATCCTGCTATAGGGAATCAATGTAAGGGCTGATCTAATATTAAAATAAGCCTCCGGTGGACAATCGACTTCCCTGACTACCCGATGCCCTCTGTGCACTAGCATGCATCAATCGTCTAAGACACTACATGCGGCTCTTACCTGCCAGTGTTGTCCATGTGATTAGCACTGAGTCTTAGATTACAGGAGCATACTAATAAACAACGTGCATCAGGTAGTCAGAGAAGCGGTTCGGCCATCTTTGTTTGCCCAGGGCCGGAGTGTCGCTTTAAAGGGGTTCTGTGATTAGAAAAAAAAAATTCTATACTTACCTTTCCTCCTCAGGGAGCCTTCATACCGCATCTTCTCCTGGCTCCTCCAGTCCCCCGGGTCGCCTCACCTCAAGCCGGCCGTTTCTTCTACTTCCTGTGATGTAGCGTACATTTGTGGCATTCTTCTTCCTGAAGGTCAGTGTATGTCGGCTTGCGGTGAGGTGACCCGGGGGACTGGAGGAGCCAGGAGAAGATCGGTGAGGAGAAGATGTGGTGAAAAGACTGCCCGGGGAGGAATAGGCAAGTATAGTTTTTTGTTTTTTTTCTAATGACCAAACCCCTTCAAATGACATTAATGCTGCCCTTTAAAGCGATCACCTGCTTATCATTATGGTCAGCCTAAAGCTCCGCATGAACAATGGGACACAAAACACAAGGTTTACTGCGGTTTAATACATACCACAGCGCAGACGGAGCTCCCAGCAGTTGTCCTCCTTGGATATAGAGTCTGTAAGCAGCAGCATCTCATACTGCAGACTACTGGCCTGGAATAGACACATGCATTATTAAAAACGAACACGACCTAAAACGTTTGCTATATCATCTGTGCATTGATGTAGTTGCTATTACACAGACATCAAGCTAGGGGGCCATGTGAAGAGCCAGTAAAGGGAAAACTTTTCAGCATTTCCCCGTGGTACAATTGAGACTTAATGCCTCCCAGGACAGATAATGTATTTACCAGCTGCTTTACTGACCAGATCAGCTCCATTCCGGTCCGCAGTGATCCGCACGGTGCCAAGGCGAATCCTACAGCAGACCAGAACTCACTTTCTCTATTCATTTCTTCGAGCCTCACATTGCGACTCTCATACAAACGAATCGAGAAAGAGACTTCCAGTCCATACAGAAGAGACTGGAGGATTCAACCCGTCATACCGGAATTCATGTGGGACAACGGTAGACCAAGGTAGGTCTCGCATCAATAAAGTGACTGGTAAGTACATTATCTGCCCTAGGAGGCACTCTGTCAATTGCATGCTGGGAAAACAAGACATTTCCTGAGGAGACCTTTAACAAAACATGGAAGCCATTGACAAAGGCCCCCTGTCCACGGCCGAGGTGGAATATCGCTAGTGGGGAGAACTGACAGGCTCACCACGGAAAGTCGCAGCATGCCGCGATTTGAATCCCACGAGCAGAGAATCGCTAGGATTCTCCTCTCGTGGACGTCAGGCTTCACTCTCCATAGTTCTCCTATGGAAAGCGTTCACTGCGTTACCCGCGGCTGGATTATCGCCGCAGACAACGCTATGACAACTTGCCCGTGGACAGGCAGCCTAACAGTTACTGAAGCGGCTTACACGGTTAGCACGGTCCTCTAATCAGGCACTGCGACAGATAACCGCACGATAATGTAGAATTTCATAAGATGGATGATAGAAAATAATCCACTGATTCAAGTAAAGTCACAGCAGCGGCTCTGAGTCAGTTTAGCGTACTTTTCTATGACTATGTAATAATCCAGGTCATGAGATAACTTGGTGTGAACTAGGTGTCAAACACTTGGGTCCCTGGAACAAAAGCCGTCCCTGGTGTTGGAGGGTTGAGCAATATCGCCTGCAACTCTCCTTTTGTGGCTTACTCCCCCGCACCCTCTTCGGTCTTCCAAGTTCTTGCACACTCCATATTCAGGAACCTGAGGAACTTAATGCTGCTTTCCGATTGGCCAGTTCTGCTCATGTGAGAGCAGTTGCAGTGAATCGGTAGTTGATTGCTTTACCAATGCACATTCTGCATGAGACAGAGAACCAGAGTGGCCACCTTGAAGGACCGTACAGGGGCCCGGTAAATCCACAGACCACCACAAAGGGAGAGCAGAAGGTGATATTACTCCCTCTCCTGGGACAAACAATCCCAATAATTAATATAACAGACTCCTATCCGTTTATTGAATAGGGCTGTACTCCACAGTGTGCCTAGTTGTGGAAAACCACCAAAGAGGCCGACTCATATTTGAGGTGTTGGTGGGGGGTCCGACTGATTAGACCGCTGATCTGTAAGTGATGCTAGTAAAAGGTATCACAGTCTGATGGCAAACGACTAAAGAATACACATTAGTAGAGGGCAGACTTACTAAATCTGGATTTGCCCAGTGTCCTTTAAGGGCCGTCGAAACTTTCCCAATAATTAAGTCATTCATTTGCTGAGTGGCTTCTGGATTGTCCCTGTAAAATAGACCAAAGCATGACATAATACAATACAGGAAAAAAAGGAGGATGAAGTAAGTCCATGATATGATCTTACCTGGTAAGCAGGCACATGACTTGTCGCACCTCGTCTCTCATGGATGCAGGACCGCGACGCAGGTTGTAATCAAACAGTTCCCGGATGAGTCCTTGTGATACCAGGATGTGCCGTATGGTGCTGTTGGTGGCCAGGGCACGTAGCAGAGTAATACAGTGCTCGGTTACAGCTGAAGCACAGCCATAGCACTTGGTGGAGGACGTATGGCCACAGCCGAGCACCGATAAGGCTCTGTACTGGCTAGCAGTGAATGTGGGCTGCACAGTCGTGCGGGAGGATCTCGTGGCGGCTTCTCTTTGCTGCAGATCGTACTCCAAAAGTTCCTTCCGGGAGGCAAACACTTTCTGAAAAAAATATTAGACGCTTCAGGAAACTGTCGAAAGATGGGGAAGAGCGCTACAAGGGTGTAAGGAGTCTCACATGCATCAGGCAATGCTCCCTGTAAAAAAGCCATGCAAATGAGTGATGGAAACCTATTGGAGGGATAGCTTCCCTATACGCCAATATTGGACCTTTTAAACAGGCCTAATAATATGACTATGTGAGGCAAACAAGAATATCCATGTCCATGCAAGCTGCTTCCGAGTTATTGCTCTCTAGTCATATTGCAAGGCCTGATACAAGGTCAGATATGGACTCCTAGGGAAGTCAACGTTCCAACAGGTGGCGCTGTGGAGGATTATTCCATTGCTCATTTACATACTATACAGCTGAAAGCATTGAATTTAAGGTCCATTTACATGCAAAGATGATCGCTCAAAATTTGTCAGAAACTGTGTCAGAAAGTTTCGAGCAATCATTTTGCATTAGGTATTAAGGGGCTAATCAGCCCATTAGTAGCTAACTAGCTTTATTTGTGTGTATTTAGAGAACAGCGGGTGGTCTGTTCTCTAAATACATCGATTTTGTTCTCCTGTGGGCTGCCAGCTGTATACAATGCTATCAGAGCTGCCCACGGAGAACATAGCATTCCGTTCCTCTTATCAGGGAAGACTGCTTTTATGCGCAGTTGAACTCAGCGATGGACGAAGAGTGCACAGTAAGTGTACGCTGGGAACACATTTACACGCAACGGCTATCGCTCAAAAGCAGTCGTTTGAATGAATTCTGAGCGATAACCATTGCGTGTAAATCAGCCTTTAGGCTCTTAACTCTTCCCTTCATTGACTCCTTCACAAATGTTAAAATAGCAAAGCATGCTGTGCTATTCTTTCTGGTAAAATTATAGAAAGCATGACTGAAACCAGAAGGAACCTGTTTCAGTCAGTAGATCCCCATCGGGCACCCCTGGGTTCTCCTAATTTGATGGATCCAGCACACAGTTTTTTTTTCTTCGTTCTCTTCCATGATGGAACAGAAGAGTGAGACTAGAGTGGGAATGTGAACTGAGCCTTAGTGCTTTAATACATTCTATTACCTGGATGATCTTGGAAAGTTCGTCAAAAGAGTTCTTGCAGTCGCCACAGTATTCCTGAGCCAACTGCAGGATGTAGCGATTCACACTGGCGGATGTGGAGCTGATTCCTCCAGCATTGGCAGAATCATCCTACAAAGGAAGAAATGAAGTGAAGCTATATGATGGAAGACCATTTAGAATGTCGATTACCACGGGAGGATGGAGGTGAACTTACCTGCGGTTTCTCAGGGGCGGCTTCATTCACTTTGCAGAGAAGGTTTTCCAGCTGTGGTCTGTGGCCCATAAGCTGGTGATAGACTCTGTCCGCTTTATCCAGCAGAGTGTTGATGTTGGTGACGGCCTATAGATTAAATGTAGGACAGTCCTGAAGACATTTTCTGATATCATAAAGGTAGATGCACAGGAAACCATAGAGAGCCCTAATAGCGCCCCACAGAGGAGCAGTGCTGCATGTACAGCCAACACTTTTCAGTTAGTGTCAGCTGCATAATAGCCGGAGCCTTAACCCGTAGCGGCTGTCACTCAGAGAGAAGGGTTAAGGTTTTATGTATTTAAAGCCATTAGCCAATCTATGATAAGATGATAAACTTTCAAATCTGTTGCAATTCCTCTCTGCTGAAATGTGAACATTCGTAGTTTACTTCCAGGGGGTGAAGTCCCTCCATGACCAGATCCTACCTGTACAGGTGCATCACTCATTTTAAGAGGTCTGCAAGAAGCTCTGCAACCCTACCAGCAAGACATCATGACATATCAGCCCCAATGAAATAATGAATGTTCCCCCTTTAACCTTTGAGTACATGGCCATTACTAGTTTTTTTTTTTCATTTGTGTTCTCCTCCAGGTTTAAAAAAAAAAAAAAGACAAAAATAACGACTATTTTCTAGGTGACACGGCTACACGAGGACTTGGTCTTTTGCAGGACGTTTTGTAATTGTCAAAAGGTATCACTTAAAGTACCATATAGCGTACTGCAAAACCTAAATTATGAGTGGGATACAAGAAAAAAAGGCACAGTGTCAAAAATGACGTCGGCTTTATTCTGTGTGTCAGTACGGTTATGGGGTCACCAAATGTATATATATTTGACCACAACTTATTCATCCACTGCTGGCAGTGAGGGGGCTCGTTACTTGTCATCTGATCTGTTTGTATTCGTACCACTTGTGGGTCCATGTGACTTTTTGACCACTTTTTATGAATTTTTTTTTTCTGGCGACAGTGATCAAAAAAGTCTAGCGCTGTGTTTTTATTTCTGCTGCATTCACTGTGGGGTAATTAATGTTTGATCGATCAGACCTTTATGGACGTGGCTACACCAATTTTTTATATATATATATATATATATATATATATATATATATATATATATATATATATATATATATATATATATATACATACATACATACACACACACATGGAAAAGGGGTAATTAAACTCATTTTATTTTTCTAATAATTTAAATATCTTAAATGTATTTTTAGTCACCGTAGGGGAACTAGCGATCGTTTCGTAGCTTATACAATATACTGCAATACTTCATTATTGCAGCATATTGTACCTCTTCTATTAAGCCAGAGGCACAGCTTAATAAGATTTCCTACAAGCATTCATGGCAGCCCTAGGATCCCTTAAAAAGGCCCAGGCTGTCATTTGACCCAAACAGCACCTCACATTCTCATTGCAGGTGAGTCGGTCCAGAAACAAAGGGAGCGCCTTCACTCTGCCGGGGCCATTTAAACACTGTAGTCAAAATTGGCAGCGGCATCTAAGGGCCCATTTACACCAAAACAATATATCATTTGAACGCTGTCAGATTTCACTCGTTCAGCCTATTTATACAGCAGATACATCGTTGGATTATTCAGTCGCTCAGATTCGCTGTGATGGAAAACGACCGAACAATTAGCATTTAAACCAAACGATTAGTGAACGAGCCAACGGTGATGCCGCATAAGATGAACGAAAAGCGAACAATTTATCGCTTGTTTGATCGTTAGCTGTGTTTACACCGAACGATTTGTTCATTTTTGCTTGGCTGAGCGATTTTTTGAACAAGCATTCCGTATAAAAAGGGACATTAATGCCCCAAATCCAGGGGAGGAGTGGGGCTCCCAGATCTTAAAGTGTACCACTCAGCCGCAGTTCTTACCAGGCTGATAGATTGGCACCATCATGCAGCTTCAAAACAGTGGGTTGACATGGAAGCAACACTGATTTGGCCCCACCTGCGGTTACTACCCTGGATAAAAAAGGAAGCCAGGCCTACGACCCTGTCACACCTTCCTATGACTTTGAACTGCATAGAAACATGGGATAAACGAACAGCCAAGGGGGAAATAACAGTCCGCAAAGGAGCCATGACCCCGATATTCCACAACCCTGCATTCCCACCGGAATGCGAGAGACGAAGCTTCCTGGGGTGGAAGGCAGAGGAGGACACCAGGTGCTGCCAGGTAATGGGGGCAGGGGGCCTCCCGTCCTTCAATGACCTCCAAATAGCTCGTCCCAACCAGAAATTACACTGGATGGAATATTTACAGTTAGCCTCATTTTGGAGAACCCAGCTAGATTCGCGCACCTACGGGGGGGCCCCCCTGAGCCCATTGAAGAGCTATTCCTGAGATCTGAGCCTCCGGCTCGGGTCCTCTCCCGACTTTACAGAATCATCTTGAATAGGCTCACACCAGGGCTACCGAAATATACGGAGAGCTGGGACAGGGATCTGTCCGAGAGCTTGAGGGACTCCGATTGGGAAAGGGCCTTCACATTCGCACATAAATTACCCCTAGCCTGTGCAGCACAGGAGAAAAATTTCAAACTCCTCTCGAGGTGGTACAGATGCCCAGACATGATTCACTAAATATTCCCCTCGGTTCCCGAGGAGTGTTGGAGATGTGGGTCTGGACGTGGTACCATGCTACACATCTGGTGGGGTTGCCCACTCATCAAACCCTTTTGGAACAAAGTCTTCAAATTCTACGAGGACGCATCGCACTCCACTGTGGAGGCCACCCCGCAGATGGCGCTGCTGTCAGTTATCCCTGGTCCCTACGCCCCTATCAAAACAGGGCTATTGCGGCACTTCCTCACTGCAGCAAGGGCGGTCATTCCACGCCACTGGCGCAGTACATCAACCCCTCCCATCCTGGAATTCGTCCAGGAGCTAAACCAACTGATGTATATGGAGGAAATGGGAGATGAGGGAGCCGAAGGACCAAGACATGGCACCCACGCTTGGGCAGTGTGGAATACGTACCGAGATTCGCCACAGTTTCAATTAACAGTGGGTTGGTGACGTGGCGTGACCCGGGAAGAGAGATATAAGGCCCCAAGGAACGTGTCCGAAACCAACTGGAGTTACTAGTGGTGAGTCTGGGCGGATACACCTCCTTCCCTTTCCTCCTTTTACCCTCACACATCCCGACCTTCCTAAAACTCTTCCCCTTTTTCCTCTTTTCTTTTCCACATGTCTCCCAATATAACCTTCTTAATTACACCTTGTTTGTTACTTTTTATATAGCCAAACTGGGCTTTGTCACAATGATAAGCACAATTAACTTTAAATCGAGTTATTCAAATAAGGCATGTGACCATAATAGACTCCAGGACACGTCGACACAAGCGGACCACGCTTGGAGGGCCATAGCAAAGAAGAGCTGACTTTGGTTCTGCGTGTTGAATTCTGTTAATCTTGGCTCGCCAATCCCGATGCCTTAGTCCTGAGCGATGTGACATAAAAAATTGCCTTATTGCCCTATTGTCTTGTTCAATGTTCTATGTGTGTGTTTATATGAAAACTTCAATAAAAACATAAAAAGAAACATTAATGATTAAAGTTCAAGACCGGCATTATCTCTGATCCCAGCTATGTTCTAGAGACAGCTGACATCCGCTGCCTGCAGCTCGGCTTCACAGCTCACTCCATATAAACCCTGCACACATCTGACTGATATGTATGAATGTCACAACAAAGGGTTAACCAACAATAAGCAATGACCTTTACGTACCAGTATGCTAGAAATGTGATTTTTTTTCAATACAACTAATTTTACTTAAATAGAACTTCATGAGCCTTTTATAGGAGTCCTGCAGCCTCACCTTCTTACGATCCTCTTCATTCTCGATAGGATCTACAGCACAGCAAGGTCTTGCATACAGCATGAAATCAAACCGAGCATACTTGCAAAATCCGCAAGCATTGCAGAGGAACGGGTCCTTCTCATCATAGTTAATGGATCTAATGGGAAAAAACATTCATGTAAATAAAAAAAATAAATCACCACCATTAGGGCCGGTTGTAACCGCAGACTCCGCTCTGACCTGCACTTGTGGCACTGGTACACATTTTCACCACAGTTCCCACATACGCCAGGGTTGGCCGGTACGGAGGCGCTACAACGAGGACATTGAAGAGTTTCTGAAGAAGCCTGGTAGTTTTCATAGAAGTCGGCAAACTCAATCATTAAGTTAGAGGCGACAATGGGAAGCGGGAGGTCGATCTTCACCTCGGTTTGTCCTGGAGTCAGCTGAACCTTCTTAGCTTTATGCCAGCGTGCGGGTCTGGAGGAGAGAGGAAAGAAGAAAACGGTTAATGGAAAAAACTATTTTGTTACTGGAAATCCCAGTAATCTGATGTGACTTCTAGTCTTATGCTGGCTTATGGTCCGTTTACATGGGACGAGTGGTTGGGCAGACGATGCCTGGCAGCTCGTTATGGTGAAGCTCGCTCGTTCCTGTGCCGTTACACAGGAGGGAGTATCGATGGCACTAATCAGATTCCACACTTCATACAACGCTCTCTGAATTTCCAGAAGAGTGCGCCCATCAACAAAGCCCAATATACAAGTTCTGGGATTTAGACCAATATCAACAAAATATATATATATATTTTTTATACATCTCTGCAAATCAGAATGATTGAAAAATACCTCGACAGCGCCATCTATTGGATGGCAGCACCCCTTCAATTCAAAGTGACCTTATAAAAAAAAAAGTCCACAATGATTGGGATTTTTAAACCAAGCCAGAAACCATGAATCTACCGACTGTTTCGGGATGTTTCGCTTCTGACCCACATCACAGGCCCCTCACAGACTCCGCTTCTGACCTTTATATATCTCTAGTGCCCCATTCCGAAATTCACACAACTTTACACAATCTCTGACCAGATGCAAAGAGTACCCGGGGTCCTCCCGCTTAAGGCCCAACTCAGCAGTGGTATTCATGCGTGCAAGTGGACATGGGGCTAACAAATTTCATTTCAAGCGGTCAAATACTCTACCAATAATCCACTAATAAGAAGGCTACTTATTACTGTTAAACAAACATTCTTAATGTTGATCAATCCAGGAGGAATCCCGGGAATTGTATAAAAAAAAAAATAAAAAAAAAAGTCTCCCCGGCATCACGACTCTCCACTCACAACATTTTTTACAGCAGTGCTTCAAATGCTGTACAACACCTCCATGGATTTCAATAGGGCTCCACAGACTAGCGTTCTAACACCGCAATTTACGAACACCATCTGCTCTATGTTTGTGCGTTTAAGCATTTAGCGCCCCTCATCGCCCATTACAATGATGGGGTGCATAAAAAAAAGCTGCAGAACACATTCAAAAATCGCAGTAAAACGTGGAGCTTTTACCAAAGGTGTGTGTGAAAGTGGCCCTAGGCAGCTGAAGAGCCCAAAACCTTCTCTTACAAAAAAGAAACTAATGCAGTTTCAAGATGTTATGTCCACTGAATAATCTGGAAAGACAGCGATACGACGACCGCCTGTAGTTAACCCTTTCATTATTCTTGCTTTTTTTTAAATAATGCCCCCATCTTCAGAACCGTTCTCGGCGCCCGGTGGAGGGGGTTTAGCAGGAACTCTAGGAGCCCCTTTCCACAGCAAAAAAGCTGACAAAGTATCTTCCCGAATAGTTGATTTCAGCCATCCCTCAAAAAATTCTCTGGGATACAATCCTTCTAGCTTTTCCTAAACCCCCACGAATCGCAAAATTACTTAAGTCTATTTTCCAGATCATCTGCTTCATTATTGCCAAGTACGGCTAGGCTGCTCCCATTTACTAATTGTATCCTGCATAGCAACTATTTGTTCTTCCATTTCACGCGTCTCTGCTTTAGACAATCTTTCAGTAACTTTCTACAAATCTTTTCTAAATCTAAGATCCTCTTTCAGGCTTCAAACCTGAACAGAGAGGGAAACCAGAACACAATTAGTTTTAGTCACAGCTAGAAAAACATGGCGCAGATACTGCATTTAATTTTGTGTATCCACACCACTAGCTTGTGCTGAAATGGGCGGCATAACAGTATTCGCAGATGAAGCATATAAAATAGGGCCAGGCTTACCCTTCTCCGTGAGATACCGTATTAAAAGTCCCATCAGAGGAGGCAAATACAACTGTAGATGTTTCATGAGCATTTCTTTCCAGGGTTGCAGGAGTCAAACGAGCCAATTCCGCGAACCTGTTCACCCTATCACAGCATTTCTCAATAAAGCGATCAGTATGGTCATAGTCTTCCATATGATCATCCTGTTCAATCTTGCCTGTAACGTCAGGCAGGCAGCCTCATGGTACTCGACAGCTGCCAGCGCCTGACCATCATCATGAAGCGCGCCGCTGGCTTCTTTCCTCCTCATCATCACAACTCTGTTAAACGACAGCCAGGCCCCACAACAAACCAGCCACAGCTACAACTGCTCCTCCGCTCCCCCACAACAGTAACCACAGTACAGCACAACCAAAGGCCCAGGGACCAAGTAAGGCAGCCAGCAGAGCAGAGTCAAAAACACCGTGTAGGAAGAGAACCAAGCTAGCTTAACAGATGGGAGCTCTGCTGGAGTGTCTCCACTGATCACATCCTGCTCCAAATCACACGCCAGACCAACCCTTAAAGGGGTTGTCCCGCGCCGAAACGGGCTTTTTTTTTTTTTTTTCAACCCCCCCCGTTCGGCGCGAGACAACCCCGATGCAGGGACCTAAAGAAAGCTTACCGGAGCGCTTACCTTAATCCCCGCGCTCCGGTGACTTCTATACTTACCGGTGAAGATGGCCGCCGGGATCCTCTTCCTCCGTGGACCGCAGCTCTTCTGTGCGGTCCATTGCCGATTCCAGCCTCCTGATTGGGTGGAATCGGCACGTGACGGGGCGGAGCTACACGGAGACGGCATTCTGCACGAGCGGCTCCATTGAAGAGAGCAGAAGACCCGGACTGCGCAAGCGCGGCTAATTTGGCCATCGGAGGGCGAAAATTAGTCGGCTCCATGGGAACGAGGACGCTAGCAACGGAGCAGGTAAGTAAAAAACTTTTTATAACTTCTGTATGGCTCATAATTAATGCACAATGTACATTACAAAGTGCATTAATATGGCCATACAGAAGTGTATAGACCCACTTGCTGCCGCGGGACAACCCCTTTAAGGTTCACTTTTACATGGGGCAATCACCTGAACTCTCACTGGAAACAATGAATTTTGGCGATAATCGTCCTGTGTACATGTGACCGCCGACAGAGCATGGAGCAAGAAATCGCTCACCTGTCAGGAGTTATTTGGTTTTTAGGAGAACTAAAAAGCAAGTGACTGTCAGCCCGTGTAAAGAGGAGCCGCTCAAACTTTGAACAACTTCTATTTACTGTGAATGGAGGCAGGCAGTTGGAATAATTCCCGGCCCAATCCACCTCCATTCACTTCAAAACTATCGTGCCAATGTAACGCACAGGAGCAATAGTCGGGCAGTAGCCTACGGGCCAACTGTCAGGCACTTATGTACCCGACAGTCGTCCCATGTAATGCTACCTTAAGGGTTGAGAAGATCTGGATAAGAAATCCTATAAATACCCGACGTCTCTACAACAAACCTCAGAGTATACCGAATCTCATTAATGTATCTGGGGGAAGTTATGTTTTTCTTCAGCTAGCTGTATACAAAAGTTTCAGTAGGAAACCTTTTGTCCAAGTGGGTTATGTTGCAACTACTCTGACACTGGGCATTCCAGGTCATGATCTCTCTGGACTTTCACTGATAAGGGCGGCACATCCGTTTTCCTCTTCTCTATTTATTTAGGTTCCGTCCAGTTTAACAGTAGAAGGCACAATGACCATTCCTTATATTTTACCCTGTTACTGTTTAGGTGCTTACTTATTCTTCAGCTCCACAATAGCTTGCACGGTGCGATTGTTGTAGTACAAATTAATGGTTCGGACCATTTTGGTTCGTTTCAGGTCTCCGATCTTCACAGTTACTTTGCTGATGGTGTGGCTTCCTATAAGTTTGACCACTTGCTGTGTAGTCGTGTAGCGAGTGTCCACTTTAATGGATGAAAGTTTGATGTTCTGTCAAAAGACAAAAATGTAAAAATAAATGAAAAACAAAATCGTAACATTTCTTGCATACTTCATGTTGCTGTAAATAACCGTACAGCCCGGTACTTACACACAATGGGACTTCGGGGTTGTTGCAGACTAGACATGGGTCACTTTCAAGATAATATCCATCAAACTCCACCAAACCAGAAAGTGTGCTGGAAAATAAGAGGCAACCAGAATGATGGTGTAGAAGTGTTAACTCAACAATCCTATAAAAGGAGAGGCATCCTCCAAAAGACCCAACCTGTATTACCATAAAGTATGAGGCGCGGGACAGAATGGGAAGACAATCGCTTACTTGTAGATGTTGGAGTTAGGATGATTGGTCAGGATATGGTTTTGTGTTCGCAGGATCTCAACGGCCTTTTGGGAATATTCCTTGAACTGAGGAACGAGCAAAATATTTACTCCGTTGATGCCAATACTAGCAGCAGGAAAGGATCTACTTGTCTTAAAGCACTCACCTTCTTTTCTGTCTGAGGTGTCTTTAGGGAAAAGTAGCCAAGGAGATCAACAAACTGAGCGGCTTTGCGTCCGTAAGCTGGGAGCTCTGGCCAGATTGACCACATGAGGTCCAGGAGAAGCTCCTGCTGCGACTTGTTGGAGTTCCTGGGTGGAAGAAAAGAAATCAGGAAGAAATAATGGGATTGAGAATGAATCAGATGAATGATATTCCAAGTAGTAAACTTTTAATATCAGAACAGTCCCTTGAAAACACGGAGAGTATGGACACAGAATTACGCATCCCATAAGAGTAATAAAGCTTTCCAGAGTTCCTGGTTGGATTATCAGCAGGTGGTTAAAGGCGTTTTCCAATTGATTATGCAATAGTCTGATGGGCAGTGGTCACTATTAGAGATGAGCGAACGTACTCGGATAAGCACTACTTGTCCGAGTAATGTGCCTTATCCGAGTACCTCTCTGCTCGTCCTGAAAGATTCGGGACGCGCTGCGGAGCGGGGAGCTGCAGGGGAGAGCGGGGAGGAACGGAGGGGAGATCTTTCTCTCCTTCTCTCCCGCCCGCTCTGCCCCGCTCCCCGCTGCGACTCACCTGTCAGCAGCGGAGCGCCCCGAATCTTTCAGGACGAGCGGAGAGATACTCGGATAAAGCACATTACTCGGAGTAGTGCTTATCCGAGTACGTTCGCTCATCTCTAGTCTCTATCCCTAGTAGTGACATTGCTCTGTATGTACAGTCATCTCCCCAATACTGTAAGAGTTATACACTGACATGCCAAAAGTCACAGGAATTAATATCATGTAGGACCCCTTCTAGTCCAGTGGGGTGCAATAATTTGAGGTGGCTTTGATTCTACAAGTGGACGAAAGATGCCTGGAAGGATGCTGATCTGTATGGATAGCCCCTACAGCGCCGTACCATTTGTAGATGCAGGTTCTCAGGTGCAAATGGACCTCTCCACCACATCCCATAAATACTTGATGGGGCTCATGTCAGGCAAACGTGCAAGCCGCACCAATCATAGGAACTCTCCAGAATGCTCCTTGAAACAATTCTGGACAACTTGGGCCCGATGGCGCCATGCATTATCCCTATGGGAATACCCAAAACAACTGGTATGTGATACTGTGGATTAAGGAATGTTAACTGCCCATATGTCGGAGTGCCCCATCTGTCTGGCAGCGCTATCATGCCTCGTTTGAACTCCAAAAATTCATGTCATCTGGCCATGAGCCCGCTGACCGGTGTTCAACTTGACTCACAAGAGGACACCTCACAACTTACACAAGTGTGAGCGTTCCCAAGCCGTTCCCTGAGATAACGCCACTGTCATTAATTTACATACTACTATCCCATGGCTTTTTGCATGTCAGCATATGTAAACACCACGCTGGACGCAGTGACCTTTCCTCTGGCATAATCATATTTTGGCTTGCACAATAAAAGACTAAAAAGAGTTAGGATTGATCTCCTCACCTGTAGATGTGCAGCGCCAAGCAATGAGCCTGCCAGCGGACGGACGATGCGTTGGACTCCAGAAGGAAGCAGCGCAGGAACTGGATCAGTGTCTCTTTGTCGGCAAATTTGTTCAGCTGGTTGACGAGTGCGGTGCAGAGCTGTTCCTCCTGAGAATTGGACCCTTCACCTGGAAGATAGCATCATAGATACTTCACACAATCTAAAATCTGTGGTGCAGTCATAAGCTACTAATTGACTGCGGCGTTATATCTACAGGACTATCTTACCCTCCTTGTCCTTGTCTTTGTCTTCCTTTTTACTCTTCTTAGTTGACGATTTACTTTGAGATCCCGGCTGCCCCGAGCTTGACGATGGAACAGAAGAGGAACCAGAGGATGTGGAAAGGACTTTACTGCCACAGAGAGCACAAGAGAGCAACTGCAGGAGGACTGGAGACACTCCTTCATCCACCAAGAAGCTGACCTGAAGCAGGAAGTAGAGGACCGCTGGAAGGACACAAAGGCAATTAGGTCTGTGAAAGTGCAGCGCTAAAACAAAGACAAATGCCAAGTGTTTCCCCAGCACTGTGATGGCCAGAGGGCTGTTTGAGGTTAGGCATGCAATGTACCATCATAGGGAATGGTGCGCAGTCTGCAGGTATTGTTCAACATGATGCTTAAAAGTCTATCCAGGGACAACAGGGGTTATATTACCTGCTGTCTGTCCTCTCTACAGTTGTCCCTCTGATTTTCTGATTCCTAATTCCCCGCTGCCATCTTCTATGATGGCTGCCGCAAGCTCCTAACTAGTGTGCATCAGTATGCCAACGGATTTCATACTACTATCTGACTGGCAAGTACTAATTAAATGAGTATAGCTGGCCAATCAGACAGATGTAATGCAACTGGAATCTAGTATCCTACAAATGCACAGTGTACAAAAAGTAGTCTGATGACTATGACAGCCATCTTGGAAGACAGAAATGTAGCCTGTGAACAGGCAGATCTGAGGCACAAAAGGCCAAGTAATATAACTCCCCCCTCTAATCCCTGGGGTAGAGGGTCACTTAACTTTCTACTAATATTCCCCACTAAATGCATTAACATCCATTGTCTATGTTACCAATAAACAGCTAACATCTGAGAAGCTTACAGTCATCTTTGATGCAGAATTTCTGCCAGTTCACAGTTCGTTGGGACGCAATTTCAGCGCAGGCTTTTAGGTGTTCCATCTGAAACAAACAACTTCGTTAAGACCTTGCACCAATCAGTTAGAAGCCTAGAGAGACACATTTGTCTTCTTGCGTCTTACCAGATTGATCAGCGTGTCGTACTGTAGAGCAGACCCAGAGCTAGCAGTCACCACGCTTGCACGTAAGAAGATGCCGTGCTCCTCCAGCAACTTCTTGATGCCTCGGACGTGGGAATCGAGCGTGTGAAGGTCCCGGAGCTGTCGGTATTTTTCCTTTGACCCACAAATGAACAGAAGTAGTTTCCGCACTTGGCGGCGAACAAACGGGGTCTGTTGAATCATCAGGTACTGAAGAATAAAAATGACAGATTTCAAATACCTACTTAGGAAACCTATTAAGTTTGTTCAGATTTCTAAAAACATTTCAGCTTCCCTCAGACAGAGCTGTAATATATAGCAGAAAGAACAAAACTGCACTAGAAATTTTATTCTAAAGTTTCACTTCTATCTACAGACCTCAGAAAGAAAGTAGAACCAAGAATGATCAAACACAGGCGGTGGGATTCTGGAATTGGTGTCGGCAATTTTCTTAATCTGGTAAGGTAGTCGGAGAACCATTTCTGTCAGCAGTTGAGTGTAGGCCTGGAAAACGTCTGCAGCGTGACCCTGATAGAGAAGACCAAGAGGGGGATTAAATGCAAAACCCCAGCACAATCCTACTCCTCAATGCTTGCAATCTCCAGATCTTACACAAAGGCAGATAGAGGAACTTTCCTAGAACTGTAGACCACCTGCAGCTCATTTACCTTGACATACTGGCGGAGGAAGAAAGGGCTCATATCGGGCGGAGAGGACGTGGTGTGAGGTTTCAGGAGTTGGCTGGCAGCTACAGGCTCCTCATCACTCTGCTGGCTCTTCCAGTAGTCCAGGAGAGACTTCAGGACATGTAGACAATAATCCACGGCCCCTGAGCTTAGAAGAGCCGTCGCTGTCGCACTGGAAATGAGAGAGGAAGACTGGAACAGAAGAAGGTGGGGGGGGGGACAGGGTTTCATTTAATTCAATCTAAATTTAATAGTTAACCTTAAAAGGAGTTGTCCAGGTCAGAACTATTGATGACCTATCCATAGGATAGCTTCTCAATCGCTGATCATGGTGGTCATCCATCCAAGATCTATGGCGATCAGCTGTTCAAGAGGCTGCTGTCCGCGCACGCAGAGGCGGAGACTGACGGGCCCGCTGTCCGCGCACGCAGAGGCGGAGACTGACGGGCCCGCTGTCCGCGCACGCAGAGGCGGAGACTGACGGGCCCGCTGTCCGCGCACGCAGAGGCGGAGACTGACGGGCCCGCTGTCCGCGCACGCAGAGGCGGAGACTGACGGGCCCGCTGTCCGCGCACGCAGAGGCGGAGACTGACGGGCCCGCTGTCCGCGCACGCAGAGGCGGAGACTGACGGGCCCGCTGTCCGCGCACGCAGAGGCGGAGACTGACGGGCCCGCTGTCCGCGCACGCAGAGGCGGAGACTGACGGGCCCGCTGTCCGCGCACGCAGAGGCGGAGACTGACGGGCCCGCTGTCCACGCACGCAGAGGCGGAGACTGACGGGCCCGCTGTCCACGCACGCAGAGGCGGAGACTGACGGGCCCGCTGTCCACGCACGCAGAGGCGGAGACTGACGGGCCCGCTGTCCACGCACGCAGAGGCGGAGACTGACGGGCCCGCTGTCCACGCACGCAGAGGCGGAGACTGACGGGCCCGCTGTCCACGCACGCAGAGGCGGAGACTGACGGGCCCGCTGTCCACGCACGCAGAGGCGGAGACTGACGGGCCCGCTGTCCACGCACGCAGAGGCGGAGACTGACAAGCCCGCTGTCCACGCACGCAGAGGCGGAGACTGACAAGCCCGCTGTCCACGCACGCAGAGGCGGAGACTGACAAGCCCGCTGTCCACGCACGCAGAGGCGGAAACTGACAAGCCCGCTGTCCACGCACGCAGAGGCGGAAACTGACAAGTCCGCTGTCCACGCACGCAGAGGCGGAAACTGACAAGCCCGCTGTCCACGCACGCAGAGGCGGAAACTGACAAGTCCGCTGTCCACGCACGCAGAGGCGGAGACTGACAAGTCCGCTGTCCATGCACGCAGAGGCGGAGACTGACAAGTCCGCTGTCCACGCATGCAGATGCGGAGACTGACAAGTCTGCACACAATGCAGCGGGTAGTTGGGTATTGCATAGATTTCAACAAGAATACCAACCTGGGCGCTGCAATGTGTACAGAGCCGTCTGCATCTGACTAAGCGCACACTGCCATAGGATCAGCAAACAGGTGATTGCTGGAGTTTGAGTGGCAGACCCCAACCCATTAAATATTGATGACCTATCCTGAAGAGAAGTCCTAAACAGTTTAGACCTGGACAACCTCTTTAATAAAAGTTTAACGTGAACTCCAACTAGAAAAGCTGTAGGGTAGGGTTTCACAATGTTCATAAGCCAAGTGCCTCCAATTCAAATAAATTAAATAAAGGTACCACACTGACGCGGTGATCATATTCTTGTTTGCGCTTTTTAACCAGTTAATAACGCAGCCTATTTTGCCCATAAGAACGCAACGATTTTTCGAGGATTTTCATCTCCGCGTTTCGAAAGCTATGCTTTTTTTAATAATTTTTTCATCAACATCGCCAAATGAGGGCTTGTTGTTTACATGGGTACATATAATGTATTGTAAAATTTTTTTTTTTGAGGACAGAAAAAAACACAAATTCTGCCATTGTTTTTTTCTTACAGCGTTAATCACGCAGCGTAAATGACACAATACAATTTCTTCTGCGGGGTCGAACAATTAGGACAGTCAAAATTTTGGTATCGTAACTCTAGCTGGCTTTCATTATATTAGCATTACAAACTACACTTGGACGCGTAAACCTGCCAGATGACATCCTGCTCACCTCACAGATGGACGATTTGGAACCAGATTTTGTTCTAGACATGAAGACGCTCAGAAGCCTCATGACCACAAGATGGACCTCATTCAGGGGAGTGCGTTCATTCTTTTTAGAGACATCCTAAGTGATGATGGAGAGGAGCATTACAAATGCAAAGCAAGTGTCAGATCTTACCCACCTACTTGATTTTAAAGGGATTGTCTAACAACTGACTTACCACCTATTCATAGGATAGGCGGTAAAATTCTGAAGGTCTCACTGCTGAGATCACCACCGATCTTGAGACCAGGGGTCCTGTGTTGTTTCTTCTCCCCTTTGGGCTTGCTGCACAAACTTGCACCGAGGAGGAGATTAAACAGAATGGTCACGCATGTGCAGTGCTGTTCAACTCATTCTCAATGGGACTGCCAGAAACAGGTGAACGCTTGTACTCCGTTATTTCCGTCTTCCCCACTGAAATGAATGAAGCGCATCTGCGACTACGGCTCCATTCAATCTGATGTCACTCTTAAGTCTGTGCAGCGAACCCGCTTTGACAAGAAGAGGCGGAACCCCATTCTTGGGATTAGTGGGGTTCTCAGGGTGAGAGCGCCACCATTTAGACAAATCGCATAGTTACCTTTTTATCTAAACCTAGTTCTGCGATGAGCTGCGACAGGAGGTTATCTAGGGCTCCTTTATCCTTCTCATCTTCTCCATCTAGATCTGCAGTCAGCATCAACACCACCTGGAGAAAAAAAAAGCCAATTACCCCTGTTTGAACAGCTACACCAAGAGGAGGAGTCAATTAGACCCTACTACTAGATGATTAGGGCTTTATACCTGCATGTACGGAATGGCCCGGACGCCTCCTACGGTACGGAGACTTTGCATAGACTGAAGAAGACGCTCCAGCAGCATTAGACGCACCATGTGAAGTCTAAAAGAAAAAACAAGCATTGGCTCAGTTGGAGGCATCGATACGGATGACCAGCAATTGGCACAATAAGGGTTGGCTTTGTAAGACAATACAGACCTGTTGCTGGTATGTGCATCACCTTCCGTCTCTCCTTCTCCTTCCGAACCTTCACCTTCGTGCTGTCCAGTGGCAGTGCTGATTGCCCCTGTGCTAGAACTTATACTTCCAGGTCCTGCAGGCTGACCCTCAACTGCTGTGTCCCCATATGCACTGCTGCGACCCGATACTGAAAGAGAAGAGAGCGATGTATACTTAATGCAAAGATTCGGATGTTAAAATATGTTAAAAAAAAAGACAGACATGTAATCTACTAATTTCCCACACTATGAAGTATTTGAAGTCAGTTCCATATACAAAAAGAAAAATATTAGGCCTATGTAAAAAGTTCCCGTTGTAGTGGCCCATAGGTACTGCTCTTCACAGTGAGGGCCAAACATGACAACTGCAGGAGACCGAGTGGTTGCCAAGTGCCCTGTATCTAATATGAAACTGGAGACAAAAGCCACATACATATTCCTTTGCCGCTCACACTGGCCTCATGTGATATGGGAAGATTTGTGGCAGTTCTGTGTGTCCCACGTCTTCTGATAAATCATATGTTAAAGATCTGCTCCCCACGACTCTCAGACTTAATAAACGCTCTTATGAGACTTTACCTAAACACCTTCGGTCCCGCAAAGCTTCAGATCTACCTATATCAGTAGACAGCGAACACCAACTGTCTAGGCTCTGCATCCTTCCTGGGATGCTACAAGAAAACTCTTCATTGCATGCATAACCTCTGAAACCAGCAAGCCAGGCCCACCAATGGATACATGCAGAGGGACAAAATCTAAGGCCGCTCTCATACAGGCGCTAGTGTGAGAAGGCAGCGTATGTTTACTATGGCAGAGCTGCTCATACAGCGTTCGCCTGCGTTGTTAGCGTAGGCAAAGAAAGCCGATGACATCACCACTTTCCCTTTCCCTCCCAGTGGTATAGAATGCTGCATTCAAAAACACGGTAAAATGCTGTAGGCAGCGTTCTACCGCCTCTTTGACAGCTGCAGAGAGCCCACCGGGAACATGTGATGGCTGCAGCTGAACACTGGCTTAAGTGATTGACTGTAGGGCTCATATGTCCCTCGTGTTGATGACATCACACTATAGACAAATGGGGAGAGTAGTGGAGCAGGGCCGTCATTGGGAGATCAGAAGGGTTTAGTATGTTTTGTTTTTTTTACTTTTTACTGCAGGCTGAGCAGACTTGAGGAAGAAGAAAAAAAAAAAAGTTTGTCGTTGGATACCCATTTAATAAAAACAGAAATCAAGCCATATTAGATCATAGTCCATAACCCCTTCACTTCATCAGTCTTACTCATACCTATCGTATTAAATCATGACAAGACGTACCACTATGCTCACCAGCCACCGAATCCACGGCACTGCCGCCACTCTCTGAGCCCACGCTCCCTCCGTGGTCTGCTGGGGAGGTGCGCAGTGTGGAACCGTCGGTTGCGGCTGTGCTGCCTTCGTCGTCTGATGCTGGAGCTATAAGCATGAGGAGAGCTGTTACAGGTAAAAACACAGTCTCTAACTACCGAGCCAGCAAAACACAGGCCCCCTTACCCCCCACAACGCAAGAGATAGAGCAGCTTTATCAAGGCAAAGCGGTTACCTGAAATTACCCAATGCATCCATTGAATCCCCAGCGAGCGCAGCGGTGTTGGAGAGTTGCGTTTCCTTACATTTACATGCAGCAGTAGAACAATCAAGAGTCAGGACCCCATGGGGTCTATAGCACTACTGTTACCTGATGCAGTGGTGTCCGATAAAGTTCCAGCATCCAAAGAGGATGAGCTTGGTGCTTGTCCAGACAATCCCAAACTCTGAAGACCGAGAGCGCTGCTGCTGCTTCCTGCAAGACATCCATGCACCACAGAGAAAGGTGAGGTCAGCAGACAATGGGTTAAACTGCACAATAGGCTGCATTAATTGCTAATTTACCTTGCTGATCCTGCTGCAGACTAAGCGCGATGGCTAACTCCACCATGGTCTCATCATCCGCATCCGGTGGAATATCCAGCATTGGGGGAAAGCCCTCGGCTCCAGCTAGAAGAGCTTCTAAGGGTGATGGGTTGCCATTGTTGACGCTGTCCGCACTTTCAAGGACCATGGATTCAGACTGATAAAGTAAGGGTTAGCGGGACTTAGTTCTTCCTATCAAACTTTGTAAAGTCATGAAGAGTAAGGTTACAAGCGATGCTTTGTCAGTACACACAATTCTCACCACCATCTCAAAGTCTCCGTGGTCAACCTCATTCTGCTCCTGACTCTGTTGTCGGATGTGTTCTCCGTTTGGCATTCCAGAAGTCTGCATCTTGTCTTCAGCTTCGTCGTCGTCATCATCGTCCTTATCTCCTGGGTCAGAAACAACAGAGATCAAAACCTAATTCTCTAGCACCCAACTAAACAACATGGCTGCCTGCATGTGACACCACTAAAACCACCACAATGAAAGGAGACCCTTCCTATCCAAGGGTGATAGAAACCCGAGTGCTCACGGTTAAAGAGGTCCTTGTATGGCGGAGGCATCCTAATGACAGCCACACCTGAAGGAAACCAAGCTCTCCAACCTAGAGGGAATTGAAATGATGATGTACGGGTGTGTCTATCAAGATGCTCCAGGTAAAAAGGAGGAAGTGGGTATTCTCAGCCAGAATAACACGGCTGCCATGGGTAATATTCAAGGGCATAAAACTCACCGTTGTGACACCAAGAGGAGGAAAAACACTTGTGGGATTTGACAATCTACAGAGCTGCACAGTAAGACGGCAATCACATCACAAGAAGCAGAGGGGAACCTGGTGCAGGACTGAGTGAGCGCTTCTAAACCTTGCTGACAGTACAAGGGTGCTCTTACCCATGGGTGTATTGCTTCGTGGAGAGGATGGAAGTGTCACATGACGGCGCTTATTCCGAGGACGGAGAACTCGAATCAGAGCCTGTTTGCAGGAGAAGCTTACAGACGGATCCTGGAAATAAAGTATAAAATTGAGAAACTAACTGCAGTCTTTGGCACTCCGTGTTTAAGATGATCTCCGGTCCTCAAGGAACAACAAAGGGGCCAGCAGATCAGTAACTCACCGGGCAGAGCAACATCTGCATGTAGATTTTTGATGCAAGGTTGATGCAGTCTAGTTCACATGTGCAGTACCCATGTATGATGTCCACCAAGGCATTGACTGTTGCTTCCACATGGGTAAGACCTGCAGGTGATAAATACTATATTACCACAGCTGATGGATATTTGGTGGAGAAGAGGGTTGTACGGAGTAGAAAACTGTATCACATACCCGGCAGACAAGCAGGAGCCAGGAAGGCATTCTTGGGTTTGGATGCATGTAGTTTCCAAAATTGGTTGACAAGTTGAGTAATGAAGGCATAGCCTTCTTCTCCTTCGCTGGGCTTCGTAACATCTTTGCCTTCGTCAATATCTGAAAACAGAAAAATGGTTTATGTAATTTGTGACTTATGTTTAAAGGGAACCTGCCAGCTTGAACATGCGGTCTAAACTGCAGGCAGCTCTTTACAGAGATGGAGGAGCGGAGCAGATTGAAGGAGTCAGTATGAAGCCAGTGACAGACAAGTGTATTTATGCATCCGCATTACACGTGTGTCCTGGCCTTAATGCGGGTCTGCAGATTCAAAACTCTGATCGAAGGATTTAATGCTACAGGTTCCCTTTAAATGGGTTGTTGGTGTGATCTATAGCCATTACATTAGGCACTCACCTGTCTCTCCTGAGAGTAACTTGGAGTCTGTATAATGGACAAGGTTGTTTGGGCGCATGATGGCGATGGTTCGAGCAGTAATCACCAATCTCTGAAATACTTCTGGATCCAAGTCCTTTCCATCATGAGTGCAGGAGTTCAGACATTGCACAGCGTTGCTCAGCAGAGCTTGATCCTGTACAGAGGATATGGAGAAGTAAACAGGATTTTGGTTACTCACATAAAATCCTTCTCTCAGTTGTTCATTGGGGGAACAGCTGAAGACCTAAAGTATAGCTCCTGCCACTAGGAGGCGACACTAAGCCAAGAACGTTAACTACCAGCTATACCCCTCCTGCAGCCACTAGGGGTGCTTTTAGACGTAACAATTATCATTCAAACAAGACAGTGAATAATAATTGTGCGGTCTAAATGCGAGTCAACGACAAACGGGAATCCTTCGCTTTTCCTCCATTTTATGCAGGGATAAAAATCATCGTTGGCTCGTTAACATATTATTTAGTTTAAACAGCCCTCGTTCAGTCCCTCTAATTCACTTATATAGGAACGGTTCTCGTTTGAACGAGCCAACGATGCATCTGCCTGCCTAAATAGGCTGCACAAATGTGAAGGAGTAAGCAGTGATGTCACACGTTCGTTCAAATGAGAAATCGGCTCGTCTAGAAGGACCCCGAGCCGAATCCGCTTGTATGCGAGCAGTAGGGGAGTAATGCCCCTTTTACATAAGTTGATTCTCGTTTGCACGACTGACATCACCGCTAACTCATTCACGATCATTCGGCTCGTGCAGCCCATTTAGACAGGCAGATCGTTGAGAATCGTTCACTTCTCGTTCAGTGCTTCACTTTCAATGTGTAACAACAAGTGGGGAAGATTTAAACGGAATGAGAAGTGAACGAGCCAACAGGGATTATTATTCTGAATGAAACTGGACAAACGAAAAGTGAATGAAAAGTACACGATGGCTCATGTTTAGACGTGACGATTATCGTGCACCTTCACTCAATATAATGATTTTTTTTCAACGATAATCGGTACGTCTAAATGGGCCTTAAGAGCCCTACGGCTTATTAACCCTTTCCAATCCACTGTCTGACATCTCAAGACATTTTCATTGAAGGCTGTACAGCTCCGATGTCAGAAGACGTCCAGCAGGGTATTCTCACTGTATATTACTGGCCGCTCTGTTGTCGGGGCCTCTCCAGCATGTCACATAACGCAGTACTGGCTCTAACCAGAAGACGGCGCCATTGCATAATGGCAGAAAGAAAAAGCCCCCTAGGAAATCCTGAATCCAAAATTGGATTGCAAAGGATTAAACATCTGAACTAGAACATACAACCAAAGTAGTGAAAGGGAAGCGCAGAACAGAGAACAACCCCCAGAAACAATGGGTGGGTACTGTGTCTCATAATGAATAGCCATGAAGGGGATTTTACGTTTTCTTGGATGTGTCATTGGGGGACATGGCTGCACCCACCCACAGTGACATGGAAGTAGTGGCGGTTGCAGAGGCACGACGTTGCTCTATTCATTTTAACGGGGCTGACGTAAATAGCCAAGGAAAAGCACTTCTCTATCTCAGGCAGTCACACTGAAAATGAATGGAGCATTACCGCACATGCTCGACTGTTCCCTTCAATTTCGTCCTCACTGTGTGGGATACAGTGAAAAGTGGGGTACATGGGACCCCCGTTCTTGGGATCGGTGGGGTTCTCAGGGGTCAGACACCCACCTGATTTATCATATGGATACCTGATAATTCAACTGTTGTTCCCCCCCCTCCCCCGTTCTCACCCCCTTTAACCAGTGTTCTGCACACAACAGTGGCCTAAAAAAAAGTGTCAGCAGTTCCAATGAATATGAACTCAAATATGATAATCCAAGTCTTTACCTTGTGGTTATGGTACGCTGAGCGGCTTGTGTGCAGACTGGCCAGGAGACTCTTCGTCTGTAGCTGGACGCTGGATGGGGTTGGCATGGAGAGCAGGACTGTGGCCAGCTCCAGAGCTGAGGCTTTGTTCTTCTCCTAAGCCAAACAAACAGGTTAATTAGTGCGCTAATGACCATCAGTATATGTTTATAGGATACTAAAAGCCTACCTTCTCAGGCACTGGTCCGAAGGCAAAACAGCTTTCCAGAGCTTCAAGAGAACTTCCCACCAGCCTGTACAGAGAACAAAACACTGGATGCAACAGACATTTGGCCAACATCAGCTAAGCGGGACCTGCAGCATAACTTTGCATTTACAGCCTGGGACAAGGAGTATGGCTTCATTGTGTTAAGGCGTATCAGGTAGAACAGTCACAAAGGTGAAGGGTTAATGCAAAAAATAAAAGTGGGTGCAAGCCAAACCACTCAAAGCCACAGGCCTGTGCCAAAACTGTATTGCATTTTGGTAGTGTTCCTTGCCATTCCAGTGGTCCATAGGAACGTTAACTTGTCTCTGTGACTTATCGCACCTAAACAATGCGCCCGTCTGAGTCTAAACTGGTAGAAGGTTAATTTGCTGTCAGACTCATGCCCGAAGCTCCCCAGTCATTATCTATCACACAGCAGCCAGTTACCTAGAATGGCTGGTTGGAGTCGCCTACACCCATTGGGTTTCCCAGACACCACCATGCACTTAGGGCCATTAACTCAAAACAAGCGCAAGAGGTACACCAGCGGAGAACTGTGCGCACACTCACTCGTGCAGAGGAAGAAAGACTTACTAACCGGTCCAAGATCGTTAAAGGTTCTGGGTCAGAACTTTTGAGGAGCAAAGAAAAAAAATAAAAACATGTGAAGCCAAGAGAGCCAAATGGGGCTCAAACTCAGGGTGAACCCCAAAGGTGAATAAGACATTGTAAGTAGTCAGTGCCAACCCTGCCCCATCACTGACTCGGAGGAAACCACGATGTGAGGTCTGCACTGGTGCTTACCTCTCAATAACCGTGCCGTTAGTAGAGGGCGGTGTTGCTGTCTCGCTCTCTGTGGATCCATTGCCTTGATTGAGGTTCGAAGGGCAGACACTGCTCACAGAGGCGGAGGGGAACTCTTCCGGAGGTTCATCCGGCCAGCCGAATTGTTCCTTTGTCTTTCCGTATATTTTAATAGCATCTATCATAGTGACTCCAGCTGGATCCACCGAGGCACCAACTGAAATAACAGAAACATGCAAATAAAGGAGGGAAACAAGCCTGGAAATTAGGTTTGTGGGGTAGACTATGCAGTAAGGCCTCCCCTCACAGGCGTTTGCAGAAACACAGCGTTTTTCAATGCTGCCCTTCCTGCAGATTCAGCCTTGTTTGAGCATTGTTTTGGCTGCGTTTTCAGCACAGCTGAAAACGCAGTCAAGGATGCTGGGAAAAAAATCCACACTCACCTGACAGGTGCCGTTAGGGACTCTCCAGACCTCCTTGCAGACTGACGGGCACTTCACAAGCCGGCAGAGGACGTTTTGCTAATTAGAAATCCCCGGGTCCAGCAAGAGATCGCTTTGATTGGCTGAGCAACGCTGAATGACAGCCCGCTCAGCCAATCACAGCCATTCATTGGAGCATCCAGCACTGGCTGTGATTGGCTGAGCGGGCTGTCACTCAGCGTTGCTCAGCCAATCAGAGCGATCTCTTGCTAGAGGCAAGGATTCTAATCTCCGTTGCTAGCAAAAGATTCTCTGCCGGTTTGACAAGTGCCCAGCAGCCTGCATGGATGTCCAGAGAGTCCCAAAAGGCACCTGCAGGGAGTGTGGATTTTTTTTCCCCCTCAGGTAGAATAGCTAAAGCGTTTAGCGCTGACAAAACCGCGGCACCAAGTTGTGCCGTGTTTTTGGCAGCGCTGAAACAACTGCTCATTCATTTCAATGGGCAACGCAGGGCCCAAAAAAGGGCAAAGATAGAACATGCTGCGGCGCGAGCCAAGAGCCCGGATGCATCTAAAGAAGCTTCCCCACCTGACCGATCTGCTGGGCAATGTTGGCTAAGTCTCCCTGAGGAGAGCTAGAAAATATGCCCCATGTAGTGGGAGAGCTTAGTGCTGCATTTGGGGACATGCCATGAGAACGCGGACCGCTGAATTTTTAGTACAGGTGTGAAAATATATATGAAAACCCCTTTAAGTGACTTAAGATAAAACCATTTTCAATTATGAGCCAATGACTGGCGGGATCCCTCCCACAGGACCTTCAGCTGTTTTGGCAAAGTGCAGAGTTACTCACAAACCGCGCCTCTCGCTCGTAGGACCCAGAATATAACGTCGCGGTTTCCCACCACAGATTAAAAAGTAGAAAATACAAGGAAGGAAAAAAAAAACGATATTACTTACTGAATATTGTCAGCTTTTTATCAGCTTGTAACGCTTCTTCTCGTGTAAATGGAAAATCGAACCATCGCGCTCGGCTAAGATTGAGCTGCATTGTGCGGCCAAACATCTCAATGTAAGAAGGGGCTCTCTCAATGGCCTGTGTGCCGATCTGAAGCCGCATGCCGGTCATCACCATAGTGCTGTTGTTATTGGTGACTTCCACTGTAAATCCTCCAGGCTGAGCAGAAGGGGACAGTAATTAATTAGATCTGTGGATGTAATTGATTAGTCTGCAGACAGTGAACTGGGTGCAGCATTTTATTTTGGGTACCTTAGTGTTCGCCACGTACATCCCATTAGAATTAAGGCGATGCTTTATTTGCTGTGCATTATATAACTGCAGCAGATCGTTTCCACCAAATTCCACGTCTGTAAGCTGCTGGTTGTGCTCAAAGAAATCAATGGGGAAAGTCACTTGACTGGACGCCCGTGTCACTTCAGAAAGAAAAGAGATCACTGCATTACAATCAAAGAAATGCTACACGGACGGCAATCCAGAGGCGGCAGTAAAAGCTACTCACTGACAGCCGCAGGCTTGCGCTTGCGGACAGGTTTCATGATGCTGATGCTGCTGCTGGGCTGCAAGGATGGCTGGAGCCAGTATGAAGTGTTCTCCACGTTGGCCATATAGATTCGCAAGCTGCCATCCTCACACAGAAGAATCATGGTTGTCCTCTGTTGGTCATTACTAGCTGTGTGTCGTATTGCCACCATGTCCTGAATCTGAAAGAAAAAAAAAAAAAGACTTTACAGCATAAACGAAGCATAATCTTTGGGTCTGGCTGTCAGACTGATTGTTACTTGAAGGGGTTGCAATAAAAGTTTTATATAATGCTTACTATGAGAGTTATATCATTAGCTAAAACTACTTAGTCTGTTCTAGAGTTCTGAGTAAAGCCTAAGTTAAACTGGGACTTGAGATGGACTGTTGTCACATAGTATCATGTGCGGTCATAACGTTGTTTCTCAACCATCCATAAAAAGGTGATACACTGTGGCTATGATGGCTCTGTATTAAAAGGGGTTGGTTGTCCAGTTGTAGACTATTGATGACCCATCTGTAGGATTGGCGAGGGTCTGCCACCCAGGTACCCCGCCGATCAGCTGTTTGCTAGACTGGTGGGCTGGTGCAACAAGCTGATTTCTGCAGGATACAGTTTCATTCCCACTGCATTGGACAGGTTTGGTATTACAGGCAAAGTTCCCAGTGAAGTGAATGGTCTCAGCACCAAGCCAGGCAATCTGCTGTGGGAGCTAAGCTGTCTGCTTCCTACAAAAACCAGTGCACCAAAACATGGGAGAACACAGCCGATTTACTACTGATGGCCTAGTCTAAAGGGAAGCCATCTATAATTTACAACTGGGCAACCCCTTTAATGGTTACTGTGTAAAAAGTAGTCTGTTGAAGCTGCCACTACTATGGCAGCATCATATACTGTAGTAATGAAGTTATAAATGTAACATGCGCCACTTTGATCACAGGGAAGTCACAAGCTGAATGCTACTTTTGCAGTAGAGCCATTATGCACTTTGAACGCATTGACACAGTCAATGGTACACTGGACGGCACACTATGCCATCATCGGTCCAGGTCTACCGTTAGACAATACAGGACATACATGTTGTGCATTCTAATAGTCTCATTGCAAGCAGGTTTTGCACATGGGATGGCCTCTTTCACGCGGGCTACAAAATCATAGCTACAAAAATGCATATATGTGAAACTTATAAGTTCTTTCAGGCTACAAAACATCTCATGAGAAAAAACCCATTGGAAACCCTGGGCTTCACATAACATGCGTTTTGTAGCGATTATTTTGTAGCCCGTGTGAAAAAGGGCGGAGGCTGCATCCGCACGGGCTACAAAATCATCGCTACAAAACGCATGTATGTGAAGCTCAGGGTTTCCAATGGGTTTTTTCCCATGAGCGATGTTTTGTAGCGAGATTTTGTAGCCGTGCGGATGCAGTCTTATAAATTATACTTACTTTTGCTTTTGCTGGCAGTGTCTTAATCTCCTGAATGAGAAAACTGTCTGGCTTGACCATGACCACTAGGGGGACTCCTGTGGTCTGCTGGACGCAGCATACTAAACCAGGATGGTTCATGACTTCCGACCACTGACAGAGCGCTGGTGAAGTTTTGCTTCCTCCATTGGAACTGTTGAATAAAATAAGGAATGAATTTGAAAGGGATTGTGCCGAGATTGAAATATAGCATAGGAGAGCACTATATGATCAGTAGGGGTCCGATCAAGTGGGGCCACAACTGACGACGAGAACGAGGGTCCCAAATATCCCTAAATTAATGGATTGGCGGGCAAACATGTACGCTGCCACTCCATTAGTTTCAGTGGGACTACCCATAGTCAAGCACTATTAATCTGCCACCAATCTATGCGCTTAGTGGGACAAGAGACCCCTATTCTTGTGTCGGTGGGGTTTCCAGCAGTCAGACCCCCACCGATCAGACAGCTTTCCATCTTTGCACAACCCCTTTTATTAAAGCTCCTCAGTTATCATTGCTGACTAAGCTACGCATAGCTAAATGTTGCACCGACAATAACTGCCCAAGAGCCATCTGCCCCAAGCTTGAGACAAGCTGTGACACCAGAGCAGTGATACAATGATGAAATGTAAACCTTCTGAGCCTTCCCACAGCCAGAAATACTGGACAGCTACGGTCTCATCTCACCTCTTTATGTTGATGGGGAAAAGCAGTATTATCTCCAGTGTAGATCGGTTTATGGTAGCAGCAAAGGACTTTCCCTGGCAATAACTAAAGAAAAGCATCTGGAGGACATGTGAATAATAGACAGACACTCCTCCACCAGCAACCTGCCCGTTACTATCCTGCAAGAGAGGACAGGACAAGATAAAACAAAACATGAGCTCAACACGACTCGTCGATGATACTTTGCAAGGGATGTTTAGAGTTCAGCATGCAGAATACCATTTACAAACCTTCAAGTCTTCATGAGAGACTTCCAGAACATTGGTCACATAAAACGGGCCATGCATGGCACTGCTAGACTCCTCCATCAGCTGAGTGTACACGTAGCCAGCAGATGACATGATCACAATAATGTTCTTCCCTTCTTCATTAAACAGGAAGGTGACATCCCTAATTTTTGAGCTGGGCAGCAGAAAGTAGAAGGTTGGACTTAGAGCATCTGCCGACAGATCATAGACCTGGGAAGAACACAATAAAAGAGAAGTCACTTTATAATAACATCCATTAAAGGGGTTACCCAGTTGTAAACTACTGATTGCCTAACATCAAGATAGGTCATCAATAGTAGATCATGGGGGTCCATCGCTCAGAACTGGTGTGCTTGTGCACTGAGCCAATTTCTGCACACAGCAGACAGCTCCGTATATTGTGCAGTAGTCAGGCTTGATATTACAGACCATTCACTTCTTCACTTCAGTGGCAACGTGGCCTGCAATACCAAGCATGGCCACTGCTGATGTCTGCTTCCTGCAGATATCGGCTCAGCGTACCTACCTGGCAAATAGCTGATTGGTGGGGGAGTCCCTGTGAAACTCTGATCTACTATTGATTTAATAGTTTACAATTGCACACGGCCTTTAACCAAATCCTCAGCACAGCGAGTCATTTAACTTCTCCCAGATACAACTGAAGATTTTGCAGTCTGTACTGTTTCTGTATACTCTACTAACCTTAACAAAATCAGCAGTAACAATGGCCAGTTCAGTTTGGGACCCGGGTAGCCAAACCGCTTTGATGATGAAGTTGCCGGTGGCAAGTTGTGGGTGAAGGACCAAATGATCAGAAACAGATCCTGAGCCGCTGAACGTCAGAACATGACAGTCCTAGGAAGTAGTGAAAGATGGAGGGAATGGTAAGAAACAAAAAAACAATTGAGCCAATAAGGCTGACTTCACACCAGCGTTTTTTTTTCCATCCTTAGAGCTGAACAGAAAAAAAAGAACAAAAGTTTGTCTGGACAGTGCCGAACAGACCCCATTGACTATAATGGAGCGAGTCCGGCTCTCGGGAAGAAATTTTGCCGGACGAAACAATGTCGTGTGCATGTGAACAGAGCCTTACTGTGATAACCTGTGCAATTAAACCAACCTTCAGTCCACATACAGCCAGGTAATCCTCTTTGCATGGGTTGCCAGTGAGGCTAAGAACAGTGAACGGGACTGGAGCAGAAGCTAGACGTGTCAGGGTGAGCTTCCTCTTGCTGGAATCGGCCTGTTTCAGCAGAGCTGAAAGCTGCAATACCGTGATCTGCAGTAGAAAATATAATATATAAATCAGTCCACAAACATTAAAGGAGGAATTTATTAAAAAGTAATGAATCCACTTCATTGACTAAGAATCAGCTGAAGCTCAAAGTCTGCAACGTTCTACAGGGACTGTATGACAGCAACAGGACACCCATCCAGACCTACAACTTTACACTAAGTTTATGGCCCTTTATGTCTCCATGATCTCCAGCCACTTATCTCCAGCCACCATTTATATACAACACTCACCTTCCCCTTCTCATGGCTGACTGCTAAATGTTGCCTTCTTCCGTGAGGAGAGGATAACACGCACATTGCGACTCTACGCAGCACATGAGCGCTGATCAGCTGCCGGATGGTTTGGCCTTGATCGCCGCTATAATTCATTCTCACATTCTCAAAAGCTCCTTCCTGGGAGCCCAAAGTAGGAACCTGCAGTAAACAATAACCAGTACACAAATTACTTCCAGTCAAGTCAATCTGCCGATTTTGGCTTCTGGGTTTTATTTAGTGTTTTTGTTTTTTTTTTTACCATTAGCTGGTCGGTCATTTCCACAGTTTTCTCCAAAGAGTGGAGCTGGTCCAGGGCCTGCTGAGCTCGACTACTGCTCCCCACCGCTGAAGCCTGCTGAAAGTTATTCCGTACGGCGCTCATCAAGAAGTTCAACATATCCAGAATCAAAGGTGCAAACGAAACATTAGCCTGCAGGAGAGATTTGATAGAGGACATACTTGTGATAGAGAACACAGGATCCCCATGTCTTCATTCTGCAGGACAGCAAAACCTCCAGCCTGGAACAATGTGACCAGTCATGTCCCAGTCCGCTCACCTGACCCATCAGCTCTTCTCGGCAGCCTTCAACGTTACGGCACAAGCTGCTCCTTTTTGGCTTTTCATCATCCCCTTTGCCGTCACTGATTGTCACTTTTCCCTTGTCGGTGAGGGTAGATCCAGGATGTCGGATGGCACTTTCTGGCAGACGAGGTTCACTCTGAAAGGCAGATTCTTTCATAGTGGATCCCATACCACTGCTTGGGGTTCTCTTAACCAAGGCCTGAGGGAAAAGCAGGGTTTAGTTTTATGTGAATGGTGACTCAATTGAGTCTGCATTTGTGGTGCAGACTGTGACTGTAGTATTAGTTTTCAGTGTTGCCTATTAAGTGCTGTCACAGGCAGGGCTTAATAGGCAACCATGCACAGCAGCCCTGGTAGCCTTCACTAGGCTGCCATGCCAAACTATTGCTACCTCCTTTCAAGGCTAGCTACATTTTAGCAGTTAAAAGGCCATGATCAGAGCTAGCCCAATCTCAGAAGTTGCTGACAAATGTCGGCTCTTGAAAACAGTTGAGACCTGACCAAGTAGGGTGCCAACTCTGTTCCCGAAACCAGTCAATACAAACCACACAACAACATATATGTTTGTGAAGGGGTTAAAGTGGTTCTCTGGGACTTTAACTATTGATGGCCTATCCTTAGGATAGGTCATCAATAGTTGATTGGTGGGAGTCTGCCACTCAGGATCCCCAGGCCGGGCTTTTTACCATGGGCTATAATAAAGTCTGTTGACTACAATTAATTGCGCTGTTTGGAGTTCTGCCTGCTTACACTACTACAGGATCCCCAGGCCCACTATCATTGTGAATAGCACTAGAAGTAGATAGCGTTGTCCGTACTGCAGTGCGCCCACTTTGGTACTACAGGCACTGTTCCCAATGAATTCCAAGAGAATAGGGCTTGTAGTACCTAACTGTGACACTGCAATACAGACAGCGCTATCTGCTTCTAGCATGGTCCGTACTGACAGAGGTGTCGAGATTAGCTGATTGATAGGGCTCCCAAGTGGCAGACCCCGGCCAATCAACTACTGAGGATTTATCCTGAGGATAGGTCATCAATAGTAAAAGTCCTGGAGAACCCCTTTAAAAGGACATTTCCCATTGCAGGCTCACAGCACATAGACTGGACAAGCCATACAGGATGGCACAGGCAGGTGGTTCTAAGTGAAGAGAATCAAAAACATAAAACACAGGAAGTATCATCTATACAAATAAGACACAGACAACGCAGTGGATATTAGAGACATAGACTCACCATGCAGCTGCCATCTTCCTTGGCACCGCAGTCGCAGAAAAACGAGCCGTACTTTGCATAAGAAATTTCATGGTCTTTGTGGCAGACCTTGGCGCAGACGGTGCACACCCCGACCCCATCCACCATCTTACAGGTGTGACAGTGATACCTGAGAAGTGTTAACGCTGCATTAGTACAGCGGCTTACTACACAATTCTAATCTTCTGCAACAAAACTGCAAACTTCCAGCACAGAAACATAATAAGCCTGCCGATAAACAGGCAAATGTTCACGATCTATGGAGTGTTTGAGACTCACCAGTGCTGATTCATGAATTCTTTCTGAGTGATGGTGAACGTGCAGAGCTTGTTACACAGCGAATCCTCATCCTAAGTGATAAAATACATCAAGAGGTTACAGGCGTCATCTTACCAATGCATGCTGCGCCATATAGGAATGTGAAAGAATAAGACGGCCAACAGGAGGGAATTTCCATTATTATATACAATAAGGGATGTGCAACTATATACATATATACACACATACATTATCTGGTCGCACATAAGGGCTGCTCACAGAACAGACTTAGCAACTGGAAGACTGCAAGACAATTACAACTGAGGAAGCACTGCAGTTCTGTCACTTTAAGCGGTTGTCCAATTGCAAACTACTAACGGACATTAGGATAGGATATGAATAGTAGATCGGCAGGGGGTCCGCCACTTGGGACCCCCTCTGATCCGTTGTTCACCAGGTCTGTGAGCTTATGAAGACAACTCTGTTCCCTCTGCAGTGGCCCAGCATTCACTGCAATGGAAACTTTGTACATTATACCAAGCCTGGCCACTGTAGTGGGAACAGAGCTGTCCGCTTCCTGCAGAAATTAGACCGCACAAGCCAGGTGAACAGCTGATAGGCCGGGGTCCTGGGCTGAAGCCAGCTGATCTACCATTTGTGGCCTATTCTGAAGATAAGCCATAGATTACAACTGGACAATGCTTTAAAGCCTTGGGTCAAAAGCCAACATGAAGAATTGCAAGGTAATCACATTTTATTCCTCGGTAGTAATTGCATGTGATCAAGAACACTTTTATAAGAACGCAGTGGGGTGAAATATTGAGATAATATCCAGTTTATCGCCAAGCTGGACACACAGGCTTTCACTTTTGTACCCAATACATTGGAGTCTATAGGACCCCAAATTCCCGTTTTTTTTTTTTTAATATCGGTGCCTGAGAATCCCTATTTAAGCCTCTGATTGGCTGAGCGGTCACATGCAGAATGAATGGCAGGTGACGACTAGCCAACTACTTCAAGGTTCCGAGAGGCGGAAAAGGGGGCTCCAATACTGAAGAAGGAAAATGTGTTTTCCTTTATTTTACACATTTCAAATACCGTGATTTTTTTTTAACCAGTTTCAGAAAACCCATTTAACCACTTAATGTACATAGACACTGCACGGAAAATAGCATGGAATGGGCTCGGATGCCGAGTCTGCTCCATACCCGGTGGCTATCAGCTGTTTGTCAGCCGCCTGTAACTGATGCCATCAGAGTTAGTTCTATTTAGATGGAGCGGTCAAAGCTGACAGCGCATCTAAATAGTCAGCAGGGGGAACCCCATCAGCGATCGGGGGTGCTGATGTACTAGCATGGAAGCCTAGAGGCTACTGCAGGAGCCGCAGCAGGGCTTTAAAGGCAACAACAAAAACTGTTAACGGTGCAATTGGTGTGCGCTAACATACAGCAATACACCGCTATATAATAAAGCTAGATCCCTGCATGGACTGCAAGCAGGTATGATAAGACGCTGCCAGATAGACTAACAGGATAGACTACATGCGACTCTGTGCTAAAAGACCAGCTCCCCAACATGTTTCACCAGAACT
This sequence comes from Eleutherodactylus coqui, assembly GCF_035609145.1. NCBI lineage: Eukaryota > Metazoa > Chordata > Amphibia > Anura > Eleutherodactylidae > Eleutherodactylus > Eleutherodactylus coqui. Next base: position 16,978,701 of record NC_089842.1, read on the forward strand.
CTGGCGTCATCAGGGGTATAGGAGCTATAGTTAAAGCCCGGCTTCTGACAGGATATAGTAAAGAGGTGGTGGGCGGGCTCAATAGCAACCATGTGGCCAATGAGATGACACACTGGCATAATGACTGAGCCAATAAGACTCAAGATTCTTTCTCTGACATACTGCTATAACAGCCAATCGCAGCAAACTTTTGCGACAGCATCTAAGAAACACCATCATAGCAGTAACAGAAAAGTGACTGATAGACCACAGAGGCTACAAAAGCCCCTCTGGAAATGTGCTGCTAATACCTGCACAAAGATGTCCGTGTCATGTTCCCATATGCACTTAGCAGCTTAAGAAGTTTGGAATGCGCAGTAATGAAAAAGAAATACCAACCCCATAATTATATTCACTAAGACTTACAGAATCTTCAGCCTGGGAATCGTCCTCTTCGACAGCCAGCTCTTCCACCCAATCGGAGTCTACCTCTATTGCTCGTTCTTCTCCATCCACGGGCAGGTGGCAGTGACCCTGTCCTGCGCTGTGACTCAATGCATTAGTGACATCCGCCAAGTAGGACACTATGTGGCACGTGCATTCCAGAATAGTAACATGCTAAAGAAAAAAACGGGAGTTACGATTAGTCTTTTCCAATAAGACGTGCACCATATACACCAGTGAGGGCCATTCTCACCTTTCCTTGCATCACGTTGTTGTTCAGTTTTTCTACAACATTTTTCTGCGACAGATATTTCTTACTGGAAGAAACAAGCGGTTGATGACAAGTCGTTTTGGCAGTCAAGATACAGCGTTCAAGAAAACAGAATATCAGACTCACCATCTTGCCAGCCAGTCCATCGCTGCGCGGTGCAGCTGCAGATGTCCAGCACCCTGTCCTGAGCTTGCAAGAGTGGCCATCACAACCATGAGCTCTGGAAAGCCAGACCCGTCCCCATTAGCCAAAAGATCTGTGGCCATTGGGATCAGGGTGCTGAGAAGCACGGTGCAGACACCCTCGCCAACTTGGCTGCAGGACACAAACAATAGATGCCAGTCAACACATGATTAGTAGGAAGGAACAGAAAACCGACAATGGAGAACGTGAGCCGCACCTGTTTTCCCGTACAATGTATGCAGTGAGCAGCTGGAGTAGCTGTCTGTTTTCCTGGACTATCTCGGTCTGGTCGGAATCCTTGGGCGGTGGAGTTGTCATACGGACTAGCCAGGATTGTAGCTGTGATGGCTCCACACAGGCAAGCTGTGCCAACGTGCCACAGAGATGCAGCAAACTGGGGCTTGGATTTTTCTCAGCTGTGGAGTGTAAAGAGCAAATACTCAACAGGCTGATATAGGACTGCCAATGTAGGTTGATTTTGTATTGGTTGATATGCAACAAGGTACAAATCTCTGACCAAATACAGACTGTTAGAGGTCTTCTGAAAAGGCAGATAATTTGCCAGTGTAACGAGCGCTGACCAGTGAGCGTGTTGGTCTGCATTTGTTATATTTACACAGGCATTTCTGCTGTATAGGGATGAACTATTGCTAATATGATCGTCCCTATACTGCCGTTACAGGCTGGCTGCACATCTTTCCGTTCACAAGGTGAGATGTGAAGCCAATCAGCAAGTATATATATGCTTGTATAAACATGTCTGTCCGCTTTTGCTTATCATTTGCCCAGCTGTCGGTCCTTTCCATTCTTTGGCCAATGGTAAAGTATCAACAATATGTCCGACAACAACTCTCACAGACCTTTTATTTTGCATTTAGAGGCCCGTCTTAACTTTACCAACTACTTACACAACCTCTTGAATTCTTTCCTTAAGCCCGGATCTAGCCTGAATCCCTAATATGTTAGTCAGTGCAGACAGCCTTTATAAAAGCCAACTCTCACCCGTGTATATAAGGAGGGTACATTGACATAATTTCCTTCTTTTGACAATAGCTGGCATCTTCTGAGCTCCAAATGTAATCAATACAGAGAACAAAGAACTTTACTCACTAAGCTGGAAGAGTTTTGTGAACAACTTCAGGACTCTGTTACAGAACTTGGCGGAGAGAGCCTCATTAGCTGTTGACATCATTATCTGCACCAGTTCCCCTCTACATGGACAAAAAAAAATAAAAAAAAACACATTAAGATGAAGGTTCTCCTATTCCACACAATGAATATATTCACTTCACTCACCTCTCAGTAAAGAACTCCTCCATTGCTTTTCGAGCTAAGCTACTCTCCAGCTGCTTCTCTAGGAACTGCAAACATTCTTCAAGGATAGACTCATCCAGGCCGCTAAAGATGACGGAACGACAAAAATCATGAAACAGTCGTAACAGCAAATCACACTCATAATAACTAGTAAAAGTATTAATAGTAATCTTGTTGGCCCCAATATATTCCCCAGCACTTAAGCCAATTAACTTATTTCAAAATCTTATTAAAGTACCGTTAAATAGGCCGATAGTCGCCCAAATAATTGCTCCAATGAGCGATTATGGGCGACTGTTGGCTCGTGTACACATGGACCCCGACAGGGTACTGAGCAAGTCATCATTTAGAAGTCGTAAGTCATTTCCTGAACAGCATTGGAAAACAAAGCAACATGTAGAGTTCTAAGACTACCAATGCACTACAAAATCATAAAGTAGTCAGAGAAGCGGTGCAGCCATCTTGGCTTGTTCATGACCAGAGTGTGGCTTTAATGAAACCTACCTGCTTGGGTCGGAGTGGTAAGCGAGGATATTGTAACAACCAGTGATCAGTTTCTCATACACCCGAGACAAGAAGTCATCCGACTCTGCAGGCCCAAGGACTCTTTCCAATGACGTACAGCACAGTTCAGCCACACTCTCCGTGCTGCTCTCCAGAAGAAGCGGAAGCAGCGATTGGATTAACTGGTGAGAATTCAGATCTTCTGGGCACCATCTGTATATAAGGAATTAACAATAATCTATTTATCATCATCAAGAGAATAAAACTGCATTTTGTAATGTGCAGAATCACTTACACTATGAGGTCACCCGTCAGCCGGACCAGGGACAGTAGTACATGCTTGAGGGAAGCAGCAAGGGACAGGCTGGGGCTGCACAATGTGCCCAGGTGAGCTGCCTGCACTGCTCCAATGTAGCTTTCGGAAGGAATAGTATCATTGGCAAAGGCATTGCGCTGCAAAATAAGACCGTGGCGCGTTATTCCATTGTACAATAGAATCGGCAATTAGATATGTTATTACCGAATTTCTGTCACACTTATGAATAGCCACTCACCCATGATCCAATACTGGGGAATTCATTGGTGTGAACATTGTTCCACGACTCGCATAAGGTCTGCACAGCGGTAGGGAGGTTCTGGATCAAGACAGGGCCTGAGGAGAGATTAATCATTACTCACAAACAGAAGGGTACAATAATTACTTAGAGGTATACATAATGGATAAGCAGTTCAAGCAGAAGCAGCAATAACAGAACAGCAAGGAGTAAAACGGTGGCTCAGTGGTTAGGACTGTTGCCTTGCAGTGTTGGGCTCCTGGCTTCAAATTCCACCTAGATCATCTGCATGCAGTTTTTATAGTCTACCTCACTTTCAAGCACACTTGGCTATACAATCAAATGTAAAATACAGCATTTTAATGTTATCTTCTGCACGTTTTTGCTATCTTTAGGTTTTGTTGTTTTTTTTACTTGAGGCAGTGCAGAAAAAAAAAATTTAAAAAATTAGCAATGAAGGAGGAGTCAACAAATTGTTCTTGATGGATCCGGTTTACTTGTGCACATCAGCATTGGGGTTTTTGTCTTCTTGCACCATTATGGGACCAGGAAAACTAAATCCCCTGGCCAAAAAGATCCAATGTACGATGGAAACGAACGGTGCTAAACGGACCTCACTGGTTATAACGGGCTGTTCAGCTTCTGTCACGCTGTTTGACATTTTCATGCTGCACTACTTTGTATGGAATTTTAGCGGTATTCAATTACAGGGGCTCCAAACGGGAGCCCCCAATGCGGATGTGAACCCAGCCTGTGTTTCTAGCACGTTTAATTAATCAGGTTGTACTTTTGCAGACCAAGGCTACTGACTTCCGTACCTAGTGTGTTGGCTTTGCAACGGGACGATCCAATCGCAAGCACCGCCGCGTATCCCTGCAGCTTTTTCTCCTCTATACCTTCTTCAGGTAGGCTTCGCAACAAGTAACAGCGAATGAGAGAGGCATACATGTCTAGGAGCTGTAGTGCAGCGGGCAGGAGATTCTTAGCCACTTGAGAGGACTTGTGAGGGTCAGTCTCAGCAGAAAGCTTGGAGAAATGTTCATCCAGAGACACTTGCACCTTGCAAATCATTGCATCCAAAGTGTAAATACACTGCAGATTGGGCCCGATACGAAGCTGTTCAAATGTGTATCCATTAGAGCTGCAATAGGTTGAGATCTAAGATGCAAAATAAAAAAGTTGATGGGTATCAATTGTATTACTTAGGACTGTAGCAAGTCATATGGCTGTATAATAAAGTGTCAATAACTGAGCCCACCTGCCGGGCGATGTACTCTTCTGCCACCTCTACATCATATTTAATAGAGTTGCATTTGGCTGACGTTTGCTCGGTTAACGATGCCGCTTGTTCCGTTTTCATCCCTTGCTTTGCAAGATGATCCTAAATAAAAACATAAGATAATTTTAAAAAAATCCTTCCATCTAAGATTACGTCTCGGAGAGCATCTTCGCCTCTCACCTTTATCCAGAGCTGGTATGATGGGACTCGGAGTCGAGATGCCCAACGCAAGGTGTGAAGAATTTCGCATTCACTAGGACCAGAAACATTTTGCGACAGCTGCTTCATGTAGTGCTTGGAGGGTGGTAAAATTCCCAGAATCCTCCACAGTATAAGGAAGTGATATTGAAGGGCACAAGCCTCCTAAGAGAGGAAAGAAAGACATTTCATAATCTTACAAGATGGAAGAGGGGAGCCCGGCTCTCTAACGCATGCTGACAGCTCTCACCAGGGCTGTGATGCTTTTGTTCTCATTCCTCCGGACTGTGTCAAACTGTGATCCAGCAGCCAGCAAAGAGATGAGGGCAGTGTACAGGTCATCATACTTCAGTGCTCGAGAGAAGAGGACTTCACACACCTGCAGAAAAGTGACAAAAATAAATGATAAAGCCCTCAGGGAGCAGGTCACATAAGTGACACAAAAGACAAGGCCTTACCTCAGTATCAAGACGATGCAGATCATCTTCAGAAGCCTCCTGGGTCAGGATACTGTAGAATCGAGGTTGTAAAGCAGCATCTATAACAAAAAACATTACATGTGATCAAAAAATATAGTACAGATGTTCCCTAGTTGTGAACAGGTTCCGTTCCAGGAACCTGTTCGCAGGTACATTTGTTCGTATGTACGAACAAATGCTTGTATGGAGGGGATCGCGGGTGGATCCCGCTCCATACAACGTTGGGTGCCGGCTGTTCTTACAGCAGACACCCGGCGGCAGCAGTTCCGACGAGCCGCCCCTTGTCGGAACTGTTAACACTTTACATACCGCTGACAGCGGTATTTAAAGTGTGAACAGTTTTGACGAGCGGCGCGGGGCTCGTCGGAACTGCTGCCGCCGGGTGTCCATTGTAAGAAACAGCCGGAGCCGACGTTCAGGGGGCCCGTACAGTGTCCTGCGATAAGACCACGGGACACTGTGCGGTTGCTAGGCAGCCAGGGGCCTTCTGAAATGCTCCAGGGCTGCCTATGCAGAGTGCCTATAAAGAGCACGGCTTGATAGGCGCTCTGCATAGGCAGCCCTAGGACCCTTCAGAAGGCCCCCATCTGCTTAGCAACCGCACAGAGTCCCACGATCTGACCGGACAGGCTTCTATCAGGCTTAATAGAAGCCTGTCCGGTGCCTGCACAGTATGATGTAATGCCAAAGCATTACATCATACTGTGCAGGACGGATTGTCCGTTCGTAACCCGAACATTCGCAAGAAGGGGACTATCCGTACTTATAAAGGAAAACAAAGGGGGAAAGTATTACTCCATGTCCTACTATACGACTGAGGATCATGTAATGTATAGGGAGATATTGAGAGTTACTATTCCTCACTGTGTATTGCCTCCCATAGCAATACTTGGTTACATGGGTCTGAAATTCTTCATATTACCGTTTCGTGAAGACAGCTATGCAACTGATAATCCAGATTTAGTATTATACTGGGATGCTTACGTATACCCAAAATTCTTTTTTTGAGCAGTTTATTCTCTCACCTGTTGTGCAGTGTTTAGTCCAATTTTCTTCCACTTCTTTGAACCCGTAATACAAAGCTGACGTGCGCCCAGTCCCCTCGTGTGACACCCCTGAGCTAAGGGGAGGTGTAAGCAGATTGTATTGCACCTATGAAACAAACAGAATATTGTAAAACACTTCACATCAGGAAAAATATACGTCAACAACCAGTCATGAAACACAAGAGCCACAACATTATACTGAAAGTGAATTAGGATTCTTAAAAAAAACGTACCTGCTCAAAGAGGTAGAGCGGTGGCTTGGAGTACTGATGCAAGAGGTAATCAAACACTAGCAGTAACCTTGCAAGGAGGAGGGGGACAGCTGGCAACTGGGATTCCAGGTTACTGGCCAAGTCCTGCAGCGTCTGTATACAGAGTAACAGGATACTCTGGCGCCCTCTATCTGATAGATTGTGAAAGATCAGAAGCAACAGTTGAAGATGATCCACATTGACATCTTCGGTATCTCCTGGTACCACTCCCTGGAGGGCGTTCTGCTTCAAGGTGCCGACAAACCTGAATAAAACAGATGAAGCATGTATAAGAACAGGGCAAACAAGATGCCAGAAAACCAAAGCACCATAAAGGGAAAAGAAGTGTGACAATCGGAGCTAAAGTTAAAATGTAACAGGAAAAAAGCCGTGAAAATCGCAGCAGATGAGTCGGTTATTTATCCATTTGGACCAACACTAAACAAAGCCGAACCGGTCGTGCACTGTATGTTTACAGAAGCCATAGTGATTGTAAAGTACAGCATAGCAAGCACTTACCGCTCCCACACACGGAGACATTCTGCTACGTCGGGCTCCCCCTGCACGCTAGCCTTGTGCTGCCACAGAAGTAGCAGACGGGACAGAACAGAGAGACTCTGCGGATGAATGTACAGGGGCCACGGGCCCTCACTGAGAGGGGCTATCCCAAGGTGCTGAAGAAGAGCGGTCTGCCAAACAAGAGAGAAGAGGCAAAACTTACTCCACTTCAAAATGGGAGAAGAAAGAATGAATAAAAAAAATCGTACAAGTGTATAGCAAAAAAACAATTGGAAGCGCAACAGGACACTTACTGAAATCCAATACAACCTATACCCATCGTTATTTGGGGAAAAACAACTGAGCTGCATAGATTCTAGTGTTGTAGGTTACCTGTAGTGTTTACCTTATCTATGTGCAAGTCTAATACTAAGCAGCACTTCATCCCATCACGTGGCAGGTATGGCTGTTCCCCAGTATATTACACCTGTGCAATGCTCCTCCATGTAGAATGTGCCGGTCTGCCTGCTGAGGGATGGGGCGCTTATACCTGCCTTTGTATTCTTTATTATATCAGTAATATGGCCGCTGGCAGGGATTTTTGAATCCTATCCTTTGACTGATTTACCTGTAGTGTGGGAGACTGAAGATCAGATGTCACCAAACAGTGATTAAACTGGTACAAAGCGACAGCAAAATCCTCATCGGATGATCCTAAAAACAGATGAAAACAGCATATTAGAACCAGTTCCTCTCAGTGAGGCAAGTTAACTCCATTGTTAAAGATCCGGCACCTTTCAGTCCATCTTTGTCTACATCTTTGATGATACAAGCCAGGGTGGACATATGCTGCTCAGTCAGTGACACACTCAGGTAGTTCCGGATGAAGTTGCTGCGGGAGTTCAGCATGCAGCTGGTGATAAAGTTTAGTGTATTGGAAGCAAGGCTGAGGAACTAGAGGAGAACAGAGATTGGGTCAGCGATCGGAAGAAATAATGAGCAGATGAAAAGGCTATTGTGAATAAAAAGGGGAACAAATAATAGTTGGGGAAGGTCCAGATGTGGCGGCGAAATTCAACTCCAGTTCTGGCTGAAAATGTCACCATATGAGACGCGAAGGCTGAAATGCATTGTGAAAATCTGTGACTTTTCTGCATAAATATGAGCTTGCAGCAGACTTGAACATCCGCAGGATGCTCCGATTTACATGCAGATTTTTTTCTGCCACATGAGGATGGGGTTTTAAACACTCCATCCGCTTGTGCTGTGAATTGCTGTGGATTTGCAGTAAAGAATCCACAATGCAAACCCACCACATCCAGACCTAACCTTAGGAAGCTGCCAATCATTATCCATACCAGCTCTGGATCCTTGCGACTGGCCAAGATGTTGCCATTTCCTGCAGGGTTCTGTTTGCTTGGACTTTTAGCTCTTGGAGAGCTCTCGAGCGGAGGTGGTGGTGGGGGCGGTGGGGGCACCTTCTCTTTTGATGGGGAGATTGTCTCTTCAAACCATTGTCCCAGGATAGGTTCACTGTCATCGTCTGCAGGACCACAAAATATCAGAATAATGCCTTTAACTTCTATTTTGAACCTAAGGACACATTTTTTGGTATTTCATTTCCACTGTTCCAAAGCCCAAACTCCCCCCCCCCCCCCCCCCCCCCCCATCATAGCCATGTGAGTGCTTCCTGGCTATGGGATTCACAAATAAAGCTTCCAGGAAGAGATGGCTGTGACTGGTTCTTCGACCGCCGATCAGCCAATCAATCAGCCCTTGCATAGTGGAGGTGGGATTTACCAATTGGCTGAGCCGCGGCCATTGCGTTGTGGCCGTGGCTTGGCCAATTCATAAATCCCGCTTCCACAATGCAATGGCTGTTATTGGTTCTTCGAGCGCTGCTCAACCAATCAATGAAGCAATCACAGCCATGTGCAGCGCTTGAAGAACCAAATTTCAGCCATCACTTCCTGGAGGCGGGATTTATGAATCCCGTAACGGGGAAGCGATGTTGTACGAGCGGGCAAGGTGTGCAGGACAGCATCGGAGCTCTGGTGAGCAACAGGAGGGACCTGGGCGAGCCTGCTAGGTAATATATTGCTTTAATTTTTTAAACAAGGGTTTATTTTCAGGGTAGGGCTTATATTTCAAGCCTCCCCCAAAAATATCAGGCTAAGACTCATTTCCGGATAGATCTCACTTTTGCGTAAAACACGGTATATTATATTGCTAACTTACTCTTACTTCCTTCTTTTTGGAGGGCAGTTAGAAAAAAAACATCTCAATTCTGCTTTTTTTTTTACAGCATTAATAATCATGCGGTATAAATGACATGAGAACTTTTTTTCTGCAGGTTGGTATTATAACAATGCCATGTTTTTTTTTATTTTTTTCCAGTTTTGTTCAATTAAAACTTTTTTTTTTTTAAAAAGGAAGTTTGTGTCTGGCAAACATTCCCCCATGAATGGACCTCTCCCGTGGAAGACTAGACCCGCAGTCTTCAGCTGTGTCCCCGAATGACATGCACCAGAAAAAGTGTGTTTTTGTACAGATAGTTAAAGATGAGACTATACCAAACATGGATTTCATTTGTCAATATTTTTTTATTTTTTTTTTAAAAGGTGGTAAGGGCGCATACATTTTTTCCTTTTATACTTGTTTTTTTTCCTCTTGCTATGTTTTTTATGTCCCTTGCCATGATCATAGTGATAATACACTGCAGTACTGCAATGTGTGATCGTTTTTCATAACTATTGTAGGCCATGGCAGACCCGGTTTCCATTGTTTGTCGTCCAGTTGCGATAGCAACCCCATGGTCTTTCATGATTACATCGCTGAGGTCGATGTTGTCATAAAAGGGAGCACCGCCCCTCTGTGGACACTTAACATGCCACAATCAGCATAGATTGCCGCTTATAAGGGGCTAACAGTGGGGATCAGTGTTCTCATTCATCTCTGCTGTTGCAGCAGGAGGCAGGCTGTCAATGCTAGGCGGCTCCCGATGTGGAAGTCACAGGCTCAGATTCTGAACCCTTACCATCCATAAGACATAAGTTTGCGTCCATTCGTGGGAAGCCCTTCCCAGACAAGACATACATTTAGGTCCTGGGAGGCAGTTAATAAGGGTCAAAATTTAGAGTATAGTTTTTAGATCACATCACTGACAACAGCTTGGAACAAAAGCGATCCATTTCCAAAACTGCCAGCAGCTCTGGATATAAACGGAAAAAATATGGAAAAAAATGTAAATTACAAAAATAAATAAATTTTAAAAAAAGGATTTGCAGTGTTTTTAGAGAGCTTTACTAAAACCAAACTCGTTGTACACGACAACTAACAACAAATGTAAATAACCTTGGCTGCTGTCTTCCTCTGTGCTGCTGAAGTCATCTTCGTAGTACGTGTTCGAGTCTGTGGACGCACTGGCATCACTACTCATAGAGCCTTTCCTCTGTCGTTGTAAGACGCAGGCCTGTGTAATTATAAAGAGGAAAGTATAGAACCAAAGTCTACAAGTAAGGAGTCTCCTCAACCACAAGCCTACAACCGCACTCCACCAAGCGGGGAATAACTAGTAAAATAACTAATAAGTTCACAGAACAATTTACAAATATACTTCAGGTTAAAACAAAAAAACCAAAAAAACAACAACTCTCACCTTGCGATAGGATGTGGATAAAATCGTGAAGAGCAGATTCGTCAGCGGGATGGAATCGATGAGTCTCTGTATTCTCTGGATAGATGTGCTCTGCGCTGTGATGCTGAGCTCTGCCAGAGGGCCGTCCGTATCCCAGGCGTGCTGCATAGAAAAATCGATAAAACACAGGATTTTAGTTACTTACTGTAAAATAACTTTTTTGTCACATACATTGGGGGACACAGCAAGACCTTGCCACAAGGAGGCGGGCACCAAGCAAAGTTAGAGTTAGTTCTTCCTACTGGCTTATACCCCCTTCTGCAAGCACTGAGCCAAGTCAGTTTGTACATAAGCAGTAGGATAGAGTAAAAACACATCCAAGTCGATCAATACAAAACAGAACTAGAAAACAAATAGTTCCAGGTAAAAACCAGCCCAGATTGAGGATCACTATTGAGAAACCATCACCAGTGCTAGCAAGGAGCAAACAACTGGCTGGGTGCTGCAATTCTATCTTGCAGGATTGCTGCAGGAGAAAAATCACTCATGTGAATAAACCCATTTAAATGTTTTCTACTTCCGTGTGAGTTTGATGCGTCTCGCAACGCACAAACGTCGAGTGAGAATATGGGCCGCAAAATACAACTTACAGATTATGTGCATAAATCCTAGTTTTTGTGAAATAAGTCTGCAACTTTTTCACCAGTTTCTGGTGTAAAAACAAGTTGCACGTATTTGCTTAAGTGGGTATTCGCAAAAAAAAAAAACTTGCAGCTTTTTTTCTCTCTGCGCTGGCCCACTTCTCAGGAGAGGGAATAGCCGCCAAAAAGACAGATTTATGCATAAATTACACCAGACAATGGCATATATTTCTGAGAGTGCACGGCGCTGCTGGGGATGCACTCAATACACGAAGAGGTGTGCGCAGCTTTATGTACTCAGCGCACCAGGAGAAATAGTACTAAGCCTGGAATCACAAAGTCCAGGCGTAGTAAATCTCTCCCTTTGTGCTTCCATTCCACATCATTTTAAGGTATCTGCTTGTTGTCAGTGAATGAAGGCAGTTATTTATATTTACAGGCTATACATCTGTCTGACTGCCTGCTGTTCTGCTGCACTACTTAAAAGTAACATATGTGTAAGAATGGTTCTATTCACTCATAGCAAGCAGAAGTCTTGAAAACAGTGAGGAACTGAAACAAATGGCAGACCTTTCATTATACAATGACATCTTGACATAAAAACAGAAAACCCCTTTAAGACTGGATTCAGAAGAGCGTCATTGTGCCAGGTTCTAATTATGCTAACAAAGAAGCCAGCAGACAATCACCTTGTGCAAAGTCTCCACTTGCAGATCTTGGAAGAGTGAGGTGAGCAGCTTGATGGCGTGGTTTGCAAGCACAACTGACAGGACCCCAAATCCTTGGTGTCTAAAGGAAACAAAAAACAAAATAAGAAAACGTTGTTTTCAGTACAACCCCCTTAAATTGTATCATGGCGAACAGGCAAACCTGCCAAAAATGTCAGACGACTTTAACCCCATCCACAAGCCAGACTTGTTTCTCCATCTTAATCAAATGAACTGGGGTGGAGCCCAAATGATGGAACCTATACAATCAAATTTTGTGTACTGGGTAATAAGGATTGCCTGAAAATTCTATCTACAAATACAAGATGGTACTAAACTGATCTTTATCACCCCTTCACAAGACAGGTCATAAAAGTCTGATTGGTGGGGGTCTCGCCACGGAGACCCCCCTCCGCTCCCAAGAACAATTGTCCTGTGTCTCCCTCTCGTCCTCACTGCGGGGGTCGCTGCATCACCCACAGTGAGGAGGAGATTAAATCAAGTGGCAGCCACACATGGGCAGCTTCATTCATTTTCAATGGGACTGCAGTCGGTAGCCGAGCACTTGTGCTCAGCCATTTCTGTAAGCCCCATTGAAAAGAATGGCACGTTACCGCACATGTACGACCACTGCTCTCTTCAATCTGACATCACAGCAGGTGGGTGCAGCAACCCTGCAGTGACAAACAAAAGGGGGACAAAAGACCCCCAACTCTCAGGATCAGTGGAGGTCTCCGCTAGACCCACACATTTCCTGAAAGGTTTGTGCTGCAATCAGAAGGTCCTCAAGGCTTCTAAACGAATATGTAAAACATGTGACATAAGTAATGACCGTACATCCAGCTCAGCCAACTTACCCTTTACCAGGGCCCAGTTTTGGGGAGCCGGCTCCTTCTTTCGCCCGGACAATGTCTCTGACTCTGAGTGCTGCCAGTGGATCCTTCTCCTTCCCTTTGTCTGCCAGGGCTGTGGGGCTGAGGTTAAGGATCAGGTACAAGCTGTTCACAAGGCACCAGGCCCCTAGTAGCTGGAAGTTCTGGTAATGCTAAAACATAAAATACACAAACATAACTCAGTATTATAAAGGACGAGCACAACGTAGCCCCTCACTAAACAGGCCACGACGCCTTGCTTTTGGCAGGAAAAGTTATATTTCTAAACGGTACCATTTTTTTCGGTTTTCTTTTTTTTTTTTACCTGAAAAACGGGAAGGCGGTGCCACTTGTTTATTGGTAATAATTAAAAGAACTAATACATTAAACTTTTTTTTAGTCCCACTATGGAACATGAACTTGTGATCATGCAATATGATCCTTCTTCTCACCTCTCCGCCGGCTCTTCTGGAACTGTTTATTGCTTGTCCAATCATCTCATAGATTTCCAGCTATAACACAAGCAGAGCAGCATAAATGATCGCTTATTAGTAATGCAACGAACCTACGACTGACAGCAGAACTGCACACTTACACATTTCTGCACAATGGTGGCAGCGTCGTTCTCATAGTCTTCCTCCTTGCAACTTGTAGACCCAGTCCGCACCTGCTGGGTGCTGCCAACATGGAGGATTGCCATGCACGTAGCAACGCTGACACCTTCACAAAGTAGAAGAGTAGCGGTCATGACTATGTAAGGAAAACCGATGCAGAGGAAATACGTGAACAGAAGTGACATTTACCTGCATATAAGCAGCTAAGGGCCAGGAGTGTGACGTCTTTAAGACGAGGAGGGGTCAAAGGTTCCATGACAGGCAGAGAGAGCGTGTCCAGTGCCATGGTCACATCGATCACAAGTGAGTGAAACCTGTAAAGTGTCAAGACAGAGTCAAACCTTATGTAGACATTCGGGAACATTTATCAAGTCTTTTAGATTACTTCCTGATATTTAAAAAAAACTCAAATTTTCACTAAAATGTGTGACTTTTCCTTTTTCTGCACAAGTCTCACTACTTTAGTATGAAGTGGGCATGGCTGCCCTGGACCAACATTTATGTAGAATTTACGCCAGAAACTTAATTATGCCAGAATTGCATGCCAGGTCAGGCCTAGCGCACATTTCTGTGTAGGCGAATGGAAGTGCCAGGATGCGCTCAATAGATGAAGAGGTGTGCGCCTTTTCATGTATTAGGTGCATTTTGAGCTGGGAGAAATCATACTAAGACCAGCATCGGAAATGTCAGGCCTAATCAATTTCTCCATTAAGTTCCTAGCAAATGGTACAGGACCTTGCATCACACTATAACAGCTTATTTTACACAAGCGTATATCGGCTGGTGTCTTCACGGCCAGCTGGCATACGCTTCCATCTGAGCAGTTCCCTCACCGGCTCTCTGCTTCTCTTCTCCCCCTCCGAGCAGGTTGAAATGGGAGTGGGCGGAGCTAAGCTCCGGTCCCCTTCTTTTGTCCATAGCCAGCAATGGGAGTGGGCGGAACAGAGCTGAGCTTAGCTCCGCCCCCTTCCATTGCAAACGCCGGAGTGGAGGAGAGGCGCAGATAGCCGGTGAGGGGGAGGGAACTGCTTAGATGGAAGCGTATATCGGCCAGCCGTGAAAACGCCGGACGATATACGCTCGTGTAAATAAGCCCTAAGGGTGAGATCCCACATTGTAAAAATTAGCACAACTTTGTTGTGGATTTTCACTGCTGATCCCAGGTACTACATTGCAATAAATGAAATCCTCGCTCATAAATCCAGATCTTTTTTACAACAGATAAAGTTCGCTGCGGTTTTGAAAATCTGCAGAATTTCTATTTTTCGATGCAGATTTCTTCCACTGTTAATAAATGGGGTTTGTTAAATGTGTACTCCTCCTTAAACATGGGGAGTGGGATCAGCAGGTCTGCAATATACTGCTTTCTGTGGACCACCGAATCACTATCTCCCCTGGATAAATTATGCAAAGCTCCAAAGCAGCCTCCTTACTAGAGATGAGCGAGCATACTCGTCCGAGCTTGATGCTCGTTTGAGTATTAGGGTGCTGGAGATGCTCGTTACTTGAGACGAGCACCCCGCGGTACTCGTCTCGATTAAACCAGCACTGACCATTGAATTCAATGGAGCCGGCAATACAGCTGGCTCCACTGAAAGCAATGGGCTGCCGGCGATCTCAGGATGAATTTTCGGGAAGGGCTTAAAAATATAAGCCCTTACCTGAAAATCATCCTAAAATGTGTAAAAAAAAAAATAAATAAAATGTATACTCACCTTTCCGCTGCAGCCGGAGTTCAGCCGCGGCCGACCCGCAGTTCTCCTGAACTGCTCTGAGTAGTATTCAGCAGCCGGGGATTTAAAATCCCCGCCTGCTAAATGAGCTGCCTCTGATTGGTCACAGCCCTCACCAATCAGAGGCAGCTCTCACTCACACCCATTCATGAATTCATGAATGGGTGAGTGCTGCCTCTGATTGGCTCAGCGCAGGGACCAATCAGGGGCAGCTCTCAGCTGTCAATCAGAGGCAGCACTCACTCACCCATTCATGAATTCATGAATGGGTGTGAGTGAGAGCTGACTCTGATTGGTGAGGCTGTGACCAATCAAAGGCAGCTCATTCAGCAGGCGGGGATTTTAAATCCCCGGCTGCTGAATACTACTCAGAGCAGTTCAGGAGAACTGCCGGCCAGACGCGGCTGAACTCCGGCTGCAGCGGAAAGGTGAGTATACATTTTTTTTTTTAAACACACATTTTAGGATGATTTTCAGGTAAGGGCTTATATTTTTTAAGCCCTTCCCGAAAATTCCTCCCGCGCTCACCGGCAGCCCATTGCTTTCAATGGAGTCGGCTGTATTGCCGACTCCATTGAATTCAATGGGCTAACATCGTTCTTCTCTGCCACAGCTGTTGCAGAGGAGAACGATCTTTACGCTGACAGCGCGGGGGGGGGGGGGGGGGGGGCACTCTTGCCGCTATTGTGGCTAAATTGTGGGACCTGGGAACTTGAGATGCAGCCCAACATGTAGCCCCTCGCCTGCCCTATCCGTTTCTGTGTCGTTCCCATCACTTTCGTGAATTTCCCAGATTTTCACAAATGAAAACCTTAGCGAGCATCGGCGATATACAAAAATGCTCGGGTCGCCCATTGACTTTAATGGGGTTCGTTACTCGAAACGAACCCTCGAGCATCGCGGGAAGTTCGACTCGAGTAACAAGCACTCAAGCATTTTGGTGCTCGCTCATCTCTACTCCTTACCCATTGCGAACAGCTGTGGCATCTCCAACTGTTGCAGGCATGATGAAGAATGAGTTGGCAGACACAGCATCTTGGAAGCGGTTAATGTATCTCAAGAAGTAAGGCAGGTTCAGACAGACTCTCAGCAGCTTCTCTGATCCACCTGCAGCACAGGGAAATATACCGCAATTATATCCACAATAGAATTATCAGATGGCAGTTACATCATGTCAGAAGTCTTCATCAAGACTTCATTAAGTATACATACAGCAAATCAGTTCATTTTACCAAGGCTTTGTAATCAATTTGCTTCCACGCGGTCCAGCCAAGACCCAAGGTGCTGCACCCCCCACTGACGTGAAAAAAAAAGCGCTTGCATTGCATGGCACAATGATACTAAGCCACTTATTTACCGATGCAAACTAACAGCATAGCTGGATAGGAACACTGCTGGCATATAGAAACGACCACACATCACAATAGCACAGCATTCATGATGCAGACTAGGTGCTCCTCATGGGCACCCGCCATCCTCCCTGCTAGTAGTGCGTCTTACCCAGTTCCTGAAGACTTGCCACATTCTGGGCTATGAAGATGCTCTTTGTTTTCAGCTGCCGACGCCTGATCGGATGTCGCGTCCTCCATTTCGGTTTCCGCCTAACAACAAAAAATAATTTTAACAATAGAGGAATGACAGTAAGAGGAAACCTGGAAGCTGCTGGAGATACTGGGTGACATCGGGGGCCGCTGTAGGAAGGGGGGGGGGGGGTTAGATTTTTTATGTAAAAAATTAAAGAGGAAGTTTTAAAATTGTAATATTTTTTAAAAAATTTTGGCAGTTTTCCCTTTTTGTAGTTCCGCTAGGGAACTTGAACTTGTGATCGTTTGATATACTGCAGCCCTTCAGACCTGTAGTATAATGTACTTTCTATTGCTGCCTATTCACACATGGCAGCCTTCATTAGGCCCCAGGTTACCATGACCTCTTGTAATCAGGAGGGAGAAGGGTCTATGAAGTGACCAGGGAGCGCCCCCCCAGTAATGGATAAGATGCCACAGACCGCATTGACCACAGTATCCAAGTGGTTAAATCAATATAACCAAAGCTAGCTTTAATCGCAGATATTGACAGTAGGTGTCGGCTATTGAATGAATACAACCAGCACTTACAGGTAATGCAGCCCCTCCCTGCAGACATAGAATTATGCAGTTGTGAAGGTGTAACATCGTATGTTAGGCTTAAAGAGGACAATGTCCATCTAGTTCAGCCTGTGTCAACCCCTCTTGTTGATCCAGAGGAAGGCAAAAAAAGCCAATGAAGCAGAAGCCAATTTAGCCCATTTGGGGGGGAAAAAAATTCCTTCCCAACTCCATAATGGCAATCAGAATAATCCCTGGACCATTATTTAAAAGTTCCATCCTGTCTCTAAGACCCGGATCAACAACCTGCTGGTCACCTAATGTCTATATCCTGTAATATCCTTCCCCTCTAGAAAGACATCTAGTCCCTCTTAAACTCCTCTATGGATTTTGCCATCACCACGTCCTCAGGCAGAGAGTTCCACAGTCTCACTGCTCTTACAGTA
The DNA here is from genome assembly GCF_035609145.1 of Eleutherodactylus coqui. Classification (NCBI taxonomy): domain Eukaryota; kingdom Metazoa; phylum Chordata; class Amphibia; order Anura; family Eleutherodactylidae; genus Eleutherodactylus; species Eleutherodactylus coqui. The sequence continues at coordinate 16,996,435 of NC_089842.1, forward strand.
AAGAACCCCCTTCTGTGTTGGTGATGAAACCTGCTTTCCACTAGACGTAGCCGATGCCCTCTTGTTACCGTATCAATCTGCTCAGCTCCTCCTATAACATAATGCCTGCAGTTTGGACTTTGTGCTCCAGCTGACACATTCGCTAAAAAGGACCCCAACTTTATACCCCCTACTGGTTAGAGGAGTTTACGCCAAACTTTGCACCAAAATTTGACGCACAAATTTTTATTAAAGGGATACTTCTACAAAAAAAAAGCCACGCCCCTTTGTTGGACTCATTGAAAAAAAGGGTCTGAAAGTGTCTAAGAAATGTACGATGAACGTGATGCAAACTGAGCAAGATAGGTTTTTTTGACACAATCTGCACCAGAAAATTGGTGATTTTACAATAATAAATCTGCGCAAGGATTAAAGGGGTTGTCCGGCCATAAACATTAGGTCTCATTACTTCTGTTTGCCCATTTCCATGCACTTTGTAATATACATTGTGCATGGAAAATGAAGCAAACAGAAGTTTTGGACTTACCTGAAGGGATGCCCCCCCCTGTGTTGCTCCTCCGTCGTCCCTGGTTACCACAAGAATCTTCTCCTCTTCTTGTCGGGCCGCAGCAGCTCTTGTCGGCGCGGGAACGAGCCCCTTCTCATCCGCGCATGCGCAGTTCTTCTCTCTGCAGCCGGGACCGATATACGATCTTCTTGTGTGCGGGGGGGGGGGGGGGGGGGGGGGCAGGATGGAAGAGCCTCAGAGCAGGAACTGAGCTCCCGCCCCCTCTCTGCCTCCTCTCCGCCCCTCTGCACTATTTTCAATGAGGAGAGGCGGGGCTAAGGTCCGAGAATTAGCCCCGCCCCATCTCGGCTCTCCCCATTGCAAATAGTGCAGAGGGGCGGAGAGGAGGCAGAGAGGGGGCGGGAGCTCAGGTCCTGCTCTGAGGCTCTTCCATCCTCTCCCCCCCCCCCCCCCCCCCCCTGCACACAAGAAGATCGTATATTGGTCCCGGCTGCAGAGAGAAGAACTGCGCATGCGCGGATGAGAAGGGGCTCGTTCCCGCGCCGACAAGAGCTGCTGCGGCCCGACAAGAAGAGGAGAAGATTCTTGTGGTAACCAGGGACGACGGAGGAGCAACACAGGGGGGGGGGCACCCCTTCAGGTAAGTCCAAAACTTCTGTTTGCTTCATTTTCCATGCACAATGTATATTACAAAGTGCATGGAAATGGGCAAACAGAAGTAATGAGACCTAATGTTTATGGCCGGACAACCCCTTTAAGGATGCACAGAAAACAACATGGTAAAAGGCTTTCACCTGAAATAACGAAGATGCAAGGGTTAATGCTACTAGAACACAACTGACCTGTGTGTGCGAAGCAGCGGATGAGGATGCGGAGCCTCGGGGGTTAAACACGGACATCAGTTGGTTCAGAAAGTTCATTTTCACCTCTTTTTGGCGCAGTTCAGGACTCAGAAGAACAGTGGTTTCTTTCTGATCCTCCACTGTTGACAGAAGAGAAGATGAGGATAAAGGTCTATTTACACAGAACGATGATCACTTTGCATAACCTCTTAGGTAGCTGATTAGCTACTTAAGAGGTTATTACTGCGTAAATGAAGGCGGAGCGGGATATCGCTGAGAGCTCCGAGAGCAGCAGGAGCCCTGACAGCTGCTTTGTTCTCAGAGCTGTCAGCTGGTATCCCGCTGAGAGCTCCGAGCCGGTTACCAGCTGAAAGAATAGTATCAGCGGTACCCCGCTGGGAACTCGGCGTGCGGCACTGATAAGAGTCCTCGTTGAATTTTAGCTTGCTAAAACTTAGCGCTGAAAGCACAGTGCACGAGGGCCGCGCGTTCAGACAACGATTACCGCTCAAAAGATGGCTTTTGAGCGAATTGTGAGCGATAATCGTGTCTAAACGGGCCTTTAGTCGTCATACACTTTTCTACACCATATGCTGTGTGCCTGAAGGTCAGGGGTCTCCGACCCGCAGCTCTCCAGCTACTGACCACTGCAAGCTACGATACAAGTCTACTGGATAAGAGCAAACAAGTGATCTATGTAAGGAGGAGGTGAGCCACTTTATGAGCACCACTTATCTTGTACTGACTGTTACGTAGCAAAGCTGCAGGATTCAGAGCTGAAATCCTCCTAGCTTTCACTGCTTGTTCAGCGTATGCACAGAGTTTGCTCTGGTGACTTGTATTCTGTGACCGGTCATCTTTACACACAGCGTACAGTCATCTACTGTAGGGAAAACTGACCGCCCCCCTGTGTTATAGGAGCTCAGCTCAGATATTAGGAATTACTGCTCACAAGCTGGTTGCTTCAAATTAAAGGCAGAATAGTGAGTACAGCTCTGGAGTATAACACAGGATGTAATGGCCCATTTAGACTCAACGAGAATCGCTCAAAGCCATCTTTGGAGCGATTCTTGTTGCGTCTAAATGCACTGACATTGTGCCGTTTTTGTACACGAGTCGTTAATCACTCACTGCAGGTTTTCTTGCATTGAGCGATCGGCTGTTAGCCAGCTGCGCTGATAAGATTCTCTGTGCCTGTGTCCAGCTGGGAATTCACAGCGGGACACGGGCCGTAAGCGTGCAAAACAATACAGCTTTTTGCTTATGAAAAATAGCTGTATCGTTCTATTAGGGCCTCGTCCCGCTCCGGCTACATAACTGTATAGTAGTTACTTAACTACCATAAGGTATGCAAATATGATCGCTCAAAACTGTCACTCAATCTGTTTGAGCAACTTTTGAGTGATCATCTGTCAGTGTAAATGGGGGTCTAACTCAGGATCAGTGCAGGATAAGTAATGTATGTACACAGTGACTCCACCAGCAGAATAGTGAGTGCAGCTCTGGAGTATAATACAGGATAAGTAATGTATCTACACAGTGACTCCACCAGCAGAATAGTGAGTGCAGCTCTGGAGTATAATACAGGATGTAACGCAGGATCACTACAGGATAAATAATGTATGTACACAGTGACTCCACCAGCAGAATAGGGAGTGCAGCTCTGGAGTATAATACAGGATGTAACTCAGGGTCAGTACAGTACAGTAATGTATGTACGCAGTGACTCCACCAGCAGAATAGTGAGTGCAGCTCTGGAGTATAATACAGGATGTAACTCAGGATCAGTGCAGGATAAGTAATATATGTACACAGTGACTCCACCAGCAGAATAGTGAGTGCAGCTCTGGAGTATAATACAGGATAAGTAATATATGTACAAAGTTAATGTTTTCGGTACATTAATTCTATATGTAAATTCATGTGTGTAAATCTCAGGCCGTAGATCTTCACACTCACCATCAGAAAGAGTCTGTATCGTTTGTGGCAATTTTGAAGATTTCATCATTGCAGTAAAAGTGATTATTTCGGTGCGATCCAGGCGGCTGGTGCCGGTACACAGACCTTTGATCAGTAGAATCAGGTGCTTCTACAAGTGATAAGTGAGAGTTGTAGTCAGTAAGATATTCTTTCGTACAGCCAATGGGCTGCTCAGTCTGCAACACAATGAAAGCCAGTGACCCGTGCAAAGTAGAATACAGTAAGCACCTACAGCCGCCGGCATCCTTCTTCAACTTCCCCCCCTTTTGTTGGGATACAGAACGGCGCTGCAAATTAAATCTGTCGACTTCTATGGGCAACCAATTTATGCCAGAATTGAGCTACTGTCAGTCGTTCCTAAAGGCCCTTTTAGACAGGGCAAATGTCGAGCAAACGATGCCCGACACTCGTCCCCGCACAGACTCGTTCTCCTGCTGCTGCACGGGAGCTAGTATCGCTGGCTCACAGCGGGGAGGCTGCAGGAGATTTTTTTCTCCCCCGCCTCCTCCATTGACTTTTCATAGCAGCCGTTCAATACTGAATGGCTGCCATTTACACTGAGCGCTCGTCGTCCAGGATGTTATGCAGCATAAACGATGGACGATGAGCAGATCGCTCACCGTAAATAGCGGCCGTTCAGTATTGAACCGCTGCTGTGCTATGTCAATGAAGAGGGGCGGGAGAGAGCGAGGAGAGAAATCTCCTGCAGCCACCCCACCACCCTGATGGCCGCTATGAGTGAGCCAGCGATAGCAGCTCCCATGTGACAGCACGGGAGCGAGGAAGAGTGCCGGGCATCGTTTACCTGACACGTCCCGTCTAAATGGACCCTAAGGCCTCTCTCACGCAGGCGATTAACGCGGTGTTCTGAATGCCGCCTTAACTGCAGTATAACACTTCCATTGAAATCCATGGGGCCTCGATGACACGTGTTCGATCACAGCGCTGGACGGCGCTTTCTAGTGCCACGATTTTCGAGTGCTGCCTGCTCTGTTTTTTTTAGGGAACCTCCTCACAATGATGTGGTGTGCAAAACTGCACTGTTGGACGCAGGGAGCTGTCGAAAGCAAAAGTAAAATTGGGGCAAAGCACCGCGATTGAAATCGCAGCACTTTGCCGCGTTCATGTGCGAGAGGACCTCAAGGCTAATGGTATAGGGTTGTATTTTCAGGCTGTGTGCTTATCCACGTAATGCCACGCACAGCACATGGCCCCATTATAGCCTATGAGACTGTGCACATGAACTTATGATCCACGTGAGAAAAAAAAAAATCATGCCATATCCCATTCCACTCTCACGAATGAGAATAGGACATGCAAGGCCTGTATACATATATTGTCTGTGCGTACTGGACAGCATACGGGTGCCTGGGTGCTGTTCGATGTGATTTGTAGCCGAGTTTGTGGGCCACTATTTGCATTACTGTCGAGTGCTTTTAGCTTAAGAGGGCAGGTGACCCTACATCACCTGATGAAGCGCGACAGGTAAACTTGCACCCACCTGAGACACCGCACAGGCCTCATCAGGACTCTCCAGCCGCAGCAGACAGAACTCAAGCAGGACTTTACAAGCAGCAGCTACAGACTGTAACTGGTTCCTGGGAACTGGGGGAACAAAGAGAACCGTGTAGATAATGTACTGGTATGGAACTACAAGCACCAGCAGCCCCTCTTCTCATTGGTTACCTGCTGGCACTGCCCTTTAACAGAGATACTTACTCTGGCTGCACACGGTGGTGATATAATGTGTGGACAGCGCGACGAAGGACGAGTAGAAGGGTTCGTACTGCTTGTCGTGGTGAAGAATCTCCGATTCACTGAAATGAAAAGAGTCACGGATTAAATGAGCGCCAATGTAGGCCAAACACATAGTGCCCCGGCCCTGCTCCTACAGCGGATGGCGTGTGACAAGGCTTACATGCGGGTAAGAGCGATCAGCCTGGGGTACCGGGCGCAGAACTGCTGTGAAGCTGCTATGCAAACACTGCAGGCGCAGACCGGGACGCGGCTGGTTACCGGCCTCTAAGGCCTCGTTCACACCGAGGGAGCACTAAATGTGCAGTAATACACCAATGCTCCGGCTCGGAGGTCTGCTGCGGGTCACACGGTCAGAAAACCCCAACGTGGATCTGACCACCGCTCTCATGTTACACAGCAGCTGGTCTGCTTTTCAAAAACTCTCAAAAATGTGGAAAATTATTGTTTTGTTTTTTTTAAAAACTGATGAGTTTTGTGTTTTTAATCAATATTTAAAAACAATTTTTTACACACACTGCATAACATTAGCTTAAAGGGGTTGTCCCGCGCCGAAACGGGTTTTTTTTATTTTCAATAGCCCCCCCCCCCCCCCCCGTTCGGCGCGAGACAAACCCGATGCAGGGATAAAAAAAAACAAACCGTCCAGTACTTACCCGAATCCCCGCGCTCCGGTGACTTCTGACTTACCTGGTGAAGATGGCCGCCGGGATCTTCACCCTCGGTGGACCGCAGGTCTTCTGTGCGGTCCATTGCCGATTCCAGCCTCCTGATTGGCTGGAATCGGCACACGTGACAGGGCGGAGCTACGAGGAGCCGCTCTCTGGCACGAGCGGCCCCATTCAGAAGACAGAAGACCGGACTGCGCAAGCGCGTCTAATCGGGCGATTAGACGCTGAAATTAGACGGCACCATGGAGACGAGGACGCTAGCAACGGAGCAGGTAAGTGAATAACTTCTGTATGGCTCATAATTAATGCACGATGTACATTACAAAGTGCATTAATATGGCCATACAGAAGTGCTGAACCCCACTTGCTTTCGCGGGACAACCCCTTTAATGTCGGTTTCACTGACCGCGCCGGCGGAGGACCACTACTTCCCTGCTGTGATGCGAGGTCATTTTGACATAAAAACGCCTGGCATCCGCGGGCGCTTCACAGGATGGCAGGTGCGGTCTGCGAATCCCGGCCCAATATCGCACTCGTCTGCGTGAAGTCAGCCTTAGAGACCTTTCACATGACTGGAACATTCCCGCAGTCCGCCCCTGAAGACGCAGGTTAATCTGCTGCGGCGGATTTCAGCTCCACATCCCGTCTACAGGCAGATTTTGGTGTGGTCTGCGATGAACCCGCCTGCTGTGTGATCGCGGGGACGTGGCACACTCCGATCCCATCCACTAGCGATATGGACACAACGCGGTCGGGAAAATAACACAATTTTTAACGTGAGTGACAATTCACTTGGACCAATAGAAAATTACAGCAGGTCCTATTCTTGGGCAATTCGCCCATTATTTTCTTTGGGAAGCAAAAAAAAAACCCCAAAAGACTGGCATCGCACCCACATCCAAGCGTGAGACTGATTTTTTTTTATACCACTGAAACGTGTGATTTTCAAGAAAAATGGCATGTGCCTAGAGATAGCATGTTCCCAACAATTGGCAGTGCAGCCCAGTAACCAGCACTATGGCACGGGCATTAACAGCGTGTAACAGCGCCAACTACAAGGCTTCATCTGCCCTTGCAGCCCGGCAATAGTCAGGAAAACGTGAGTGTTACTGCTTGCCGCTGGCGCTCGTTCACACGGCTGAGACCCGCGCTCCAGATTCTCGGGCACAACTTACATGGCGCGACACACGGACCCCCGTCCATGAGCTCCGGGACGTACGGGACATGAGAAATATCACTCACGTTAACGAACGCATTCAAATTAACGGGTTCATCGTCTAGGAGAGCGGCTCAGACACGGACAGACCGCGGACGAGAACGTCGCTGTGTGAACGCACCTAATAACGAGGCCGGCACTTGTCCATCTTCCTGGTAAAGGGTCGATTCAGGAGGCACGGGGCAAGATGGATCAAACATACGACTGCTGATCAGAGGTGCCCCAATCCCCCTACTTGTTACAAGGGTCATGCGGAGAGGCACCATCACACACGGATATCCCAAAAACATCAGGACTGTTACAACCGATGGACGGGTTCATGTATACGACGGCTCAGACGGCTCCGGCTGTGGGAGGCAGCGATCACCACTGCGACTCAACCTACCAGGCAAGGAAACAAGCAGATGGGAGACCCCCGGTCTGAACTGCAGGAGTCAGACCCCTCCCTGGCTCCATGATTAAATATTAACTTCTTCATGGCCGGCCTATTTTGTACCTTAACCCCTTCCTGCTATAGGACGTACAGTTACGTCCTGTGGGGTCGGGGTATGAAGAGAGATGGCGAGGCGACTTCTCTTCATATAGCGCGGGCTGCGGCTGTTTATTACATCTGACACCCGCGGGCAATAGCTGCATACAGCCGCACGGCTGAGCGGAACTATTAACCCTTTAACCCTGCAGGTGTCATGGCAGCAGGGAGCTTTCTGAAAGGCCATAAGGCTATCTTGATGATTGTGGTATAATGTAATACTATGGCATTACATCATACTGCAGGAGCGACCAAACCGCGCATGTTGTGGTCCCCCAGGGGGGCAAAAGAAAAAGAAGAAGAAAGTTTTACTAAACATTAAAAAAAAACAAACAAAAAAAAAACCTTTTGCCATATTTATAATAAAATAATCTAAATAAAACAAAACTACATATTTGGTATCGCCGCATCCATAAAAGTCCGATCTATCAGAACGCATTATTTACCCCGTAAGATGAACGTCGTCAGAAAAAAAAATGAACACCTGAAATGCACCTTTTTGGTCACTCCGTCTCCCGAAAAAATGATCAAAAAGTCGTATGTATTCCAAAATGTTTCCATCACAAACTACAGGACGTCCCGCAAAAAACAAGCCCGCGCGCAACTACGGCAACGGAAAAATAAACGTTATTGTGTGCGAAGATGGCGCCAGAAAAATGGAAAAAAATTAAGTGCCTTTGCAAAAGAAACAAAAGTAGTAAAGAAAAAAAAAACTACGTAAGTTTTATATCGCGGTGATAGTACGTTTTTTAGTACATCAAATAGCACCATTAAAAGATAAAACTCGTCCCGCAAAAAACAACAACCCCCCCCATACAGCGACGCCGATGGATAAATAAAGGGGGAGGGGGAAGGGGCCACATCATTAGGGCTAAGGACCAAGTAACTGTCATGGCCGCATTCCCAGAGCCATAACGTGCGGGCCGCCGTCAGAGGGCTTGTTTCTGCTGGGATGAGTTAATATTGTTTTCTCTATTGGCACCTCTCTGGGCACATACAAGGTGTTGTAGAACTTATCACTTTTTTTGGTTGGGCGTGGGGCGCACATGGGTTAAAAATAACCCAGAAATTCCCCCATTGTTAGGGCTAATGCCCTCATAGCTCACTGTGCACCGCGGTGGAATCACCGGCGGCATGTCCTACTACCGCAGGAATATGCGCAGACGGCTTCCATTGGAGTCAATAGAAGCCGCCCGCCACGCTATATGGGCACTGTAGACATCGTTAGTATAGTGTGAATACGCGCCCCGCCCACCGCGTCATGTGACGGCAGTGTCACGCGGGAACTACGCAGCGGATCCGGAGGGGAGTATGGTGTCTTGGGGGGGGGGGGGGGGCGCCATGACGGACTCTGCTGTGGTATTCGGCTTGTCGCGCCCGTGGCCCCCGCGGGCAGGAGCCCTTGTAGAGATTATTTTTACTACTTTAGCACAACGGAGAAAAACAAATAGATGTTTGGTAAAATGAGACCCTTGTATCTTCCCGGCAGCGGGGGGGGGGGGGGGGGGGTCTGTGTCCGCGGGGAGGGTCTGCGTCCGCGGGGAGGGTCTGCGTCCGCGGGGAGGGTCTGCGTCCGCGGGGAGGGTCTGCGTCCGCGGGGAGGGTCTGCGTCCGCGGGGAGGGCGGTAGTTTTCATTAGTGCCGCTCGGAGGGTCATGTGACTTCTGGTTACTTTTTATTAGTCTGCTGTTAGTTTTTACCCTCTGGCCAGGCTGCTCACCATGTGACACGATAGGTAACACCTTGTTTCATCGTCTCGTCCGTTACAGACGCAGTAATGCCGATCATCTGCTGCGCTCTGAAAACATTTCAAGTATTTTATCCTTTTAAAAGGATTTTTTTTTTTTTTTTTTACTTGAACTTTTTTAGTCCCTGAAAAGGACTTGAAGATGTGATTATTGGACTGCTGGGATAATACACTGCATTCTACAATGCATATAACAGCAGCGTAGAGGAGACGGCCGGGTTGTCAGGGGGAGAGGAGGGGGAGGGGACCAGGGTGACGGCCCGGTTGTCAGGGGGAGAGGAGGGGGAGGGGACCAGGGTGACGGCCCGGTTGTCAGGGGGAGAGGAGGGGGAGGGGACCAGGGTGACGGTCCGGTTGTCAGCGGGGGAGGGGGCCAGGGTGACGGTCCGGTTGTCAGCGGGGGAGGGGGCCAGGGTGACGGTCCGGTTGTCAGCGGGGGAGGGGGCCAGGGTGACGGTCCGGTTGTCAGCGGGGGAGGGGGCCAGGGTGACGGTCCGGTTGTCAGCGGGGGAGGGGGCCAGGGTGACGGTCCGGTTGTCAGCGGGGGAGGGGGCCAGGGTGACGGTCCGGTTGTCAGCGGGGGAGGGGGCCAGGGTGACGGTCCGGTTGTCAGGGGGAGAGAAGGAGGGGGAGGGGACCAGGGTGACGGTCCGGTTGTCAGGGGGAGAGAAGGAGGGGGAGGGGACCAGGGTGACGGTCCGGTTGTCAGGGGGAGACAAGGAGGGGGAGGGGACCAGGGTGACGGTCCGGTTGTCAGGGGGAGAGGAGGAGGGGACCAGGGTGACGGTCCGGTTGTCAGGGGGAGGGGAGGAGGGGACAAGGGTGACGGTCCGGTTGTCAGGGGGAGGGGACAAGGGTGACGGTCCGGTTGCCAGGGGGAGGGGAGGAGGGGACAAGGGTGACGGTCCGGTTGCCAGGGGGAGGGGAGGAGGGGGAGGGGACCAGGGTGACGGTCCGGTTGCCAGGGGGAGGGGAGGAGGGGGAGGGGACCAGGGTGACGGTCCGGTTGCCAGGGGGAGGGGAGGAGGGGACCAGGGTGACGGTCCGGTTGTCAGGGGGAGAGGAGGAGGGGACCAGGGTGACGGTCCGGTTGTCAGGGGGAGAGGAGGAGGGGACCAGAGTGACAGTCCGGTTGTCAGCGGGGGGGGGGGGGGATGACGGTCCGGTTGTCAGCAGTAGCCGGGTGACATTACAGGCTGTCAGTTTCTATGACGACGGTGAGGCGCAGGATGAGGGTGTCAGGGATGAAGCGGGACCCCTAACCGTCGGGGTGTGTCGGGGCCCTCGGTTGTCAGGGCCGCTCCTGCACCTGTCATGGCCGCAGTGACACAGCTCTCTCCCTGCCCGGCCCGCAGCCCGCTCCCCGGCCCTCCTCACCTCTCTATCACGGAGGCCAGGAGCTGCGGCAGCTCCTTCATGTCGAAGGCCGAGTAGGAGGCGGATAGCAACGGCCGTACGGCCACCTCCCAGCCGGGGCCCGAGCTGCCACCGCTCGACGCCATCTTCCTCCCAGACAGTGACTAAGCATCTACCGGAAGTGACGCGTCCCTTTACCAGAGAGCGGAAGTCACGTAACATCCGCCGCTGACCGCCATCTTGCTTGTGGCGCCGGTGTTCCACCATGTTGGTGACGGCGCAGGGTTTGAAGGTTCTCACATAGTTATTATACCTGTGGGGCATAACTGCAGTCACCACAAGCTTCATATCACATAATGCCCAGAAGATGGGAAACTATATGTGAGGTGCTGCTATTATATGGCTTTTTTTCCCAGGAACACCTGTTCTATAGTTCTTATACCATTACTACTGGGCAAATGATAATTATGGCGGCACTATATTTCAGAATATACACACTTTGTAATAAAAAATGAACGGTCTTGTGGTTCCCCCTTGACCTATAAGAGGCTCCTTGTGTGTAGTGACCTCTTCTTCCGCTTGTAGAGCTTGTTAACCACTAGACGCCTCTACGGTGCAGAGAAGAGATTTCACCCCGTTACCAGAGTCTGAGAGGGGCGCATTATTGGGGTGTGAGAAGCTGGATGGTCATATCCATGAATTGTTTCCCACCGGGCTGTTCTGACCAGACTGCTAGGAGGTGTTGGGACCAGTGGATGTGTGAGGGCACACAAGGTGACCGTGCTCAGGACCCCCGACAGACCACCAGTAGAAGGGAGCGTCTGACCAGACTGTTAGGAGGTGTTGGGACCAGTGGATGTGTGAGGGCACACAAGATGACCGGACTCAGGGCGCCCCCTACAGACCACCAGTAGAGAGGAGCGTCTGACCAGACTGTTAGGAGGTGTTGGGACCAGTGGATGTGTGAGGGCACACATCGTGACCGGGCTCAGGACCCCAGACAGACCACCAGTAGAGAGGAGTGTCTGACCAGACTGTTAGGAGGTGTTGGGACCAGTGGATGTGTGAGGGCACACAAGGTGACTGGGCTCAGAACGCCCCCTACAGACCACCAGTAGAGAGGAGCGTCTGACCAGACTGTTAGGAGGTGTTGGGACCAGTGGATGTGTGAGGGCACACAAGGTGACCGGGCTCAGGACCCCCTACAGACCACCAGTAGAGAGGAGCGTCTGACCAGACTGTTAGGTGGTGTTGGGACCAGTGGATGTGTGATGGCACACAAGGTGACTGGGCTCAGGATTCCCCTACAGACCACCAGTAGAGAGGAGCGTCTGAGCAGACTGTTAGGGGGTGTTGGGACCAGTGGATATGTGAGGGCACACAAGGCAACCGGGCTCAGGACGCCCTGACAGACCACCAGTAGAGAGGACTATCTGACCAGACTGTTAGGTGGTGTTGGGACCAGTGGATGTGTGAGGGCACACAAGGTGGCTGAGCTCAGGACGCCCTCTACAGACCACCAGTAGAGAGGACCGTCTGACCAGACTGTTAGGTGGTGTTGGGACCAGTGGATGTGTGAGGGCACACAAGGTGACCGGGCTCAGGACGCCCTCTACAGACCACCAGTAGAGAGGAGCGTCTGATTGTCCAACAAGCACCAGCAGCTCCAACTGTTTCATTGTCCACCTTCCAGACACAGGGGGCGCCATCATTACAGTGATGTTGTGAACGATGAAACTGGATGCTACGCAGTGGAACCGGGTTGTCTTCAGCGATGAATCCAGGTTTAGTTTGGGCGCTGACGACGGCCATGTTCATGTCTGGAGACCTTGGGGTGAGCACCTAAATCCTGCCTTTGCTGTGGCGCGGCACACTGCCCCCTGCTGGTGTGATGGTCTGGGGGGCTATCGCATATGACAGTCGGTCCCCCCTAGTAGTGGTATGAGGGACAATGACAGCTCAGCGATATGTTCAGGACATCCTGCAGCCACATGTGTTCCTCTCATGGCGGCTTCCAGCAGGATAATGCTCGGCCGCACACACAAGGGGTCACAGGAAGCCCCTACAACATTGTCACACTTCCATAGCTGCCCAGTCACCAGATTTATCACCAATAGAACATGTATGGGACCATCTGGCCATTCCTGGAGAGGTCCGACCCTATGAACTAACAAACTGTCTACAGAAACTACTTCAAGCATTACTTCCCTCTTGTCAGGAAGGGGATCTCCTAAGAGACAGGGCACAACGTCTACCAAGACCCAAAACTTTACCACTAGATGCTCCTAGGGACGTTATGGCATGGCTGAATGTCTTCCATACCCAGGATGCCCTCATGAACTTCTTGACCCATTTGGACACATTTAGCTTCTCACTAAACCTGCCGCTCCTCCCAGACATAACTCAGTGCTTGGATCCTTTACCCACAACATCACTTACTTCATAGAGGAGTCAATTCAACCCGAACATTTGGCACTGAAATCCCCGAAAGCTAACAAATCAGGAATAGTTTTTCCAATTTTATAATATGCAGGAACACAAAATTAGACTTGAAAGTTCTATTGACATTTGCTTCAGACGTTCCCGTCAGATTCTATGATCATTAGACAGACACCATGATGAAAGCCTCACAGACCCCTCAGCCGGTTCCCTTATTGGCGCAGATGTGTTTCCTGGCCACACCAACCATGAACAATGCTTGAAGAGTCCGCCCCAAGACTCCTTAAGCTTGGCTACATAAGGGTCCTTTTAGACGAGCCGATTATCGTTTGAACGAGTGAGTGACGTCCCCGCTAGTTCATTCACTCGGGCAAATGCATCGTTGGCTCATTGAAACACGAATCGTTCAGTCTTTCACATTCGAGAAGGACTGAACTAGCGCTGGTTAACCGGATCGATAAGTGAGCCAACTGTGATTTTTATGTCTTCAAAAAATGATCACCAAACGAAAATTCTACGATATCGTTCACTTTGGCTCATTTCACGATTACCATTCCATCTAAAAGCACCCTAAAAAAGGAACCATTTAATGTATTTATATGTCTATACGTGTCACTATGAAATATACGAGTCCACTACGGAATATACTATCTACTCTGATAGACAGCATTCCTTCTGTAGGACAGATTTGTTCCGTCTGGACCAATGGTCTCTCCATTGCATCTCCTCTTCTGAGTTTGGTCCAATTACCTGGTCGTAGCATGTACCCACTTATATCGCCACGACCTTAGTGTCTTCTACCCGCCCCTCTAGAGCCTGGCGGAATAACACTTTTTTTAATTAACCTTCCCCTCTTTTAAAGAGAAAATCCTTGCTGACCTGAAGGAGTTCTTTACTATAAGCCATACATCTGAGATGAGTCCCTGTTCCTTATGGAATGCACACGTATATTCGAGGTATTACGGTCCAGTTTAGCTCGCAATACAAAAAAATCACAACAAAAGCACATGTATAACCTTTTACAACAAATGAAGGTGATAGAAGTCCAAATTACAGCCGGACCCCTTTGGTTACTCTTCACCATGTGTGAGGTCATCTACATCTGAAGCTGCGGTCTGCTCTTGTGAGAGAAGGCCTAGTGATACGCCATCTTGCCTTTGTGCAGCCAAAAGTTATTTTTGACTTTTCTCTTTCTGCTAAAACTTATATGCGGGTGGTATGCAAAGACAAAAGGGATGTAATAGCTGCAAGGGAGGAGTGGATATAACATTCCTACGAGCAGAAGAACGAAGAGCACAGAGAAAAGCAGCCAAGACGTCAGACTGGAAAAATCAAAACTGAAGCCTGTAGGTGAGCCTAGATTGTAGTTAAGGGTATTAGTGTATCTTGACGCCACCAGGAAGTCCTGGTGGAGACAAGACTGACTGCCTAGTAACTCTCCCAGAAGCTAATTGGCTGCAGAGAAGGCTCGGCATCAGGTACTGGCAGCTCAGTTAAATTATCCTGTCCCCTGTGAATACTGCTGTATGCTCCTGCTTTGCCATCAGTGGCCCTCAAATGTCCCAGCTTCCCGGGTGTTAATTGTGCTGCTGTTCACCCCTGCTGGCTCCCCAGGTGTTAATACTGCTCTCCGCAGTCGGCTCCCCTGCCGTGAATAGGGGCCCCCCGTGGCTGCTTCCCCGCCTGCTAATACAGCTCCCCCGCGCAGCATTCGCTATCCTGGCTCCTAAAACAGCTCCCCGCGCCTGGACTTTGCTGGTCGGCCCTGTAATCCCCGCTCCTGCTGTTTGCTGGCCACCGCTAAGCTCCCACATGCTGCTCTTTACTCCCTCAGTCTGTGCTGCCCGCTGCCGCAGCTACAGTCACCGGCCAGTCCAGGCTGCGGTTCCATCTCCCCGCTCACCGGCGATTTGACAGCTCCCATCCGCCTTGTCTCCGCGGATCCTCGGCGTTCCATTGTGTCATGCACGCCGCCGGCTGCATATCCACGGCACTGCTAGATGTATTGCCATGGAAGGTCAGCGGGAAGAAAGTCAGCCGCTTGAATTGTGAGTTTAATCTGTTGCTTTTCAATCGGAAATCATAATGTCCGCTAGAGAGTCTACTGCTCCATCCATTCATCCACAAATACCCTCCTAACCCAGCTGCCAGATAACTTAGCCTGACCAGCTTGCCTCCGTCTCCAGGGTAGAGTTAAAAAGGAATTGTGTTACAGTAATCTGCCCTGGATACGCCAGCCCAGGTGCCCTGGATCTTACCCGCAACCCCTGTCCCTGCCTACTTGGACCACTCCTGGCTAACCCCAGGCGGGCAACTGGGCAGCGGTCCCTATGCTAGCTAGGGACCGAGAAGGAGCACTGGCGTACCTAGAAGAATTGGGTAGACTACCGACAGGACAGGCAGATGTTAAAGAACCAACACGAAACAATACAAGATAGGACCGAGGCAGATGGAACAACCTGGCAGACGGTAACCAAATAGCAGACAAGCTGACAGAGGAAGGAGACCGACAGATGAAGACTAGCTATCAACCTGAAGGAAAACAATAACTGGCAGTGGATGCACCTCACTGCCAGCCTTATAAACAGAAGCCTCCGCCCAGGGGCGGAGAGAGGGAGGCTCTACCTCACAGCAGGATCCAGAATACAGGAGCTCATGAAGTGATCCGTAATCACAGGCGCGCGCGGCGCAGCCCGGACCCACGAGTGCCCGCACCGCGCCCCCGACAGCCAGACAACAAGCCAAGGGGACACGCCCCGACCGCGGAGGCCAGCGCCTGGCCGCCTCCGCATGGTAACAAATTGTATGTGGTTACCTTTTGTTGGACTCTGTTCTGTTTTCCAAGCTACACGTAAACTGTGTGCCTTCGGTTTCACTAAAGCACTTGGGCTTGTTTATTTCGTTGTCGCATTACATCAAATGGCACTGGCGTCACATTGAATCTATACTGACTGCAAACAGCCCCGGTGGGCACCCTATTGCATTCCACCTGCTGCACGAGTTGCCATCACTAGGCAGAGTAGCAACCATTGTGACATAGTTAGAATTGATGGAACCGCTCGAGCCACCCTCCTGCCAACTTCTGTTCGCTGCACTTCAAGGATGCCTTATGGCTGGCAAGAAAACGACTCGTCATGAACTGAAAGAGGCTGTCCATTGAGGACTACCGCAGGCTGGTCCTCAGCCTGCTCAGAAACTACTCCATAATGGACTGTCTGGGTATGGAGGAAGAGGAGGACTGACCCCCATCTCCTTTCTCCTCACCCCCTCCTTGGTGTCTCTGTCCTTCAATAAAGCCTCGGGCCCTATGTCTTCTTTCCCTACCCCCATCTGCCCCATACCCATTCCTCCTAGCCCTTGGCTGTATTGTTGATGGATGAGTGTTGGAATGTAGCTCTATTGTAATGGGGTAGTGGTGCTTTCTGTGATGCACAGCAGGGGATCAAGTGCCTTCCCTGGGGGTCAACACAGACACTACAGGCTTGTTCAATCCAAAAAGTTGTTTCAACCTAACCGACGATTCGCAATCTATTAACAAACATAATCAAGATATCAAAAAGTTATTTCAGACCCTCCGGTAAATGAGGGACCAGGGATGGTTGGATTGGCTTCCCGGTTCCTGGTTCAGTACATCTTGGCTTTGTCGACTTTCCAGTCTACTTTTTGGTAAATTGTGTAGTTCTTTGCTGTTGCATTCAGGGCATACCTAATCTAACGAGGTTTATGTAATAATTGGGCTATGAACACACACAAGATTGCAACTCATGTTATTAACCCCTTAAGGACCAGGCTGTTTTAGGGATCTTACCCATCTGGTGTTTTTTTTTTTCTTTCCTCCTTCAGCTACCAAAATTATTCTTGCTGCATTTTTTATATATATTTTTTGCACTCTCCCTCCCCCACCCCCTACCCGTTTTATTGAGGGTAAAAAGCTAAAAAAAAAATCTCTATATATTTTTGAACATTTACAGTTGTCTTTTTTATGGCCGCACACTTACTGATACAAGAGGACAGGCATATAAACCACATATCCCTCAAACATGCAGAGGCCAGACTGCTATATGGAGGAGGCAGTAACACATGTGAGGACACTGAGGAGTCAGCCAATCACAAGCCCTCTTTATAATGAGGGGGGGCGGCTGCTTAGTGTTTATTCCTGCACAATAAAAGGGACTTCCGCTTCCGTCCGACATGAGGAGAAGCATCTAGATGAACTCCCGCTGCTGAACAGAGACAGAGCTGAAACAAGTCACCCCGGCTCACCTAGACAGGTCAAAGCACAGTGGGAATTCCCAGGACACAGGCGACCTTGAGAAGACTACTCAAGGTGACACTGGGCACCCCTGATCCATCGCTGGGCACCCCTGATCCATCAGCAGCACAGAGCGCAGCAGGGAAGGCTGAGCTCAGACAACGCTGTTAACCCCTGAAGCACTGGGAGAAAGCCGCTTCATTCTGCACTGCAGCAGAGAAACACATCAGAGGGAAGCAGTAATTATACAGACAAGACCTCTAGCCTGCAGAGTTAACCCCTGAAGCACCGGAACACCGCTGCACAAGCAAAGCTGCAGACTCTAAAGAAAAAGGACACTTAAAACCAAAAGAGTCAAGTAAAGGGGTCTAAAGGCAAAATAGGACGCTCTGCAGGTGCTTCCGTTACTGCCTGCGACTATTTAAAGGGGTAACGCCTAACGCAAACTTGTATGGAAAGAAACCTACGGCCAAAGAGGAGCGGCAAAAAGTCACCGGGAAGCAAAGCAAGAGTCTCAAGCACCGAAAACATGTCTACATCGACACAGACTTCAACGGCGCCCGACAGCCTAACGACCCAGGAAACACAGACACCAGACCCGCGCAAACAAGCAGAACAGCAGGCAACAGGGGAGCCGACCCCAAAACTTTCACTGGATTTTCGCCAAAATGTATCAGAAGTCGCATCAGAAGTGGCATTAAAAGTGGCATCAGAAGTGGCATTGCACATAACGCCTGACATGCAAAAAGCCCTAGAGGAGGCCTTGCGAAACTCTCTCACCCGTATCCTCGCACCATCTAACTCCAAACAATCAATGCAACCGCAGCAAGAGGAGACGGAGAATATGAAACAAGCCGCGCCGGAACAATCCGTGAGTACTCAGAACACGGCTAAGAAAATCGATGATCTGGGAAACCAATTAAGGCGAAATAGTCGGAGGCTGGTGGAACTGCCCCACATCCTCGTAGCCGCTAACTCCAAACGAATAGATGAATTGGAGCAATCACTACAACAGCGGCAAAAGGAGATGGAGACCTTGAAGCGAACGGTGCAGGAGCAATCCGTCAGTATTCACAATATGGCTAGGAGAATCGATGATCTAGAAAACCAATCAAGGCGAAATAGGCCGCCTGCACGCATGCGGAACACTGCAGCAGAACATGGCCCTGGCAGGAACCGGCGTCCGCGCGGACCTGACGATTCTTCTTTCTAAGGCCCCCCCCCCCACACAGGCGCTGTGTTTACTGCAGTTTCAGCCCGGTTTCTGCAGCGCTGGCGTGCGTTATGACGGTTTCGCTGAAAACGCAGCTAGGGAAGCTGAGAAAAAAAGCAATACACAGCTAGCAGGTGCCTTCAGCGTCCCGTCCGCTAATCTCTGGCGCTGCTCCGGGCTTCCCCTGCACTGACAGATCATCTATTGCTGTAAGGAAGGTTAGGGAACCCCGCCTCCAAGAATAGATGTCCGTGATTGGTTCTCGGCGCTGGCTTGATGCACCAATCACAGCCATTCATTTACTGGCTCAGCCAATCAAAGCTCGCCGGCCCGAAGCAGCGCCACATATCAGCGGCCAGGATGCTGACAGCACCTGCTAGGTGAGTATTGCTTTTTTTCCCCATCTAGTGTAGCTAGGGCTGATTTTCAGGGTAGGGCTTATATTTCAAGCCCTCCCCACAAAAATCAGTGTGCGGTTAACTCTGCCAAAACGCGGCACCAAACTGTGCCGCATTTTCAGCAGTGCTGAAACCGCTGCCCAGGGTCTCGATAAGTACCGCAGAATAGGAAAGGTTCACCCTGTATGTCCAGAACCAGCAAATGTCAGAGGTGTCCCAAAAAAAACCCAACGCAGCAAAGACTCCGTCAAATAATAATGCGCTACCCGGACGTCAATGACAAAATGGCTCTAATGAGGGGCTTCAGAACCAGAAATCACCCAATCTATATCAGAAACTACAAAATACTAGTATTCGAGGACTTCTCTGCAAAAGTAGCAAAACCAAGGCGTGCATTCAATATGGTCTGCACCACACTACATACAATGTCCGCTTCCAGCTACAATACCCTGCGCTCCTCAACGTCTTCAAACACCTACACAATTTGTAAAACATCCGAGTCAGCAGTCAGTCTGGGGACGCGCCGTGGTGCGCCGGAATACTACATCGCCTCGAACTCCTGTAAGCAACGCAGTGGAAAATCTGGTGGACGGATCAAGGCCGGCCGCACTTCGTAGAGGTCCCCAACATGCGCCACTGACACCTCCTGAACATCAACTTTACCCGACTTCCTTATCTCCTCCCTAGAAGTTCAGGACTTGGTGAGTCGGATACAAAAATGCATGAACAATGCAAAAAAAGTCATAAAATGAGAACTGATCTCACAGCATAAGAATTAGATAAAGAAGGGAAGGAGGAGAGAAACGGGAAGCCGTCCCGGACTTTCATGTCATCGTCCCTGTGCCCTGATCGATATTTACTAAGCATCGGTGTACATTGGTGAGTGGTAGAGATGAGCGAACGTACGCGTTTAGGGCAATTACTCGATCGAGCATCGCTTTTTTCGAGTAACTGCCTAATCGGGCGAAAAGATTTGGGGGGCGCCGGGGTGTTGCAGGGGTGAGTGGCGGGGAGGAAAGAGCTCCCCCCTGTTCCCCACTGCTACCCCCTGCTCCACCACGCTGCCCCCTGAATGTTTTTGCCAAAGTAGGCAGTTACTCGAAAAAAGCGATGCTTGATCGAGTAATTGCCCTAAACGTTCGCTCATCTCTAGTGAGTGGGATGTGATACATTTTGTTAGTTCATACAGAGTTTGATCGTTACCTAGAATTCTATATCATACTATTGATTCTTGTCATTAGGAAATTAACTGCAAACCACTAGTGGAAGGGTATGCTTGTGATAACCCCCCCCCATTCCATTCTTTATTATGTCTTCATTCCCAAACCTGAATTTCATTTAAACATATTGGTGGAAGAGGAATGTACAGATTTCTACTCCTCCTGGGCAGTATGGATGGCCATTTGAGACTCGCCGTCTTTCTCTAACTGCCTGGCAAGCAGGATTGTTCAGTAGGAGGGGATACTGCATCTATACATCTAGTCAAGCACTCAATAGACCATTCCTGCTCATGACTCACGGTCCACATCTTCAGAGCTGCTGCTTCTTTTTTCTTTTCTCCTTCTCTACTCTTCATCTTGCCCGTTCCTAGGTACCCACCTATATTACTTTTACCCCCCACCCCCCACATTTTTTTTTTTTAATTAGTTACTTGGTTTCTTACTTTAGTTTATGTTTGGATTGGATGCAACATAACACCATATGTGGATCCCCTTCCGGTTATCATAACCAGGTCCTCAGGTATATTCATACTGGAGAGGAATGTACGGAGGGGTGGCATAAAATTACTCCCCCCTAAGTCTATATGAAAATGTGATTGAATTGTTATAAAGCAGAAGACAATATGACAAGTTACACAATTTAGTTTATTGCAGCGTATTTGTTATATCTTTATTGTTTTATTCACTCCTGTTTCTTGTATTACCCTGAAAGCTTCAATAAAAATCTTCTGAACGACAAACAAACTCGTGGAAATGTAGCAAGAACATATAAAAGCAAACGTTGATAATGGAGATCATGCTAACCATGGGAGCGATGTCACAAGAGGAAACAGTCGCAAAAGGGGGGATTTGTGAGAGAAGGCATAATGATGTGCCAGCTTATCTTTGTCTATCCAAAAGTTACTTTTTACTTTTCTCTCTCTGCTCTAACATATATGTGGGGGGTTTGGTTCTTACATAGAGCCATTAGGAGGAAATCAAGGTTATTTTGCGACCCCAATTCGCTTGGTTCTGAATCAAAAGTATACGCAGAAGGGGGAATAAAACAAGTATGGGAAGTTGGACTTTGTTTCGAGAAAAATATATCCTTCATACATACGGACACTTTTAGGCCCCCTGTCCACAGGCGTGATTTCACTGATGGTAAATTGCCTGCGAATCACGCCGTCTGAAGCTTTTCATAGCGTTGCCCCCTGTCAACAAGTGGAGAATCATTGCGATTCTTCGCTTGTGGGCGGCAGATCGCAGCATGATTGCCATGATTCTCCGCGGTCAGTCTATCTGTCAGATAGGCTGACAGCGGAGATCTGTCTGCCGTCTCCTGCTCCCGGGCGGCGGTGATCCGCTGCGGGATACTGCAATGCCCGTGGACAGGGGGCCTCAGTCTTTTATTCTAAACTTTATAATCTGAAGGACGACACATCATCTTCCTAACTGTCACAAGAAAACAAACAAGGGAAGGAGGGGAGGAGAGAAGCAGAGAGCCGGTGAGTGGGATGGACAGTGTATATCGTCCGGGCGTGAAAACGCGACCGATATACGCGCGCCTGAATAAGCGTTAGGGTGACTACCCACTACAGTTCTTTTTCACTGCGATTTTGCGCAATCGCGATTTTAACATTACAAGTCCCATAGACCCCTGCAGAAAAAAAAAACCGCTGCGAATTTCGCAGAGAAAAAGAACTGTGGTGGGTAGTCACCCTTAAGGGTGTATTTACATGGACAAAATCCTGTGCAAGCCGTGTTTGATTGTGATATGGATGGAACCTGCATGGAAGATGAACCCTTGAATGGGCAGATGCAGAAGAGAGATTTTTATTTTTTCTCTCAGACCGATAGTTCAAAATAGAAAAATTGCAGCAAGTCCCTTTATTTGTTCAAAAGATTATTTGATAGGGCAGTGAAAAAAAACCTAAATGTAGCGTACGCGCTTGTCATGTGATCTGCCTGCATGGGCATTTTTTTTTAAACAAACTCTTTATTTGTAATTTGCTTCTAAGGCCGCCTGCACACGGCTCTCACCTTCTCCCGCGACTCCGGCTCTGTGATGTGTCAGCTGCCGGTGCATGAGCAGAGCCAGGCACCGGGACTAACATGTCTGTGAGGACCTCTGCGAGACCCGCACAGAAATAGAACATGCCCCGATTTTGGCGGACAGATCGCGGCCGTCTGCATAGGAGTGCGTTCTGTAATGCAATCCTATGCAGGCGGGGGCGGAAATTCTGTGGGAAATCCCGCCGCAGAATTTCCGCCCGTGTGCAGGGGGCCTAACGCAAACATTTGTTTTTTTACCATTTAATCAATAGGAACCACAGACACAATTTTTGTACAGGGGTTACATGGATTCTCTGAGATTGTAATGATGTTATAAGTGGTCACAATATCAGAGCAAAAGGATCATTTATTATGGAGAACCGACCCTTGTAGGGAGGCTCTAGTACCCTGCTGTACCGCCTCTAGCTTGGATACAGGATGTGATACAGGTGGGCATGGAGGCTCTAGTACCCTGTTGTACCGCCTCTAGCTTGGATACAAGATGTGATACGGGCAGGCATGGAGGCTCTAGTACCCTGTTGTACCGCCTCTGGCTTAGATACAAGATGTGATACAGGCGGGCATGGAGGCTCTAGTACCCTGTTGTACCGCCTCTGGCTTAGATACAAGATGTGATACGGGCGGGCATGGAGGCTCTAGTACCCTGCTGTACCGCATCTAGCTTGGATGCAAGATGTGATAGGGGCAGGCATAAAGGCATACAGGTTCTATATGGAGCCCCTAGATGTGATATGGGAGAGTCTGGAGCCTCTAGCTTGAATACAAGATGTTATATGGGCGGGCAGGCATGAAGGCTCTAGTACCCTTTTGTACCACATCTACCTTGGATGCAAGATGTGATACGGGCATGGAGCCCCTAGATCATGTAAGCTTATGGTCCCACATGGTTTTTTGACGATAAATCTGGTGACCAGGCAGCCACAGAAGCATTGCAACTTTGTGGGTGGTAAACTATTGTATGCAATGGCACCACCATACCAGAAGGGGGCAGTGTGCCGCTCCACAGCAAAAGCAGGATTGAGGTGCTCACCCGAGGTCTGCGGTCAGGAACATAGCTGTCGTCAGCAACCAAACTAAATCTGGATTTGTTGCTGAAGACAACCTGGGTCCACTCCTTAGAGTCCAGTTTCGTCATTCAAGACACCATTGCAAACAGAGGCAACAGTGGTTGGGTGTCAGAGGCCGTACTTGTAATGGGGGCCGAAAGACCAAATATCCTTCAGCCAAGAGCCTGGAAATAGTTCCGACAGACACAGGAAGGAAGGGGGGGGGGGGGGGGCTAACAATAGCGCCCCAGCTCTGGATGGCGGACAATGAAACAGTTTGAGCCACTAGGGCTTGTCGGACGACCGGATGCTCCCCTCTACTGGTGGTCTGTAGGGAAAGTCCTGAGCCCGGTCACCTTGTGTGCCCTCACACATCCACTGGTCCCAACACCCCCTAACAGTCTGGTCAGACGCTCCTCTCTTCTGGTGGTCAGTAGGGGGCGTCCTGAGCCCGGTCACCTTGTGTGCCTCCATCCACTGGTCCCAACATCCCCTAACAGTCTGGTCAGATGCTCCTCTCTACTGGTGGTCTGTAGGGGGTCCTGAGCCCGGTCACCTTGTGTGCCCTCACACATCCACTGGTCCCAACACCTCCTAACAGTCTGGTCAGAACAGCCGGTGGGGGACAATTCATCGATACGACCGTCCAGCTTCTCACACCCCAATAATGCGCCCCTCTCAGACTCTGGTAACGGGGTGAAATCTCTTCTCTGCGTCGTAGAGGCGTCTAGTGGTCAACAAGCTCTACAAGCGGAAGAAGAGGTCACTACACACATGGAGCCTCCGAGAGCCTCTTACAGGCCAAGGGGGGAACCACTTATAGGGCCTCCGGTGACAAGACCGCCCATCTAATCACCACAACTCCCATCATTCACAGATCTGCCTGAGATGGAACTGTGTGTTGGGTTCTGCAGTAAAACGACAACTGCTTCTGGGGCCGGAGGGTTTTTGTCAAAGTAGGTCGATACATTGTTATACTGACCTGGTGAAGTTTGCGCTACATCTACTATGTGTTTTAAGAATGGACACTTTTTAGAACACTTCCAATAAAGGGGTATTCCTTCGTGGGAAAAGGGGACGTGGTCCAAAAGTTGACATTAGGTGCCAAAATTACACCAAGTTTTGGCACAAACCAAGTCAACTAATAGGTGGCATAAAATTAGACCAGACAGTCCAAAAAGATTCAACAGATTTCTCATTCAGCCCGAGTCACTGTGATAAATCTGGGGCATCGTAAGACCGTCTAGTCTAAGCTTGCAGGGTCCGATTATTAAACAGTATCAGTAAATGCGCCCTGTTGACCATTACGGATCTGTGTGCCGTCAGTCTAGTCCCCGGTCCAACCACACAAACGTCACCGGACACCGGAGAGGTTTTACACGTTATCAGGCTTTATTCTGGAATTTCTCCTTAAGTGTCAACTTTTGTTTACACCATCTCTAGAAAAAAATCATCAGGTTTTGGGCGGAAACAAAACAATAATGATATAAATTAGCGAGGTCAATAATCTCAGATTCCGTAACACCGCAGAAGCGCCTCACATGCATACAGCAGAGGAAAAAAGAAGGGCGATGACCTGGTAGGGAGTGGATGCATGGCCCATAGAGATAAACCCACCACCATCAACTAAGTTGCGGGACGTGATGGGGAGATGTTTTTTTTTTGCACTCGCCCGTTCCCCATCTGTGAAGTTTTGGTGACACACGAAGACCTGACTCCTTTCAGAGTCCCGTGCGCATGCTTTCCTATACAAATCTATGGAAGGGCGGGGGCACGGGACTCTGAAGAGTCAGATGTTAGGCCAGCGCATGGACCTCACAGGCGGCACCGCTGGATGCAGGGAGCAGCAGAGTATAAAACATACCTCTCCGTCACGTCCCCTAACAGCACAACTCAGCGGGGTCGGGACAGGTTCCCTTTAATCTGGCACTGAGAATTTTCCTTATCCTCCTCTTTATTCTGTTGCCTTAAAGATAGTTTACCAATAGTAAAGTCCCAGAGACCCGCTTTAAGGGTTTGCAGTGAAGTGTCAGCAGTGGACAATCCGCAGAAGATTCGCAACGCAAAATCTGCAACATTTGGTGGTTTTTTCCTTCGCACAATGTGGTGCGGCCTTCACCCGCTCATCTGAGGAGGCCGACTCCAAACCGAAAACCTGCTGCTGTAATTGACATGTTGTGGGTTTAGATTCCGCATCGCATGCCCATTTCCGCAGTGGATTTTTTCTGCAGAGCGAGATTTTTAACATTTCATTCACTTTGCCGCTACTGAAACCGTCGCAGGAAAACCCGCCCAATGTGGACGTCCCCTAAAGAACACATTCATAGTGGTGGAAGGGTTACCGGATGGAGACAAATCCCTATTGAATCTCCTGTTGGGGATCTTCCGAGTTCTTCCACTGTCTACATACGTACAGGACAGCGGGCAGGGCATATTATGCCTCCTACTACATAGTGTTCATTGGCTCTGCGCAGTTTTTTTTTCTCTAAGGCCACACCCCCTCACAAGTCAAATCTTCCTCCTGGACTGCGCCCCCTTGAGATGCTCTGCGCCCCCTTGAGATGCTCTGCACCCCTTGTTGAGATGCTCTGCACTCCTGCCAGCTTCTTTTCTGGACGCAGGTCTGAACAAGCTGGGAACTGCACAGAGCCTCCAGTGGGAGGCGCTGATGGATGGAGTCGCATCACGTCCTTCGATTGGCAGCCATTTGTCACGCAGCGTGGCGGTGGTCCTGTCCAGGAAGTAGTCTTGGTTGGCAGGTGGGCGTGGCTCAGAAGTCAGCGCAAAACTACTTTACACCAGCGGGCGATAGATAACCAGACTGAAAACATCTGACACTTCTGTGCCCGACCCAAATAATCCATGGATTTCAGTGTGTGCCAACCAATGCTTCCTTTCACCCTGCCAATACCAACTGATGGTGGAAGTGGGTAGGTGGAGGCGGGCACTGGGTCCCAGCAGCCGTACATGGGGCTGTCTAAATAAGGAGCCCGACAAACGTCAGGTGGCTTTTAAAGGGGTTTTCCATGGTTGTGTAAGTAAAGCATCATCATCATGTAAGGGGGGTGGGGCTACACGGGTCATGTGACACAGACCGCAATGTCATAATGATTGCCAGTGGTGAAGCGTTGTGACTTAATGCGATTGTTACATGACAGTCACAGACAATCTAAGTCTTTACAGATACGTACCTGCGTATTTACACACGAACACAATGGGGCCTTCTTGTTTTATTATCACACATAAATATGCAGTCAGTATTGCGCATTTACGTGCAAAAGAAAGAAAAAAGGGGAAAACACGCAGTTCGGGCGCGTAAATACGCAGCATATTTCCACGACTGATTACACTCCGCCCGTGTGAGCCCAACCAGCCGAGGCGCAGCAGCGAGCGGCAGACAAGTCCCGCAAAGGTTTTGGTTATGCCACTTTTCTGAGACTTTATGCCACGTGACACGTCGGCGTGTAGCCCGGCGGCACTGTCCTACCTGTGGCTCTCCAGGTGTTGTAGAACTACAACCCCCACCGTGCCCCAGCGGCCCGCAGAATGAGAGATGTAGTTCCATAATAGTTGGAGAGACGCCGCTTAGGGAACGCCGCTTTAAGAAAATCTACAATTTTAGAACCTTCTTTCTGGATTAACTCCTTAACATTTTCCACGTCTCTGCTTTCTGTCAGTGAATAGAAATTCTTGTTTACATTGACTGATTCCAGATTTGTTTTACTAGGGCAGTTTTTTGTATTTTGTTGCTCTTGGGCTAAAACTAAACTAAACACACAATCATTATTATAGATGCATTAAAAAGATAAACAACCGCCGGAAAAATGTGAGCAGCGGGTGAGGATCCACGACAGATATTAGTTATTTTGTACATATATTTATACATAATTGGGGCACGTGTCCCTGAAAGTGTTAACAAAAAGTGCAAAAACATCACATATATGGGAAATAATTGAATTGGACATTGCCAAGGTAAGAAAATAAATGCACAAGGATGCATCACAGCATGGAGTCCGCCCCGATGTAGGTTTCGGTCCACGCCGCTGTGTACGTCGGAGCCGACGCCATGGTGGGATGAATCCTTGTTAATCCAGGTGAAGTACTCCGGTTGGTGCTGCCAGGTAAATTATTTCATATATGAGATGTTTTTGAACGGCTCGTTTTCTGCACAGTCAGCACTTTTGAGGACACATGACCCAATTCTTCATATACATCTGGTTATTCTCCCCCGCGGCTCGGGGGTTTTCCTGTGGTTGCTCATCCTTTTAATGCGCCTATAATAAAGATTTTGGGACTTCTACTATGGCAGTTTATGCCCATTGAGTTCAGCCCAGCCCCTCAGCGCCTGCTAGCTTACCACAAGTAAAGCACAGCACGCAGCGCTATTTTTTGTACAGAAACCTGACAGACCTCATCATAGTGTCCGGCGAGTACCGGATCGTGCATCGCTGCCATTTTCACTGTTTTTATCCCATAAAGGAACAGATCAACGGAAATGACAACTGGCGATGTAAATAAGGCCTTAAGCTCATAAAGTATCCCTCCGACTGGATACATTTGTGCTAACCTCTATACTGTCAGATGTATCAAGTCTGTCAGGTGTTCTACATCTAGATGTAAATAATGTCCCCATTCACTGACAGCAAGCAGAGATCCTGATAATAGTGAGAGATTGCAGCACATATTCTAGAAAGTTACAGAACATTTCATTCCATAATAGTTGGACATAGAACCGGATACCCCCAGTAAAGAGACCCTTGATTTGGGGACAGAAGTCTATCCCAGATCTGGACAGTGGAGGACGTATATTAGCTGTAGTTGATTTGGTTGGCCGCTGTTTAATTCCACCGGTTCGAGGTCCCGTTTTCAGACTCCCAATATGGCCGTCACCATCTTTAGACTACTAATCGTCCATAATGCATAGGTAGTGTTAGATTGGCCAGACCTGCTCACATGATCAGTGCTGGCCAATCATAGTGCAGTGAATATTGCAATTAGAAAACGGCATCGGCCATCTTGGTCGCCTCTAAAACGGCACTTGGAATTAGCGAAATCAAATGAAAACCAACACAATTAACTACCGGTAACGTGTCCCCTCCACCTTCCAGCCCCAAGAGAAAATTTTGTCCCAAAACCGAACTGTCGCATTAAGTTCTTAAAAAAAAAAAACAATTCACTCATCCTCTCAACAATAGAGCTTTACATCCCATTCAGTCCAGTGCAGATCAGTCCACCAGCAGTAGGGGGCAGTAACGTGACGGCACGCTGGTGTGTCACAGATTCAAGTTACAGCAGTTATTTCCCCAGTCCCAGAGTCTAACATCAGTCTCCCCTCTTCAGCCATCGGAGAGGTGGGGAGTCTCCAGAGATGTCACCTGAAGCTGCCACCATCCTCTTGGCTTAGCGCCAGGCCCGGTTCAGAAGTTTGACTTGCGCCAGTCTCTTGGTGATCATTGTGGCAAAGACCAGGCCGATGAGCACGCTGCTGATCAGGATGTAGTCGTAGTCGTCCTTCAACACGTCGAACTGCTTAGAGGGGTAAACGCGAGTCTGGTAGATGTCCAGACCGTAGGCCACAACCTGCATAGGGGAAACAATCATCAAAAACTGCACCGACCGCCAGCGCAGAACAGCAGCGGCCGCGTCCCCGTCACTTACCAGACAGGTGGACTCCAGGCCGGACGGGGCCGTGTAAATCCCCCTCATCCTGGAAACGGTCTGGTTGTAATTTATGAAGCGCTCGGCGTGGATCTGAATGTCAGGCGTGTACGGAATCAGGTTCTCCTCCCTGCAAAATGACAAGAAATTGCATCGGTCCAGGAAGGAAAGGGTCATCGGTGACAACAAGTGTTATCAGAGGCTTCAGAGAAATCTCCCAGTGATGCCCAAGCAGCCCCCATTAAAGCATCTCGGCAGTTTTAGTTCTTCGCTGCTGCCCATCTCACCCGCCGCGTTCGGGTGCGTCGTAGAGGTGTCTAGTGGCCAACAAGTTCTACAAGCGGAAGAAGAGGTCACTACACACAAGGAGCCTCCGAGAGCCTCTTGTAGGCCAAGGCGGGGGATCACTATTAGGCCCTCCGGTGACAAGACCGCTCATCTAATCACCACAACTCTCATCATTTCCAGATCTGCCTGAGATGGAACCGCAGGACGGTTTATACAGCAAAACAGCAACTCCTCGTAAGGGCGGGATTTTTGAAAATGAGGTACTATACAGGAGAATGGCGTCACGGCGAGGCGGACGTGACATCATATTGGCAGGAACAGCGGGTCCGACAACTAGGATCCTGAGAAACTGTTCCCGTGTTCCCCCAGTAGTCGCCCGTGGGGGCTGCATTCCCCAATGACCCAACTGTTAGCTCCGCCTTACCTCGTATACTCTGTTGGAATTTCCGGTCGGCGAGGGTCCAGTAACGCCTTAGGAAGGGATAGAATCGCTCCTGATGGAAGTCCGACTGCGGAAATCAATGAAGCAAGAGATCAGCGTCGCTCACTACAAACCCGACATTAAATCAGGTTGCTGCTGCGCTTTATCAGCAGCATAGGAGAGTCTATCTGTAAAACTATCGCCTCTGCTTCTCCTGACATTAAGCTGCTGCTCCAGTGCTATGTTAATGAGCATTACCTTGATTGTAGGATCTCTGCTTGCTGCCAGTGATTGCTCACACAGACATTGTCACAATGCATCAGAGGAGGTAAAAGCACTGATAACTGTAAGGTTTGTCAACATTACACACCAAATGGGAACCACTGGGAACATTGACATGGGAAAGGCTGCCATTGCAGATTGCTTATTAAGCCATGCCTGCTGCGCGGCTTAATAGACTGCCTATCACATTGCGGTATATAGTAACACTATGGCATTACATTATACCGCAGGATCGGTAAAAGGATTGCAAGTTCCCCATGGGGACTAAAAAGTGTTGTTTTTTTCTATTTCACTCCACTTTGAAATTTTTTTAAGTTTCTCAGTACATTAAATAGCACCAACTGTCTATCTTTATGCAATACGTTACCCAATCGGAGGCAGTAGTGGGGCCTGTCTACTCACTGAGGATGTGTCGGCTGGTGATGCCACGTTCGGTAATTGTGGCTTGCATGGCGCGGATGGATGAGGGGAAGATATAGGATTGCTGAAGGACATGAGGGAGGTGAGGTCGGTCCAGAGAGCTGAAGCTGGTGCTGTTATACTGCTCGGTTCCCTCATAGAGCTCCAGGACAGTCAGCTCGTTGCGGCGGGCTTTGCTGTTCCAGTACTGGTACTGAATAGGGAGAAGTAGAGATGCGCATTATATTGGGAAGACACACAAAGGATGAAGTGTAAAGGAGAGTATTAGGAGCTGGATCTTACCACCACCCAGTTCTCGGAGTGGACAATGTGGACGGGACCTTTGGCTTTCCTCTGCACAGACGAGTGGATAATACGCCCCGTCACACCATCGAGGAGGTAGATTCCTATGAAGCAGCGGTCGGGATGGGTGTCTGTGCTCTCCGTAATTAACGCCAACAAGTTGGGGTTCAAGTACTACATAACAGAAAGATCTAGAGCTGATCACCACATCTTATAGGGACACGATACCATATGTATAGGGGACAATGCATGCTCCCTCGTCTTACCTTGTAGAGGACACTGCGGTCGCCCATAACTCGCCCCTGGGAGTGAACGTGCTCATTGGAACGCTTTCCCTTCACCACTGTAATCCTCTGGAGTTCCGGTGGGAGGAGGATTTCCCAGATCTCCTCTGTGGTAAGATCCTGCAAGATGAAGAAAGTCCCAAGTGAGAGGAAACCTCAGAAGGAACAGGAAGACTAACAGAAACGCCCAATGTGTTACCTTATGCAGGCGAAGTCCAGAGAGTTTCCCCTTCTCCGAGTCCACCAGGTAGAAGAAGACCGTGGAGGACAATTCCTGCAACTGCTGGAGAACGTACTTTGTGGACGGGAAGGGGGTGACCTGAAAAGATTGGAGAAGACATCAATGTATAACAAGGATATTATAGTCCAGCACTCCGAACATTAAAAAGGGTCACTCCAAGAAGACAATCCCTGTTTATATGCTGCATTGGAGCATATGGATATCTCAGAGGAGACCCCCCCCCCCCCTCTTGGGACCCCACACTATAAGCCAGAATGGAGATCTGCTATATAAAAGAGCAGTTCCTGTCCTAGTGGACTTTGAGAAATTCCTGTATGCTTCATTTCCCCTGCAGCGTCTGCTTGGCTGGCTGCAGCTTACCCCAGCAAGCGTAACAGTCGCGGGGATACTAGAAGCAGGTCCCGGGGTCAGCTGCTGATCGCCCAGGAGCCGCATTCTGATAGTGGTAGGTATCCAGCTTTCCTGGATTCCCAAGTGGCATAACTACTTAAAAAGTGATTCCCCCATATATCTACCTAACTCCACGGGCATAGCCCCCTGCGTAAACTGCACTGAGGGACAGATTGGCTACCAACTGGCTTTCCCAAAATACAGGACTAATGAAATGATTCTGCCCTTCTGACCTTATGCTGATCATCCAGCAGGAGGAGCACTTTGGCGTAGTCATGATCCATGATAGGGAGCAGCAGGGATTGCAGGATCGGTCGCTGCAGAGGAGGCGGAGTCATCTGACTCAGTTTTCCAAAGATAGGGTTAAAGACATAGACAGAGGTTGTGGCCGTCTCCTTTAAAATAAACCAGAATGTTACCCATTAGATAACAGATGACCAAAACGTTTTTTTTATTATTATATCACCATCAGCCGGCGCGATCATAGCTTATCAGTAACATGCAGATGTAGCAGAGCCAGGATTTGCATTTAAAGGGGCACTAACTTTGCAGACGACCTCTGCTCATGTAATAACAGCCTGCGTGCGTCTCATCAGTCTTGTAATAAACTTCCATTACAAATATTGCAGTTTTACCCCAATAAATGAGGGTGGAAGTTATTGCCATCAGGGATCTGCCTTCCAGCAACTCTGCAATCCACTGCCTGTTGGGTATTCAGCTTCTGTAGCTACTGGGACGTTTTCTTAGCGGTGGGCGAGGGGCCAACTTCACAGGCTGCTCCCCTGTACTTACAGGCAGGGTGCCTGCATTCTCCACAATCTCCATCTCTCCTGCTGTTATATGTGTGTATACACATTGTAATGGGGTTTACTATTAGACCAGAGTCTCTCTGTATGCCAAACTCATATAGCAATCTTGGGAAAGAAGAGGGGGCATTCAGATACTGCCTCCCTGCTGATTGGACCAAAGACAGAGCAATACAGCATGGGAAGTGGGGGAAAAGAAGGACAGGGAACTACTGGCAGAATGGTAGGCTTGTGACACGCACCCTGTCTGGAAGTGAATTGCTAACAGCAGGGCAGCAGAAAAATGGAGAAGACACCTGCAAATCAGAACTTGAGACAGGGTGCAAACAGCAGCAAATGAGCAGGTAGGGAGAACCTGGTGTATTTTAGAAAATTAGTTTAAATAAATTCGAGTACGCTTTAACTTTTTTTTTGGGGGGGGGGGGGGCATCTGGGTTATTCTGAAATAAATCAATGCAGCAGGTTTATTTTAGTCCTATGAAAGGGACCGATATCATGTTACATTAGACAACAAACCTAAACCTGCTGTACTTGACAATATCAGCTCTGCTACATCTATAGACAGCAGGTAAAGATATTATTCTCACCTTGTCTTTGACCAGCAGGGTGCACTGAGGAGGGTGAGGGAAATGCGCCGTCGTTCTTTGGACTACAAGCTTGAAGGAGGCGGCAGGCTTAACTCCTGGCAGGTAGAACTTCCACAGGATGCTTCCGGAGCTGCTTTCAATGCCAAACAGCTGCAGATAAAGGAGGAGGTCTGAGATACAACTCTAGGAACATTAAAGCAATCTGACATCACGGTATAAAGAAAAGCCCCGTAAGTTTCTAATAGACTGAACTTTAATTTCTTGCCAATTTCAAGATCTCTGCTTCCTGTCAGTAAATGGAAGCATTCGTGGTTCATGGCAGGAAGCATCTCTCATACACTAAACAATCCAGGCACCTGTTTCAGTAGGACATGATCAGGACAGGTTTTGACAATCTTGGCAAGTAAACGAGGCTTTCATTCATTTATACACCAGTCATCACTGGTCACTCTGTGTAGCTTATGCCGCATTGTGCCAAGTAGAGCAGAACCCTGCAGAGACTGAACCCTCACCTTCCCAGAAGAGGTCACCATGACCATCATCTTCTGCAGGTTGAAGTCGTCTCTCGCCAACGTGTCGATGTTGATCTCATTGCGGATCTGGCTGCGAGGCTTCCGAGCGTCACAGAACATCTTCCATAAGTGAGCGCTCCAGGACTGCAGCAGAATCAACTGGGAGGACAAACGTTTCAACACCATTCCCAAGAGTCCATCTGATTGGGGGAAGAGAGGCCAGAGATTAATACATTAACAGTCCTGCACAGTGATGATGTTACATTCATTGGCCACATCACCTAAGAGCAGCTCAGCTGCTATACCTGACACAGCCACTATACAATGTACGGCGCTGTGTCTGGTATCCAGTGAAGCGGCTGCTCACTCAAGTGCCAAAGCCGCTTCAAACAGCTGATTGGAAGGGGTCCTGAGCAGCAGACCCCACTGATCTGGTACTGATGACCCATTTCAAGGATATCTACTTTTTAATTGCTTTAATAATACGACTGATTTTCTACCTTTCCTCATGCGGGTCGTTACCTTGTAAAGCTGGATCCAGGGCAGCATAAAAGGGGCAAAAAGAAAAGGCTATGAAACAGACTACATGCAAGACTACAGAGCAGAAGGTGCCCGCGAAGAGATTCCTAAGCACCCTGCAGTGCACCCACTGACCCCTGTACCTGCTTTCTTCCCAAATTCTCCCTCCAGCTCAGCCTGGGCGCCTGTGAGCGGCAAATCAACCATTTCCATGGCGATGACATCTGCTAGCGACTCCTCTCGTAGCCATAAGGTCTTCCCTGTCAATAACAGAAAAATAGAAGTTACTAATAGAAAACCGGGCTGCAAGAGTTTAGGGGTCTCGGGAGGGGGAGGGGGGGTCTCTCGCTAAAAAAAAAAAAATTATGAATATGCTAAAAGGATGGAGCAGGAAGGAGTTAATGTTGTGTGATTTAAAGCCCATAATTTGACAGATTTCATACTATAAGTCCCGGGGTTCACCTGGCTGCTGCAGAAACACGAGCTGGTTGTCCTCGGTCTGCACTAGAGCTCGATAGCCCACAGAGTCGTCCTTCTTCAGGAACAGCTGCAGGTACAGCTAGAGAAAAAAAAAATCAGAAAGAGAGAGACAGGTAAGAGTACAGATGGCGGCAGCGACAACGCCAGGTTGTGGGCGGAGCAATGGTGGCACTCACAGCGTCAGGCTTAACGCAGCTCTGCTCCAGAGTGAAGATCATGGTGGTGTCCAGGAGCCTCCGGCCGCTGTCCGCCATGTACAGGCTGATGGTATAGGTCTGTCCGGGACACGACCAGGCATCCTGCGCAGAGCAAATACAAGGTTACAGGGTGTAATAAGTCACAGGCGTGCAATCAGCTGCCCATCCTAGTGCAGGCGGTACCTGGGAGCAGCTCAGCGCCGCAGGAATCTCCATCTCTGGCGTTCTCGGCTTCGGAAGAGGAAAGAAAAAATATACACATTAAGGAGTAATACATTGTATGGGGAGTATGAAGATCTGTACACGACAGCTGCAATGAAAAGGGATCTATTCTAGAATTAAGTAGTGCAGCTTCCAAATAAACTGTAGGTTTCAATTCGTCACCTTTTTAAGATCACCGCTTCCTGTCACTGAATAGGAACATAATGGATTACATTCAAAGGCTGAAAACCTGCAGAGACCAAATACTTTTCATAGCTGGGCGTTTGCTACAATTGTATCCAGTCTAGAAAGTCCCCTGCGATAGTTTGCAACCCAGAATGAAACACTTTCCTGCACTGACACATAGTAACAAACCATCAGCATAGGAAAGAGAATTAAGCTGTTGATGTATTTAATTGCCAATAAGTGTCGAGTCGGAATAGGTTTTCAGCCTCTGGGCTTATTCAGACGACCGTATATCAGCCGTGTTTTCACGCCCAGCTGATATACAATGTCTTTCTCTGTAGGGGAGGAGGCTAGAAGAGTCGGGAGCAGTAAACTGAGCTCCCGCCCCTCGCCACTATTTGCAATGGGAGGGGCGGAGCTAAGTCCTGGAAAGTGTATTACCAAGTTTCAGAACTTTTCATTATACACTGATCATGCTGAAAAAAAAAAAAAGGAAAAAAAAGCTAAATCTAAAGTTATCCCCTTATCCACAGACTGCCGAGCATTTGTACTTAGCAACTGCAGGCGTCGTCACTGAAAGGGTAGGAGCAGCAGCGTCCATGTGTGACCTCTGCTTTATTAATACAGGGACTATTGGGACTCCCATTCTAGGGATCAGTGGAGGCTGCAGTGGTCGGACCCCCAATCATAAAATGTATCCCATAGCCAGGGTTTCTATAATTTTAGAACTATTGACACAGCTTAGTTGGCTGGGCTATATCGTTTCTGTAACTCCAATTCACTTTGATGGGAGTTGTAGTAGCAGCATAGCGCAGCACACATGGCTGTTTCTGTAACTGCTGACTACCCCTAAGCTAGCACGTCTAGCCGGGTCCGTGGAGGTGGGAGACACAACTTGGGATAAATAACTGCAAGTCCTAGAGGCGAGACCCACACCTATCAGACTTTAATGGCATATTCTGTGGATAAGCCATAAAAGTCAAGACAGGAATATTCCTTTAAAGATTTGCTGAATTTGATATATGTATTTAAAGGGACTCTCCAACGCTCCAAAAAAGTAGTGAGGCTGCGGAGAGCACAAAATAAACTAAAACATACTCCCCAGTCAGATGTCCCCAGAGTACATAGCAGCCGCTGCAGAACCAGGAAGTTGCTGCAGCAGTCACATGTCATTCATTGCACATGTGACCGCTAAGCCAATCACAGGCTTCAGCAACGATTCTGTCATGAACGGCACATGACCGCTGAAGTCTACTATTGGCTAAACAGCCATGTGCACAATGAATGGGCACGACTGCTGTAGCAACTTCCCGGTTCCGCAGCAGCGGGGACTAGAACAGTTTCCATTATCCAGGGGACATCTGACTGGTGCGTATTACTTCATTATCAACTACTACTCTGCCCGCCGTGTCAGAAAATAGTTTTAACAACTTCTAGGCATAGTACGTCACTATACATGGGGCACTCACCGTGTCGGTCTTGCACTGCAGAACTGCAGCCACTGACTTGTCACCAGTGGAAGCGAAAGTGACCAAATACGCCTAATAAAAGAGAATAATGTTAAGTAGATTGCCTGGAAATCGCTATCACTAGGTCTACTAGATGAGCCTACGGTCATCCGGTAGAGGCGGTCCA
Organism: Eleutherodactylus coqui; assembly: GCF_035609145.1. Taxonomy (NCBI): domain Eukaryota; kingdom Metazoa; phylum Chordata; class Amphibia; order Anura; family Eleutherodactylidae; genus Eleutherodactylus; species Eleutherodactylus coqui. Next base: position 17,033,051 of record NC_089842.1, read on the forward strand.
GCACCGAACACTTCCGACCCAGTTCAGACATCAGACGGCATGCTATGGACTCTTCCTCCTCTCGGAGTTGCTGATGTGCTTGCAGGGGGCCGAGTGGCTCATTGCATAACTACGTCAGCCCCCTTGTCAGTCACCATGGATATACAGAAGGGGATTGTCTTAGTTACTGAGTGACTCTGTCAGTCCACCGTCTGACAATAAGAGGAATGGAGGAAGACTCCATACCGCATGACTTAAAGGGGTTGTCCCGCGGCAGCAAGTGGGTCTATACACTTCTGTATGGCCATATTAATGCACTTTGTAATGTACATTGTGCATTAATTATGAGCCATACAGAAGTTATAAGAAGTTTTTCACTTACCTGCTCCGTTGCTAGCGTCCTCGTTTCCATGGAGCCGACTAATTTTCGCCGTCTAATGGCCAAATTAGCCGCGCTTGCGCAGTCCGGGTCTTCTTCGGTTCTCAATGGGGCCGCTCGTGCAGGATGCCGACTCCGTGTAGCTCCGCCCCGTCACGTGCCGATTCCAGCCAATCAGGAGGCTGGAATCGGCAATGGACCGCACAGAAGCCCTGCGGTCCACCGAGGGCGAAGATCCCGGCGGCCATCTTCAACTGGTAAGTAAGAAGTCACCGGAGCGCGGGGATTCAGGTAAGCGCTGTGCGTTTTTTTTTTTAAGTCCCTGCATCGGGGTTGTCTCGCGCCGAACGGGAAGGGGGGGGTTGAAAAAAAACAAACAAAACCGTTTCGGCGCAGGACAACCCCTTTAATGTTGGAAGCAGGCAGGAAGTGTAGATGCTGGACACGGACTGGACTCGTATAACTTTATTTCCCCACATAACCCCTTTAACTGGTATCTTTGCCCTGTCGTTTCCAGTTTTCTGCCATTCTGGATTATGTGGCAGTTCCAATAAGTGCAGGATTGTAGAAATCCCTAATGTACTGGATTATAGGACCCCAAGCTTTTCCGCTTAGTTGTCAGTTATGCAAGAGGTTGGGGTGCTGTTGTATTATTACACCGCAGGGTGTACATTCATGTCTTGCAGGGTTTGTATGGAACTGGAATGAGAGACAATCCTACATCATATTTGGCCAGTGCTGGTTGTTGTTGTTGACAGCTGAAACCCGCCTGCAACAGCCACAATCAGTATGAACCATGATAGCTGTTAACCCTTTAAATACCAGTGTCAATTCTGACAGGTGCATTTAAATAACCCCAATTGGTGTTTGAGGGTCCCCGAACCCACAAAGACAGTGTAACTGTGTCTCCACCCCTCCCCCCCCCATTTCACTCCACTCCAAATTTTATTAAAGTTTTTCAGTATATTATATGGTACATTAAATAGTACCATTGCAAAATACAACTCGTCCCGCAAAATACAAGCCCTCAGACAGCTACGTGGATGGATAAACAGGAGTTAGGCCTTCTGTCCATGGGGGATATGTTACTGCGTTATCCGCAGCGATAATCTGGCCGCGGGTAATGCAGTGAACGCTTCCCATAGACTTAACTATGGAAAGCGCAGCCCGACGTCCTCGAGCGGAGAATAAGCAATTCTCCACTCGCGGGTTTCAAATTTTGGCATACTGAGATTTGCCGCCTGTTAGTTCTCCCCCCTGCTCCACCGCGGTGGAATATCGCTAGCATTATTGCATCACGGCCGTGGACAGGCAGCCTTATGATGTTTTGAAAGTGGGGAGGAAGAACAAAAAAAACAAACAAAAAAACCCTATTATTAATGGGTTAATATTAGTAAGTGAGAAGTGGGACTACAAGTACCTGCAGTTTGCAGGGTGCAATGCACTGAAGGATCCCTGCTGGGCGGCAGGAAGGATACTTACCTGAGAGAAGTCCCGCAGCGGGGTGAGGATGCCATCTCGATACTGCATTAGCAAGAAGCGTCGTGGAGAGATCTTGAGGAAGAACTGCGGCAGCGGTAGTCCTGTTGTAGTACGTGGGGCGGGCACAACACCCAGCTCAGTGACATCATCAATCGCTTCCACGCCGAGAGCCTAAAACAGGTATGAAAAACAGCGGTCACTACACGTAATGGAAGACGGCGCCAAACATCACCTACGCCTTCATCTCTAAGTACACTGGCACCATTTACCATACAGACTACTATAAACCACCGCTACATGGTTAGATGTTGGAAGCAATCATCCTTGTCACTGAGCCAGAAGAGTAAAGTTATTTGTTGTTCTCTGTTATCAGTTATTTCATACTGTGAAAAGGATGACGGCTGTGTTCTTCAATTGGCTTACAGAACAGGAAGACCACCAAGTGCAGGAAATCCCCTCCCCCTAAACACCTACAATGTCAAGTGTGCTGCAATGAAGTAGAAGTGATCAGGTGTGTCTGACCTGCAGGTGATGCTGCGTGGTCTCCTCTCCGGACAGCAGAGACAAGGTATGGAGGGAGGTGGTGACCGAATCTGCGCAGACCAGAACGCTCTCTGCGACTATCCCGCACGTCCCTTGCAGGGTGCCCAGCCAGTGAGTGGACACCTGAACCTGTGAAGAGAGGATGGCCAGCGATCAGGACATAATAGGGCCCCCGGCATGATGGGTGACTGCGGACTGATCCAGCTAACCTGCTGACTGATGGATCCATCTTCCACGCTGAATGTCAGGATCCGGATGTGACTGTGGGGGACGATGCCAACCACATGGACCACTCCTTTGTAGGAGGAATGAAGCAGCTGGTACTGCACGGTGCCACTGTGGGAGAAGCAAGGCGGTAAAGATATGAACCACAATGGTCTTGGCGCTACCAACTCCTACTGATTACGGGGAGAAGTCCCCAAACTCAAAACATACTCACATTCAATTGCTAGCAACATGTTTATACACTGAAATGAATACAGAGGACTTGGACCTACGTGCAGCCATCATGTATACAGCTCATCCTAAGGAGACACTGTGGGGATATATACATCCGAACTGCTTCACTTAAAGGTCCTGAATGCCGCAATAAGATCACGGATTGGCGTCTGGGTATTATGGCAGCCTGGGGCCTTCTGAAGGCCACCAGGGCTGCCCTGATTGAAAAGTGATAAAATAGTTGTATCAAACCCTAAATGGTACCCATAAAAACTACAGGTCACACTGCAAAAGAGCAGCCCTCACATAGCACCAGCGATGGAAAAAGTTTATAAAGTTATGATCTTTTGAAAGTGGGAATACCTCAACAGAGGCGCATCAATGATCCTTGGTCATAAAACCGGTCAAGTCCACTCAACCCGCTTTTAGGACTCATAAACAGATAGTGAAGGACCTTCTATGATCTCCCCATTCAAAGAATTCCCACAGCTCATACCTGTCTGGCAGAGGTTCAGTCCATTTCTGGTGCCCGTTGGACAGATAGTGGAGAGACAGCGCAGAGTTCTTCAGTACCGCAATGTACCTCGCCGCGTCCTGCGTCCCAGCAAAACCGGCTGCCTGAAAGCTGCAGACAAACAACAGATAAGAACAAGCCGGACGGCAGCGAGGTGAGGCCTGATCCGCGCTCCACGGAAGAACCGAGACGTAACCGCAATCTATGTAGGCCTGTCAGATGGTCGGCGCCGAGTCTCAAGAGTCCATAATCACGCTGAGCAGATACTTTATGCTTTAATACCAACTGAACAGTCAGAGAGGACCGGTCACATCGTAAAGTCAGCGGGCAGCTGCGGCCTTACTGACTGTTGCCACTTCGCCCGTACGAGCTCTTCTTAGATCGGACTACTGCAGACAATCACTGGCCATAGTAGTCACCCTACTGGGTGCCGCCATGTCACCACTGTGACCGGTAAGTGGCTGCAGCGGTTACGTGTCCCGTTGGCATATCATCACTGGGGCCTGGAGGCATCGGAGGGGGACCGAGAAGGCTGTAATGTAGCTTGACAACCCATTTAAAAAACTGTCATAAAGTCAGCGCTGCCGGCCGTATAGCTCTGCTGTCCCGGCGCTGCCGACTATCACTTTGTTTTTCCCCATACTTTCCTCCATGCAGATGTGACTCTCTGTGTTGTGAATCTGCCAAGTGGGAGGTCGGCACCATTTACTGTCAATCAGGGTCAATGTCGGCCGTTAGCAGTGAGAGGCTGTAACCGTACGGTTGGCAGATTCACAGCATAGCGTCAGAAGCCGTGCCAGCGAATAAAGGCGGAAAAAACCTTTTCCCATATTTATAATTAAAAATTTAAATCGAAACAATATTTGGTATCGCCGCGTCCGTAAAGTCCGATCTATCCAAGTAACGCATTATTTATCCCACATGCTGAATGTCATGAGAAATAAAAAAAGCTAAAAAAAAAAACCCACAAGTGTCAGCATTGTGCTTTTCTTGGTCACAGAGTCCGCAACAAAAAAATTGAATAAACAAGTGATTAAAAAGTCGCCCGGACGCCAAAACTGTCCAATAGAAACTACAGGAAATCTGGAAATAGATAAACAAGCCGCGCACGACTATATCTACGGAAAAAAATAAAAAAGGTTATGGCGGGCAGAAAATAATTTTTTTCCCCATTTAAAAAGTAGACCGGCCAAAAAACCCCCCACCATATAATTTTGCTATATTCATGATCACACTGACCCACAGAAAAAAGGTATCGTCATTTTTGCTGCATTGTGTATGCACTAAAACAAGAACCGCGCCAACAAAGATGGCAGAAATGCGTTTTTCCTTCCATTTCCCTCCATTTAGAATTTTAAAAAAAACTAGTATCTTCTATGGTACATGAAACAGGACATAGCGCCCCGCTAACAAGCCCGCAGGCAGCTCCTTCGATGGAAAAATACAGAGTTACGAATTTTTAAAAGTGGTGAAAGGAAACCAAAAATCGAAAAAGAAAAAAAAATAAACGTTGAGTTTTTAAGGGTTTAAATGGGTTGTCTGGCCGTATGCCAGCCTTACCGATCCCCGCTGATCCCTCGTGGCCCTCGTGATGAAGTGTGATCACCGCAGCCAATCACTGGTCGCAGTGGTGACATATCAGCACCACTAATGTCCCAGTTCTTGGCAGTGATGACACGTTGTGTCGCAGTGACACGTGATTGGTGGAGACCAGCGAGGGACCCGGAAGCATCATTATAAGCCATTAAAAAAAATATTCACATGGCCGCACAACTGCCTTGATTTTGCTCTAAAGCTCATGTGCACGGGCGGGTTTAAATTACAGAATCCACGTGGTGTGCCCGCCTGGATGAGCCACAGTTCAAGCCGCCCATAGACAATCATGGGTGCCCACAGCTTAATGAAAGCATGCAGATTTGTTTTGCAGATCTTCTGGTCCAGAAAACAAATCGCAGCATGCTGTATTTTGCTGCAGATCCCGCAAACGGCTTCCAATTAACTCAATGGAACTGTCCGAGCTGCGGCAAACCTGCAACTGTCACTGCAGGCGTGCCACAGATCCCGCAGGTAAGCAGGAGATTAAAAAAAAAAAATCTTCACTGCGCATGTGCGGCGGCATGCCGGCCGGCCAGCGGCCCCACCCATGTACCGGTGCGGCCGCCCACATCCACAGAGGAGAAGACGGACGACCCGGACAGCCACAAAGAGATTCCTGAATAGTAATAAATGTCCTCTTGCCGCGGGCTGGGTGGGATTATACAGTGGAACTCCCGCCCACAGAATACGATCCGTCAGTGGACATGAGGCCTTAGTCTTAACTACTTACCTGCCAGGCTCTAGAAGCGCTTCCCAATTCAGTCCTCCAATGTTAACCTCCCAGGAACGTAAAACACGACTACCAGAAATAGTGATGGCATCTGGAAAAGAGAAGAAGTATCATAAAAGACCGAAGAGTAAGATGTAAAATAAATAGTGGAAAAGAAAGAACAAAGAAATGTAACGCTTGTACAGCCCGGGACCGGCCTCTGCAGTGGTAAAAGAAACACAAGGAAAACTAAAATACACACACACACATATATATATATATATATATATCTGAGAGAGAATATTTTTATTACAATTAGGTTTTGACAAGTAGATTAGAGGTGGGGGCGCTGTTGCATTGTTGTCTGAGAAGAATTTGATGATTGAAGTGGTGAAAAGTGGTACTGCAGCCATGCCTGGAGGCAGTCGTTATCAGGGGAAGCTGTCAGCATTCAGCATTGTGTATCAGGCGAGTAATCTTAGTAAACCATAATATAGTTAAAGTGTAGTTGTTTCATCTGCTAGGAACAGTTTCATAAATTGTAACACATAACGGGGGCTCTGCAGAATAAGTTGGCTCTATACAAATAAAAATTATTATAATTATTATTACTAAAAAAAGCAAAACTGCACTGTAAAGCATGGGGGACAGAAATGGCTGCCCAAGCGTCTGATGAGACACCTCATACTCCTACACACAATGCGGGCGATTACCAGCAAGCACTTACCTTGCCCGTACATAAACAGAGCATCGATGGATCCTTCTGCCGTGTCCTTATCAATGTGACGCCACACTGCAAAGAGAGCGACAATCAGCGACCAGCAATCATGCAGACATCACCGGGAACATACTACACGGTAGGGAGATCCGTGTAGACTCTGCACGCATCACAGGGAACATACTACACGGTAGGACGATCCGTATAGACTCTGCAGACATCACAGGGAACATACTACACGGTAGGGAGATCCGTGTAGACTCTGCACGCATTACAGAGAACATACCACATGGTAGGACGATCCGTATAGACTCCACAGGCATCACAGAGAACATACTACATGGTAGGACGATCCGTGTAGACTCTGCAGACATCACAGGGAACATACTACATGGTAGGGAGATCCGTGTAGACTCTGCAGACATCACAGGGAACATACTACATGGTAGGGAGATCCGTGTAGACTCTGCACGCATTACAGAGAACATACCACATGGTAGGACGATCCGTATAGACTCCGCAGGCATCACAGAGAACATACTACATGGTAGGACGATCCGTGTAGACTCTGCAGACATCACAGGGAACATACTACATGGTAGGGAGATCCGTGTAGTCTCTGCAGACATCACAGGGAACATACTACACGGTAGGGAGATCCGTGTAGTCTCTGCAGACATCACAGGGAACATACTACACGGTAGGACGATCCGTATAGACTCTGCAGGCATCACAGAGAACATACTACATGGTAGGACGATCCGTATAGACTCTGCAGGCATCACAGAGAACATACTACATGGTAGGGAGATCCGTGTAGACTCTGCAGGCATCACAGAGAACATACTACATGGTAGGGAGATCCGTGTAGACTCTGCAGGCATCACAGAGAACATACTACATGGTAGGGAGATCCGTGTAGACTCTGCAGACATCACAGGGAACATACTACATGGCAGGGAGATCCGTGTAGACTCTGCAGACATCACAGGGAACATACTACATGGCAGGGAGATCCGTGTAGTCTCTGCAGACATCACAGGGAACATACTACATGGTAGGACGATCCGTATAGACTCTGCAGACATCACAGGGAACATACTACATGGTAGGGAGATCCGTGTAGACTCTGCAGACATCACAGGGAACATACTACATGGTAGGGAGATCCGTGTAGACTCTGCACGCATTACAGAGAACATACCACATGGTAGGACGATCCGTATAGACTCTGCAGACATCACAGGGAACATACTACACGGTAGGGAGATCCGTGTAGACTCTGCACGCATTACAGAGAACATACCACATGGTAGGACGATCCGTATAGACTCCACAGGCATCACAGAGAACATACTACATGGTAGGACGATCCGTGTAGACTCTGCAGACATCACAGGGAACATACTACATGGTAGGGAGATCCGTGTAGACTCTGCAGACATCACAGGGAACATACTACATGGTAGGGAGATCCGTGTAGACTCTGCACGCATTACAGAGAACATACCACATGGTAGGACGATCCGTATAGACTCCGCAGGCATCACAGAGAACATACTACATGGTAGGACGATCCGTGTAGACTCTGCAGACATCACAGGGAACATACTACATGGTAGGGAGATCCGTGTAGTCTCTGCAGACATCACAGGGAACATACTACACGGTAGGACGATCCGTATAGACTCTGCAGGCATCACAGAGAACATACTACATGGTAGGACGATCCGTATAGACTCTGCAGGCATCACAGAGAACATACTACATGGTAGGGAGATCCGTGTAGACTCTGCAGGCATCACAGAGAACATACTACATGGTAGGGAGATCCGTGTAGACTCTGCAGACATCACAGGGAACATACTACATGGCAGGGAGATCCGTGTAGACTCTGCAGACATCACAGGGAACATACTACATGGCAGGGAGATCCGTGTAGACTCTGCAGACATCACAGGGAACATACTACATGGCAGGGAGATCCGTGTAGTCTCTGCAGACATCACAGGGAACATACTACATGGTAGGACGATCCGTATAGACTCTGCAGACATCACAGGGAACATACTACATGGTAGGGAGATCCGTGTAGACTCTGCAGACATCACAGGGAACATACTACATGGTAGGGAGATCCGTGTAGACTCTGCAGACATCACAGAGAACATACTACATGGTAGGACGATCCGTGTAGACTCTGCAGGCATCACAGGGAACATACTACATGGTAGGGAGATCCGTGTAGACTCTGCAGACATCACAGGGAACATACTACATGGTAGGGAGATCCGTGTAGTCTCTGCAGACATCACAGGGAACATACTACATGGTAGGGAGATCCGTGTAGTCTCTGCAGACATCACAGGGAACATACTACATGGTAGGACAATCCGTGTAGACTCTGCAGCATCACACACCGCCATCCCTGCGGTCGCTCACACGCTCCGTACAGTCAGCAATACATGAAGCTGCACTCACAGATGTCGCCGGTCCGAGAGTTCAAGGCTACAACGATGTTCTTCTCGGTGGCGGCGATGAGTTTCTTGGCTCCTTGTCCGGACTCCAGCGCAGCAAACTTCATGCGTCCCACATACTGCTGCCTCCTGCAAGCACAGGGGTTACCAGACATCAGTGTAATCAGCCCCCGCGTACTGCTGCCCCCACCGGCCCCCCAGACTGCTGCCCCCACCGGCCCCCCAGACTGCTGCCCCCACCGGCCCCCCAGACTGCTGCCCCCACCGGCCCCCCAGACTGCTGCCTCCTGCAAGCACAGGGGTTACCAGACCTCAGTGTAATAAGCCCCCACGTACTGCTGCCCCCACCGGCCCCCCAGACTGCTGCCCCCACATACTGCTGCCCCCACATACTGCTGCCCCCACATACTGCTGCCCCCACATACTGCTGCCTCCTGCAAGCACAGGGGTTACCAGACATCAGTGTAATCAGCCCCCCCGTACTGCTGCCCCCACCGGCCCCCCAGACTGCTGCCTCCTGCAAGCACAGGGGTTACCAGACATCAGTGTAATCAGCCCCCCCGTACTGCTGCCCCCGCCGGCCCCCCAGACTGCTGCCTCCTGCAAGCACAGGGGTTACCAGACATCAGTGTAATAAGCCCCCGCGTACTGCTGCCCCCACCGGCCCCCCAGACTGCTGCCTCCTGCAAGCACAGGGGTTACCAGACATCAGTGCCCCCCAACAGCCCGCTGCCCTTTATAGGCACCGAGGTACTATAGAAATGCATTATACAGGAGACCCTCTGCTGTCATTATGGGGGGCGATCAGACGTTGGGGGCAGATCACCCCAGGAACAATGTACAAGAATTCCCATTAATGCAGCTTTATTATAGTCTGATGTCACATACAGAACAGCTGACATGTAACATGTAGTGGTGGGGGGGGGTCACATACAGAATAGCTGACATGTAACGTGGTGGTGGGATGTGTCACATACAGAACAGCTGACATGTAACATGTAGTGGTGGGATGTGTCACATACAGAACAGCTGACATGTAACATGTAGTGGTGGGGGGGGGGTCACATACAGAATAGCTGACATGTAACATGTGGTGGTGGGATGTGTCACATACAGAACAGCTGACATGTAACATGTAGTGGTGGGATGTGTCACATACAGAACAGCTGGCATGTAACATGTAGTGGGGTGTGTCACATACAGAGCAGCTGACATGTAACATGTAGTGGGGGGAGTCACATACAGAACAGCAGACATGTAACATGTAGTGGGGGGAGTCACATACAGAACAGCAGACATGTAACATGTAGTGGGGGGGTCACATACAGAACAGCTGACATGTAACATGTAGTGGGGGGGGTGTCACATACAGAACAGCTGACATGTAACAAGTAGTGGGGGGGGGTCACATACAGAACAGCTGACATGTAGGGGGGGTGTCACATACAGAACAGTTGACATGTAATGTAGTGGGGCGGTCACATACAGAGCAGCTGACATGTAACATGTAGTGGGGGGGGGGTCACATACAGAACAGCTGACATGTAACATGTAGTGGGGGGGGGTCACATACAGAACAGCTGACATGTAACATGTAGTGGGGGGGTCACATACAGAACAGCTGACGTGTACCATGTAGTGGGGGGGTGTCACATACAGAACAGCTGACGTGTACCATGTAGTGGGGGGTGTCACATACAGAACAGCTGACATCTAACATGTAGTGGGGGGGTCACATACAGAACAGCTGACATGTAGTGGGGGGGTCACATACAGAACAGTTGACATGTAATGTAGTGGGGGTCACATACAGAACAGCTGACATGTAACATGTAGTGGGGGGGGGGTCACATACAGAACAGCTGTCATGTAACATGTAGTGGGGGGTCACATACAGAACAGCTGACGTGTAACATGTAGTGGTGGGGGTGTCACATACAGAACAGCTGACCTGTAACATGTAGTGGTGGGGGTGTCACATACAGAACAGCTGACGTGTAACATGTAGTGGTGGGGGTGTCACATACAGAACAGCTGACGTGTAACATGTAGTGGTGGGGGTGTCACATACAGAACAGCTGACGTGTAACATGTAGCGGTGGGGGTGTCACATACAGAACAGCTGACGTGTAACATGTAGTGGTGGGGGTGTCACATACAGAACAGCTGACGTGTAACATGTAGTGGTGGGGGTGTCACATACAGAACAGCTGACATCTAACATGTAGTGGGGGGGTCACATACAGAACAGCTGACATGTAGTGGGGGGGGGGGTCACATACAGAACAGTTGACATGTAATGTAGTGGGGGTCACATACAGAACAGCTGACATGTAACATGTAGTGGGGGGGTCACATACAGAACAGCTGTCATGTAACGTAGTGGGGGGGTCACATACAGAACAGCTGACATGTAACATGTAGTGGGGGGGTCACATACTGAACAGCTGACATGTAACATGTAGTGGGGGGGTCACATACTGAACAGCTGACGTGTAACATGTAGTGGGGGGGTGTCACATACAGAACAGCTGACGTGTAACATGTAGTGGGGGGGTGTCACATACAGAACAGCTGACGTGTAACATGTAGTGGTGGGGGTGTCACATACAGAACAGCTGACGTGTAACATGTAGTGGTGGGGGTGTCACATACAGAACAGCTGACGTGTAACATGTAGTGGTGGGGGTGTCACATACAGAACAGCTGACGTGTAACATGTAGTGGTGGGGGTGTCACATACAGAACAGCTGACGTGTAACATGTAGTGGTGGGGGTGTCACATACAGAACAGCTGACGTGTAACATGTAGTGGTGGGGGTGTCACATACAGAACAGCTGACGTGTAACATGTAGTGGTGGGGGTGTCACATACAGAACAGCTGACATGTAACATGTAGTGGGGGGGGGTCACATACAGAACAGCTGACATGTAACATGTAGTGGGGGGGGTCACATACAGAACAGCTGACATGTAACATGTAGTGGGGGGGTCACATACAGAACAGCTGACGTGTAACATGTAGTGGTGGGGGTGTCACATACAGAACAGCTGACGTGTAACATGTAGTGGTGGGGGTGTCACATACAGAACAGCTGACGTGTAACATGTAGTGGTGGGGGGGGTCACATACAGAACAGCTGACATGTTGGGGGGGGGCTCACATACAGAACAGTTGACATGTAATGTAGTGGGGGTCACATACAGAACAGCTGACATGTAACATGTAGTGGGGGGGGGTCACATACAGAACAGCTGACGTGTAACATGTAGTGGGGGGGTCACATACTGAACAGCTGACGTGTAACATGTAGTGGGGGGGTGTCACATACAGAACAGCTGACGTGTAACATGTAGTGGGGGGGTGTCACATACAGAACAGCTGACGTGTAACATGTAGTGGTGGGGGTGTCACATACAGAACAGCTGACGTGTAACATGTAGTGCTGGGGGTGTCACATACAGAACAGCTGACATGTAACATGTAGTGGGGGGGTGTCACATACAGAACAGCTGACATGTAACATGTAGTGGGGGGGGGGTCACATACAGAACAGCTGACATGTAACATGTAGTGGGGGGGGGGTCACATACAGAACAGCTGACATGTAACATGTAGTGGGGGGGGGTCACATACAGAACAGCTGACATGTAACATGTAGTGGGGGGGGGGTCACATACAGAACAGCTGACATGTAACATGTAGTGGGGGGGGTCACATACAGAACAGCTGACATGTAACATGTAGTGGGGGGGGGTCACATACAGAACAGCTGACATGTAACATGTAGTGGGGGGGTCACATACAGAACAGCTGACATGTAACATGTAGAGGGGGGGGGTCACATACAGAACGGCTGACATGTAACATGTAGTGGGGGGGGGTCACATACAGAACGGCTGACATCTAACATGTAGTGGGGGGGGTCACATACTGAACAGCTGACATGTAACATGTAGTGGGGGGGTCACATACTGAACAGCTGACATGTAACATGTAGTGGGGGGGGGGTCACATACAGAACAGCTGACATGTAACATGTAGTGGGGGGGGGTCACATACAGAACAGCTGACATGTAACATGTAGTGGGGGGGGGTGTCACATACAGAACAGCTGACATGTAACATGTAGTGGGGGGGTCACATACAGAACAGCTGACATCTAACATGTGGTGGGGGGGGTGTCACATACAGAACAGCTGACATGTAACATGTAGTGGGGGGGGTCACATACAGAACAGCTGACATCTAACATGTAGTGGGGGGGGTGTCACATACAGAACAGCTGACATGTAACATGTAGTGGGGGGGGGTCACATACAGAACAGCTGACATGTAACATGTAGTGGGGGGGGGGTCACATACAGAACAGCTGACATGTAACATGTAGTGGGGGGGTCACATACAGAACGGCTGACATCTAACATGTAGTGGGGGGGGGTGTCACATACAGAACAGCTGACATGTAACATGTAGTGGGGGGGGGGGTCACATACAGAACAGCTGACATGTAACATGTAGTGGGGGGGTCACATACAGAACAGCTGACATGTAACATGTAGTGGGGGGGGTCACATACAGAACAGCTGACATGTAACATGTAGGGGGGGGGTCACATACAGAACAGCTGACATGTAACATGTAGTGGGGGGGGGGTCACATACAGAACAGCTGACATGTAACATGTAGTGGGGGTGTAGGGCAGCTGGTTACATGTATGTTACTCCCTTCACATATCAGTGGGGGCTCTGCGGACCTCTAATGAATAAGCCCGGATACCGGGAAGGTCTCACCGGGACAGCAGCACCTCCGCCCCGCACTCACCAATCAAATTTGCCGACTTGGTCCTCGTATACGGCGGCACTGAGAGACACCGAGAGCAGCAGCAGCCCGAGCCGTCCAGCCGCCTCCATGACAGCACAAGGCCGGGCAGTCCTCCCGATCACCATAAAGGTCCGTCTGCGGCCAGAGCACCTCCTCAGTACCATAGAGAGGAGCAGAAAGCTCCCTTCACAGTAGAGAGGAGCCGCGGCTAGAGCGTACACGCCGCATCATAGAGTGGCTAGAGAGCTGCCTGAGCGGCTATCTACCATAGAGAATACTTTTAACACAACGGTAGCGCTTGGAATAATATGTATGAGGTTATTACATGAACAGCGGCGGCAGTCTGTCCCGGGGCCGGTAGAGGACCGCGGCGGTCGGTGGGCGTCCCGAACAGGCAATGAGATGGACGGACCTGCAATCCCACAATGCTGTGCGCGGGCCGGGGTCCTTACACACGTTTTGCCTGAACTACACGTGACTGAGAGAGAGCCGAGATGCCTAAATCCAAGCGCGACAAGAAGGGTGAGCGGGGCCCCGGGGGCCACAGCAGACAGTACTGGCGGGTACAGGAAGGGGGCGCTGGCTAGACATGTCTGATGTAACTTTCCTGTCTCTCCACAGTGTCCCTGACCAAGACCACCAAGAAGGGGCTGCAGGTGAAGCAGACCCTCATAGAGGAGGTAAGGACCCCCCAGTCCGTAGTCCGTGACGCCACGGGCCCCGTTGTATCATGTGACTGCGGCGAGGCTTCACGTATCCGCAATGTTCCAATGAGCTTTGTGTGGCCCTCTCTTACTGTTGTCAAGATCTCTGCTTGCTATCAGTGAACGAGCACATTTGTTTACATGCAGAGGCTGAATGTCCTGCCGGCCCTCGTCCACTTCTGTCCGCGACTCTTCCACCATGTTAGGGTGTTTTTGTGGGCAAGTTATGATTTGTATCGGTGCCATTTAAAGGGGTTTTACCAGCAGAAAAACTGGCCGGGGTAAAAATTACCAGGAGGGTGACACCACCATCACCCCCTCCCCCGATCTCTAGAGCCTGCAGAGAAACAGCTGAGCGGCTCAGGTGGCGATCACGGTACGTACAGAAGTCATGTGACAGCTGTAGCCAATCTGAGGCCGCAGGGTCACTAATCGTTCTCCTGGCATCCGCTCTCACATCCTGGGCGCCATGATGCCAGGAGTTCTGGACGCATATTAACACTAATCGCTTCAGTTATGCACGCTGCCGATTCCAGCCAATGAGGTGGCTGGAATCGGCACCACGTGACTACACAGCGTGCACGCGCATTGCCTTCAGCAGCCGTGCACTACACAGTACAGTTAAGTAACACGGGGTTAGGTTTAGGGTTAGGGCTAGCTAACCCTAAACCCTAACCCTAAACACTAACCCTAAACCGTAACCCTCACCCAGGATGCCCGTCCCACTCCTGGCATCGCAAGGGAAGCCACGACAACCCATGAGTTTGTCCTGCAGGAAGCGTAGTATTACGGGGCAGCCGTTCACATTAATGGCCATGCTGTAATACCGGGGCGGCAGAGGGACCCCCCGTGCAGGAGCGGCTCTCTACTCTGGCTCATAGAGGGGCTCCTGTGCCATTAATGTGCCCTAATACGGCATATATACAGGAAATCTGTGCTTTCACAACCATTTTAGGGTTCTCATTATGTATCTTGTGTTCCTCTTACAGCTGCGGAAATGTGTGGACACCTACAAGTACCTGTTTGTTCTGTCGGTGCAGAACATGAGGAACAACAAGCTGAAGGACGTGCGCAACGCCTGGAAACACAGCCGGTATCTGCCTCTGTTCACTGGGTTACAGGAATCCACTCCAGTCCTTAACCTAGATCTATCTCCCTTTTGATTCTTTGTTAACCCTTTCAAGGCCAGAGATTTTTTTTTGTTTGTTTTGGTTTTTTTTTATCCTCGCCTTCGAAGAGCCTTAACTTTTTAATTTTTCCTCTTGACACAGCAGTCTGAGGGCTCGGTTATTGCGGGACAAGTTGTAATTCTTTAAGTGGTATCATGTAATATACCTGAAAAACTTGTAAATGTTTTAAGTGGGGAGAAATTAACAAAATTAAAAAAACAGCAATTGCGCTTTTTATTTATTTTATTTTTGTTGGGTGGGGGTTGGTTTTTACAACATTCACAGTGATGACAAATTTTATATAGTTTCTTAACCTATTAAACTTTTTATAAATGAAAAGTATTTTTTTTTAAGAAAACGTCTTCCTGTCGCCGTAATCTGAGCCCGTAATTTATTAACATTTTTTTTGTTTGTCGATTGGCCTTTGCGACGGCTATTTTTGCAGGTTGAGCTGTAGTTTTTATTACTGTTATTAGTGCTCGTGTCTTCCCGACAATTGCCAGGCTGAACCTACAAGCGCAGATGCAGCCCAGCAATTAGTGCTATTAGCTGTGCATTAATGGTGCTCATGTAATGGCGCCCTTACCCTGCAGGAGTATTCTGCGGGTACCCAGTTTAAAGGGCACCAGTGTAATAAAAGGATCATCTGATGCTCTTGGCATCTGTTTCTGGGTGGGGTAGATGTTCTCAGCCCTGTAGAGCGCTGATGGGTTTGATCTTGGTATCTTCTCCTTCCAGGTTATTCTTTGGTAAGAACAAAGTGATGTCCGTGGCTCTGGGGAAGGATCCATGCGACGAGTACAAGGATAACTTGCACAAAGTAAGATTCTGCGCAGAGCCGCTCCTTGCGCTGCTCGCTAACCGAAATATTCTAATGACATCCCTGTTTTCTCCCCTCTTGTAGTTGAGTAAATGTCTTGTAGGAGAAGTCGGGATTCTGTTCACAAATCGCACAATGAAAGAAGTTACAAAGTAAGTCCTTGTCCGTCCCTAGCACTTTGCTCAAGATACTGTCATTTAAAGGACCCTCTACTTTCGGGACAGGAGGGGGCGAAGATATATTATCTGCAGTTCTTGTCTGTCACCTCTCCGATCCGCCGGATCTGGGCCCTGTTTACAACCAGCCAAGATGTCTGTGGCAAATTTCTATCTACCTAATGGACACCGTGCACTGCTATCTAATTGGCCAATGCTGATCACATGAGCAGTTCTGGCCAATCAGAGCAGAACACCACCAATGCACCGTGGGGATTAAGTAGTCTGAAGACTGTATCGGCCATCTTGGACAGCTGAAACAGGACCCAGACCTATCAGATCAAAGGGATGGCTGAAAAGAACTGCAGATAATATTCTCCCCTTCAGTCTTGGAACAGAATTTTGTCCCGAAACCAGAGGGTCCCTAAAGTAATATCCCGATATATTCTGCAAAGCTGTTAGTAAGTTCCCTCCTGTTACCGCTACATGGGGCTGCTGATTTTGCTGCTTCCTTTGACTTTCCTGCAGTACATCAGAATGGCTCACGCATGTGCTTGATGCAGGCAGAGCATGGTTGCTGCACCCTGAGCATGCTCAGAGTGCAATGATGAATACATTTTAAGAGCATCTGCTCTGGAGCACAAACTGCAGCTCTACTAAGGGAAATCCATGGATCACATGCAAGGCTTACTATATGGGTGGAGTGGCACTTATCACCCTGTAGGGGAGGAGCTTGTATTTTGAATGTCTGCATTGATAATAATGGTCATTAACCTCTGGACGTGTTTCTACAGATGGTTTGATGAGTTTAAGGAAACAGACTTTGCTCGGGCAGGAAACAAGGCCACCTACGATTTGGTTCTTGATGCGGGACCCCTGGAACAGTTCACACACTCAATGGAGCCACAGTTACGGCAGCTGGGCCTCCCCACCACCCTGAAGAAAGGTCAGTCCTCGCCTCGCTATACTTGTGTGTATTGTTTATAAAGGGAACCTGTCACCGGCTATGAACATTGTAAAGTAAGTTCTGGAGCTCATAGGACGGGCCGGAGGAGTCGCACATGGAAGTCGGCGCTCGGTCTATGAGAGTGACTCTTCGCTTCAGTCGGTGCTTGCCAACTCCTACTGTTGTCTATGACTGACTGATTAAGATTCATGATTATAGACAGAGTAACGGCTTCCACAGGTGACAGTACAGAACAGGGAGCCGGGTGAGAATACGAAGCGCATCCCTGGACTCCTCGGGACCTGGCCTACAGTCCCATAAACTTAGGTTATGATGCTCATTGTAATGACTGGTTCCCTTTAAGGGGGGGTTGTTTGCCCTGTCTGCCTAAAGCAAACCTCCTGTCCCTAGTCAGGGGGTAGGGGGGGTTATATTAGCTGGTGCTCCTCTTTAACGTCCCATAGAGCCGCTGATCTGCCAACTCCTGTGGATCCACTCCGGATATCCAAGATGGCTGCTTCACTTCTTGGACTGAAGCACTCGGTAGATCGGTATTGTATCAGCAGTCTAAGCCATTGCAAACTGCTTAATTTGCCAAAAACTACTCATGTGAGCAGTCGGCAGCATGCAATGGCTTATTACCAATACATAGTGTGCATTGATTAGCAGTGCGATGGCCATCTTGAATCACCGGATTGGGGTCCCAGGAACTGACGGTTGGGAACAAGGAGGACAAATGTTCAGAAGTGTTTGGTCCGAGTTCTGGGGTTGCTTTTACAGGGGTAGATCAGCCTCTGAATAAAGTCTTACCATACACTGACAGCAAGCAGAGATCTGTAGGTGTCCTCTGTCTTGTGCCTGTAGACTCAATGCATTATTCTACAGTTGTGTTGAACGTCTCCATTGTTCTTCCCCGCAGGAGTGGTGACCCTTCTGTCAGATTACCAGGTGTGTAAAGAGGGCGACACCCTGACCCCGGAACAAGCGCGGCTCCTGGTGAGTCTTCGTTTATCGCTGCCATCATGGCATCCATGTTGGGTCCTCTGCTGACGAAACTTCTCTTTCTGTAGAAACTCTTTGGCTATCAGATGGCAGATTTTAAAGTGACCATAAAATCCATGTGGGTGGCAGAGACCGGAGAATTCAAGCAGTTTTTAGTGGAAGATGAAAAGAGTGAAGAAAAAATGGAGGATGACGACGATGATGATGGGGAATCAGAATAACAGTTTCCTCTTGTACATGGCAAGAGATTTCCGGAGTGTCACAGTTGAGGTGGGGAGGAATCGGAGGACGTGACCGCAGCTTTTCCTCCAGCTCTGATAAAGTACAATGACTCTAAATGTTCCGGAGGAACGGAGACGCTACTGTGTTTTAACAGAGGCGTCTGCAGGTACCTGTGCTGCGGGATGGACTCCTCCATGTACATCTGATGAATATGCAATGACTACATTTAAACCCCTTCCTTGTGTATGGTGGGTGCAGACCCCCAACCCTCCACCTGTCAGAAGGGGGAGCAATGTGGGTTTTCCCTGAACAGTCGATATTGTTGTAGCTGCACACGTTATACGCCCCCCGTACCCATAATAAGATCTTACCGCTATGTGTGCAGGTCGGCCAGATGATCTTGGAAAGACCCTTCCAAAAACGGTCTGTATGTATCATAAGAGGTGTTTTATTACTTTTTTCCAGCCTTCTAACATCTGGGTGCCTTAGCGTGTGGCCAGGACACCATTCTGTACGTGAACCCGCAATAAACTCCATTGTTTGGAATCCGTGTTTTATGTATTAGAAGGATTGTAGTTAAGCCATTAAAGCTGCAGCTTCTGTCCGACTCGCACGTTCACATGTAATGGAATTGGTGCAGAAAGTCTGCGTCAAAATCAGCAGCGCAATTTATGCCTTCCATTGAAACTATATCTGCTGCAGATCTGTGGCAAAAACCACGTCAGTCTGCACCAAAATCCACCGTGAACTCGCCCTAAGGGTACGTGGACACGTAGCAGGAAATACTGTGGATTTTCCACATCAGAAACTCATTGGTGCTGATTTTGACTAAATCGGCTGCAGATCAGCAGCTGATATTGGCCTGCGCACACCAACCGCTACTGAACCGCGCCATTCAGGAAACACGGAAGTGACGTCGCATGACCGGCGCACAACATGAACGCTGGAGATGGCGCTCAGTAGCAGTTGGTGTGCAGCAGCGGACCGTATTGGGCAGTGAGAGGAGCGCTGCTCAGGATGAAATTGGCTGCGGATCACAAGTTGGTTTCCAGTAGAAATGCTGTGGATTTATCTTTGTAGTTTCCAGCTGTAGAAAATCCACAGCATTTCCGTTCGGCATGAATATAACCCCAGGGTAGTGTTACACAGCCGAGCGCAATATTGGGCCGTGTTTGTTCATAAACGCCTGCCTCCCATCACTTCAGTACAGCTGCGATCCTCCGATACGGCTTTTAGGAGGCGCACACTAAGCAAAGGAAGAGTTGAGGACCCTTATCAGATATACCCCTCCTGTAGTTACTCGGCTAAACCAGCTTTAGCTTACTGGCCCCAGGAGGTAACCTTCCTGTTGCAGGTCTTCAGGATCCTGGAGTTCCCTAGACTTTTTGGGTTGCCAGGGTGATATAATTCCCCTAATACCCTTCTGAGGAGGGACACCGGGGTTCTCCTAACTTCGCTGCTGTTTCCCTACCTCCTGAAGGCAAGGCGGCACAGAGAGGCCCTAACTTTTCTGTGACCCGCCAGTGCAGATTGTCGCTGGGCTCTGCTCCCACACCAAAGAGAGGCGAGAAATAGTGAAGGATCAGGCTGGATATCGATGTCATGGCATGTGCCACTTCCCTCTGGGAACGCAACTATGATGGCCCATAGTTTCCCTTATCCCAGCCTCCTGTCCTTCTCCCATCTCATGCGCCCTTCAATACAAATGGCCTGAGAGTGAGGTTGACCTGTGTGCTTGGGGGTGGCCTTTCCTGGGCTATGCCGTGTTTATGGGGAGTTCCGATATTTTTTTGAACATCAGTCCAGATGCTTTCGGTGCCATGACCTTATGACAAACTTCGGTGGAGCTGTACCCGCATTACTTTAGTCAACACCCCTTCTGCCCTATCTGCGTACTTTCAGTCAACTCCTCTTCCAGCCGGCCCTCATTGCATCAGCAGGAAGAGACGTTTCCTTTGCATTTTCGCAGACCATGCCCTCACTGCTGCTGGGTGCTCGTATTCAGCCGCCCCACGATTGGCGAGGCCCACTTCTAGAAAAGGGATTTCTGCTACTGGCAGTCGTTCCCGCCTCTGTTTTGCCACACATTTAGTCCTGGCTGCAATTTTCACTGCGGCTCCCTTTCACCCACAGGCCTGGGGGACCTCCTGGACTCTGGTAAGACCTGCCCTATGAAGCTCTTCGTCACCCCAGCCCGCCTGTAGCTCCCCAGCCTATTGCCACCACATTGTGCATACGTTGCAGTTAGGTATATTTTCCTCTGCATGTACAACCACAATATTGGATTCTAGGGGGCAGACCAGTAAACGGAGCATGGCCATTGCAACATACTTCTTATGCTCCTGTTGTCGCACCAAATTCTCATGTGGTCTCAGGAGCCTCTTTACACAAACTGCTTCTCAGACCAGTCAGGGAACCTGTCCCAGAGATCATCCCCTGCCATGCCCATACAGGGCCCTGACCCCGGATGGGCACGTTCCCTAGCGTTGGCGGTTTTGTACCTTATGTAAGCCTCAATTTTCATTGTGGAGATGCTGGGCAGATCGGCCAGAAACCGACTGAAGGGTCTGATGCTGAGGAACCGTTCATACTAGCACACACGCATGGTAGGACCAGGAAACAACAATGCTCTCCGAGCCCTTGTGGTCATATACCGCTGCCTCCTTCCACTGCCACGCCTCAGGCCAGCGCATCCCACTTTGCTTTCCTGCAAAATATTGGATTCTCTTTCATAGATTAGAAATTGTCTTCGAAAGTCTCCAAAGTAGACCCTCTCATAGAGGCGGTTAAGTAGACGCTCCACGTGAGAGACCAGGATTCCTCTGCCACCACAGATGTCTTCTCCTTCCGATGTGCAAGACGTTAACATAAGACTCTTCCCTCTCATGCAGAATTTGAGTAAGTCGTGTCCAAAGAGTGGTCAGCCCCGAATAAATGTTTTCTCAAGCCTAAGCGCCTGGAAGTAATCTATCTGTTACCTGAGGAATCACTTTAAAAAACGGTCTTCCCCACCCTCCATGGATGCTCCTGGGGGAAGGGGTGGCACATTCTGCAGAGGGATATCTGTACATGCAGTCTGAGGAGAATCTAACTCCTCTATGTGTATGCATATTTTATTTCTCGGTGCCTCTAAAGTAACTATGACTTCATAAAATTTTCTGTATCAAATTAACTCAGGCAAAGCTGGGAATATCAGCTAGTATCTGTTCATAGATTTTAGAACGCCCCCTTGTTACAGTCCTGGGTATATTAGATGCTGGTAGAGATCTCTGTACTGACCCCTGATATATCTATACATAGTTATTAGAGCGCCCCCTTGTTACAGTCCTGGGTATAAATAGATGCGGGTAGAGATCTCTGTACTGCCCCCTGATATATCTATACATAGTTATTAGAGCGCCCCTTGTTACAGTCCTGGGTATAATAGATGATGGGAGAGATCTCTGTACTGACCCCTGATATATCTATACATAGTTATTTGGTCGCCCCCATGTTACAGTCCTGGGTATAATAGATGATGGGAGAGATCTCCGTACTGACCCCTGATATATCTATACATAGTTATTAGAGCGCCCCCTTGTTACAGTCCTGGGTATAATAGATGCTGGTAGAGATCTCTGTACTGACCCCTGATATATCTATACATAGTTATTAGAGCGCCCCCTTGTTACAGTCCTGGGTATAATAGATGCTGGTAGAGATCTTTCTACTGACCCCTGATATATCTATACATAGTTATTTGGTCGCCCCCTTGTTACAGTCCTGGGTATAATAGATGCTGGGAGAGATCTCTGTACTGACCCCTGATATATCTATACATAGTTATTTGGTCGCCCCCATGTTACAGTCCTGGGTATAATAGATGATGGGAGAGATCTCTGTACTGACCCCTGATATATCTATACATAGTTATTAGAGCGCCCCCTTGTTACAGTCCTGGGTATAATAGATGATGGGAGAGATCTCTGTACTGACCCCTGATATATCTATACATAGTTATTAGAGCGCCCCCTTGTTACAGTCCTGGGTATAATAGATGATGGGAGAGATCTCTGTACTGACCCCTGATATATCTATACATAGTTATTAGAGCGCCCCCTTGTTACAGTCCTGGGTATAACAGATGATGGGAGAGATCTCTGTATTGTCCCCTGATATATCTATACATAGTTATTTGGTCGCCCCTCAGCCAGCTTTTTCCTAAACTAAACAACCCCAGGTTTGATGACCTCTCTGGGTATTGTAGTCCATCCATTCCATATATTACTTTAGTCGCCCGCCTTTATACCCGTTCAACCTCTATGTCCTCCTTGAATACCGGTGCCCAAAACTGTCCACAATATTCCATGTGTGGTCTGACCAGTGACTTGTAAAGAGAAAGAACAATGTTCTTGTCTTGTGCCCCTAGACCTCTTCTGATGCACCCCATGATCCTATTCACCTTGGCAGCAGCTGCCTGACACTGGTTCCTCCAGTTAAGCTTACAGGTAACTAAAACCCCCAAGTCCTTCTCCATGTCAGTGTTCCCCAGTGGTTTCCCATTTTGTGTGCCCAAGGTCTCGTTCACACAGGCGAGAAGGTCGCGCAATTTTTTTGTTCAATAAATTTTTATTGAATTTTAACATTAAGGCAAAACAGTTACATTAACGCGTAAATGATATTGAACATGAGCAGAGCACTCATGGCTCCATGAATATTATTGCAATAAATTCCATTCAAACAGAGATGCGTTTTGCTTGAAATTTGTCATCTCGCAAACAGTAACATATGACAAGACAGGGGTTTGGGACCAGGGGGGGAGGAAGGAGCGGAAAGAGGGGGGGGGGTCCAGGCATTGGGTTCAGTGGTATAGAGGCCAGCCTTGATCGATTGGTTTTATGTGCAAGAACCTGTTTGTAGCCATCTGGTGAATGAGGGTGTCTCCCGAATATCTATCCACATTGCCCAGGTCTTATAGAAATTGTCGTATCCCTGGGGGTCATCGGTTAGCCTCAGTCTCTCCATCCGGGCTATTTCGTCCATTGCCCCCACCCACGCGTGTCTGGGAATCTCCCTGTCCTGCTTCCAGAACCTGGGGATTGCCAGACGGGTTGCCAAAAGGAAGAACTTTAAGAGGCCTTTTTTGAGGGACAGGGTGTTGGGGGCGATCGACAAAAGCGCCAGCTCCGGTGTCAAATCCAGAGTCTCCCTGCACGTACTCTCGTACAGGTCTTTCATTTGGTGCCAGATGGGTGCGACCATGGGGCATTCCCACCAAATGTGAAGCATCGAGCCGGTCTCTGCTTTGCAGCGCCAGCAGATGCTTGAGGTTGTTGGAAAGATGGTATGCAATCTTTCTGGGGTCATATACCATCTGGATAGGATTTTGAAATTTAGTTCCTGGATTCTGCTCGCGATAGACATCTTATGTGTGAGCTGAAAAGCCCTAGACCAGAGCTCTCCCGATATCGGCCGGCCTAGCGCTTCTTCCCAAGCCCCCACCCACCTGGGGCGATGATCACCTAGTTTTTCGTCCAGTAATTGGTTATATAGCAATGAGACTGTGTGTCTGGGCGTTTCCGAAGCGCAACATAACTGCTCAAAGGGGGTGAGGTTCGCTGTCCAGCCCCCAGCAGGTCTTATTTTCTCCAAGTAACTACGGATCTGAAGAAATTGCATCCATGAGCCCGGGGGAGAGTGCACTGCTCCTCTGATATCTGCCATGTCCCGCAGCCTTCCCGCCTCCAGCACCTCCCCTATCCTTGCCTCCACGCCGAGTGGCATGAACCTCAGGTTGCGTGTGTGCAGTGTTGCTGGGAGTTGTGGGTTGCCGGCCAGTGGTGTGAGGGGCCCTGGTATCGACACATCACACACCCCCCTCCAGGCCCCCAGGAGGGAGTTCATTAGGAACGAGATCGTCGATTTCTCCTGTGTCCTCAGGCCGGGGACCCAGAACACCCCCCTCGTCTCAATGTCATTACCATCATTCTCTATTTGCACCCACTGATTGTCAGATCTATGGTGAAAGAGGTCTAATATGAGGGTGCCGATTGTCGCCTTGTGATATAGACGCAGGTCTGGGAGTCCCGCCCCCCCCCCTTCCCTTTTTGCTTGGTTAGGCTTTTGTAGCTAAGTCTCCTGGATCCTCCTTTCCATACAAATTTAAGGATTTGGCTACGTAACTTGTCAAAAAATGCTTTTGGAGGGTTACATGGTGCGGTCTGAAATATGTATAGGACCCTCGGGAGGATATCCATTTTGATCGCACTCATCCTACCAAACCAGGATAACGGGGTTCCCTCCCACTTCTCCAGGTCCTTCTCAATGGTTCTAAGAAGGGGTTTGTAGTTTAGTTCATATGTCGCGGTCGGGTCTGTCGGGATTTGGATCCCTAGATATTTGATTGAGACCTGTTTCCAAATAAAAGGGAATTCTGAGGACAAGTCAGCTACGATTGTCTGAGGTATTGAAATATTCAGAATCACCGACTTTTGTGCGTTAACTTTGTAGTTGCTAATTTTTCCAAACTCGTTAAATTCCCGGATAATGTTTGGGAGGCCTACACGGGGATTGGTAACGTATATTAGGAGGTCGTCTGCGAAAAGTGATGTTTTATATTCTGCCTGCCCGACCTGCATCCCTTTTATTGAGGGATTATTTCTGATGGCATTTGCGAGTGTCTCCATTACCAATATGTACAGAGTTGGCGACAAGGGGCACCCCTGTCTCGTACCATTTTTGATCTCTAGGGGGGTGGACAGATTGCCGTTCACCCTGATCCGGGCCGATGGGTTGTTGTATAGTGCCAGTATCCAGGATAGTGCCCTCGTCCCCATCCCCACCCTCCCCAGCGTCGCCTCCAGAAATCTCCAGCTGATTCTGTCAAACGCTTTTTCAGCGTCCACAGAAAGCAGACAGAGTGGGGCTCCCTTTTTCCTGGCCCGATCTATCAGGGACATGGTTTTAGTGGAATTGTCCCTTGCCTCCCTCCCGGGGACAAATCCCACTTGGTCGTTGTGGATGAGACGCGGGATCGCCGGATTTAGTCTATTGGCTATTATTTTAGAAAAGATTTTAATGTCGCAGTTGATCAGTGATATTGGGCGGTAGCTGCCACAAGACAGGGGATCCTTCCCAGGTTTGGGGATCAAGACAATATGAGCCTGTAAGGCCTGTGGGGGGAATGGGCACCCCCGGGACACCGAGTTAAAAGCCTGCATCAATAGATCCGATACCCAGTCCCCGCATGCCTTATAAAATCTCGGGGAATAACCGTCCGGGCCTGGGCTCTTTCCTGGCTTGATGTCCGCTAATACTTTTGAGAGTTCTTCTAAATCGAAGTCCCTCTCTAAATCCCCAGCTTCGTCTGACGAAAGTCTTCTGGGGACATACTGGTCTAAATACTCCTCGAGCTTCTGTGCGTGTTGAGTGTCAGAGATGTCTCGTGGCTCAGGGATGTTATATAGTTTTGAGTAATACCGTCGAAATTCCTCTAATATTTCTTTTGGGGAGTGGGTTCGCCTACCTTCCGCTGAGTTTATGGAGTGTATGTGGGGGTGGGACAATTTGGGGTGTAGGGCCCTGGCTAACCATCTGCCACTTTTGTCCCCGTATTCATAGAATCCCGCTTTGAACTTATCCCTTCTGCATAGGGCTTTTTGATCGAGGATGTCTAAGACTTTGTGTCGCGTTTCAGAGATTTCCGCCTGGAGGGTGGGAGATGGGTGCGTCTTGTTGACCAGTTCTTTTTGTTGGAGGTCCTTTATCAATTGGGTAAGCCTAGCTGTTTGTTCTTTTTTAATCCTGGCACCATGTGATATGAAAACCCCTCTCAGGACGCATTTTAATGCCTCCCATTTTAGCGGGGCGGGCGTGGGGTCTAATTCATGATCTATCCTGAAGTTAGTTATTGTTTTTTTGACGTCATTCATGCAGACAACGTCTTTAAGCAGGTTGTCATTTAGACGCCACGTGGGCGTCCTCAACTCCGTGTCCCCCGGGCCCAAGGATGCAAACACTGGGGAGTGGTCGGACCACAGCAGGATGTCCAGGGAACATCGAGGGTCCCCGTCTAGTAAACTGTGTGAGATGTAAATATAGTCGATCCTGCTGTAGGAGTTATGTGCCATGGAGTGGAAGGTGTAGTCTCGCTTACCCGGATGGAGAATGCGCCAGAGATCTATCAGGTCCATACTCACGAAGATTTCCTGAACCTTTCGGGTGGCTGATTTTGAGAGCGCTGAGCGCCCTGTAGAGGAGTCCAGCCGGGGATCCATGCACATATTAAAGTCGCCTCCCAACAGGATCGGGGTTCCGTCTGCGAAATCCGAAAGGCTCCGGAGAGCCCCGGCCGCGAAGCTCACTTGTCCTTGATTAGGGAAGTACATGTTAGCAATCGTGTATATTTTACTATTGATAGACACCTTGAGAAACATATACCTCCCATCCTCATCCCCTTCCTGGGATATCACCGTTGGGGTTATAGATTTATGGAATGCGATAGAGACTCCACAGGTTTTGGTCTCAGGGTGGGTGGAATGGAACCACAGGGGATAATATTTGTTCCTACCACAGTCCGGTGGGCCCGAGCGTGGGAAGTGCGTCTCTTGTAGTAATGCAACCGCGACCTGTTTCCTGTGGAGTCTGTACAGCACTTGGTTCCTTTTGTTGGGGCTATTAAGCCCCTTTGTGTTGAAGGAGCATATATTTAGCCGTGTCATCTGGACGTATTAAGAGAATGACCTGCTGGCCAGTTAATTTTTGGGGGCTGAGTCCCGCTCGTGTACAGCACCTGGGGTTGTAGGCGGGGAGGGGCGGGGGACACACATGAGGGAAGGTGGGGGGGGGGACGACGGGGTAACATTGGTCCACCTGGTAGCCACTTGAACATAACAAACTAAAGCCTAGGGTGGAAAACTTAAACACTTAAACACTAGCTCTCAAACGACTAACGTCTCTACAGCAAGAACTTGCTGCGGTCCCTAGTGGGGGAGCGGCTGAGTCGGGTCGAGTCTCTCGGACGTAGCTCCTCTCCCCCACGGCGACTGAAAAGAAAAAATTGGTTGTGTGGTGGGCATGCAAACCTTGATGCGGGTATCTTGGGCAGGGCGGGGAAATGGAGGGAAAGAAAAGAAAAGAGGCACGGAGAGAAAATAAAAGAGAGAGAGAGAGAGAGAGGGGGGGAGAGAGAGAGAGAGAGAGAGAAAAGGGAAAGGAGGGAAAAAAGAAAAGAGAAAAAAAAAAAGAATATATATAAAAAGGGGGGGGGGGGGGGAAGTCCTCCCATGCTGCATCCCAAGAGGTCTCGTTATCGTGAGCCTGCATAAGCTGGATAGTCCCATCCGTCTTGGGTCTCGTGCTTGAGGAATAGTGGTCACGCGGATAGGGCTCTGTTCCAGCGGGAGCAGGGTGATGGACCTCGGTGGCTAGCTTCCTTGGGTAGTGATTCAGGGCCTAGCCTTAAGTATCACAGCATCATCAGGGAGGGGGGGCTTCTAAAGATCTTGAAGAGTATAGCAGCAGGCTGAGGTATGAGCAGGTTGAATCTGTTTTGTGGTTCCCTAAGATTCCTCGGTGAAAAGGAAGTCTCTCTTGTCTAAGGATCTCTTGTCTTTCAGTAGGCGGGGTCACGTGCTCGTCGGCCTCCATCCTTGTTATTTTCCTTTCTTCTGTTGGGTTGTACGGTCTGCCATTGGCTTTTGGGTGGAGGCTGTGTCGGGGCACTCGTCATCTGCCACTCCGGGAGCGAGATCATTGGGAGCCCGAAGGCGGCAAGGAACTTAGGTAAGTCCCCAAGGGACCTGAATATGACTGTCTCACTTCCCGAGCCGGCCACCAACTGGAAGGGGTAGCCCCAGCGGTAAGGGATGTCCCGTTCTTTCAGTAATGTCAGTAAGGGCCGAAGTGCCCGACGTTGTTGTAAGGTTCTTCTTGACAGGTCCGGTAATATCAATAGCTCTTTATCCCTGACCTTGATTGGGCCTTTCGATCGAATCTGCCGCAGGATTTCTTCCTTCTCTTTATAGAAGTGTATCCTGCAGATCACATCACGCGGTCTGTCTGGGTTTGTTGGCCTGGGCCCCAAGGCTCTGTGGATCCTGTCGATTTCGATCGGTGTGTTTGAGGTTCTGCTTAGGAGGTCCCCGAAGCATTTTTGCGCCCAGGTCTCCAGGTGTCTGCTTTCGATCTCCTCGCTTAGACCTCTAATCCTGAGGTTGTTACGCCTGTGGCGATTCTCGATGTCATCTAGGTGGGTGGCGAGTTCTGCTATCAGGCTGGCGTGTTCGCTTAAGATGTCGTGATGCTCGTTCACGTGGTGGAGTATTTGTTCTTGCGTCTCCTCCGTCTCTCTTACTCGGTGTCCCATCTGCTGGATTTCTTTTTGCAGGGATTCGAGTGCTGCCGTTTGTGATGAGGCGAATCGGGCGAAGAGGTGATCAAGATCTCCCTTGGTTGGGATGGATCTGAGGTGCTCCTTCCAGTCCCAATTGTCGTTTGAGGGATCCATGGCCTGTGTAAGGGTCCCGCTTCCCGCTCGGTCGCTTGTCATTGTGGGAGGCTGTGTGGCCGGTTTCTGTTGCCTTTGTGGGGCTTTAGTTATGTTGGCATATGTAGGGGGAGTGGGGGGTATCTCTCTGTAGTCCCCGGTGTGGGACGTTTGCTCTGGCGGTGGACCCCTACGATCTAGGGCTGGTCTGGGTGGCAGGGGTGTATAGGAGTTAGGGTCCCCCTGTTTCCTCCTGGTGTCAGGTCGCTGATCTGGATTTACTGTCCCGTCCCTACCACCCCATGTTGCGGGTGGGGGTCCGGGGGAGGCTGCCCCCTCCTCATCCCCCTCCATCCTGGGCTCATGTGGCCTGGGCTGCTCCTTTTGGCCCTTTTTTGACCCCCCTACCTGCTCGGCTTCTGCCCTGCGGGTAGGACTGGGGTCCTCGGGGGTTTTCTGGCCTCCCTTCCCCCTGATTGGAGTCTCCCCGGGTCCCTGGCTGCTGCTGGGGGCCTCCGTGCCGGCGTTTCGCGGCCTCGCGCTTTGCTCCTCCCTCACTTCCGGTGTAGCGCTGGATAAAGATGGCGGCCGGGCCCGCACTTCCGGCAGGATTCTCCGGACTCGCGACTCCGCTGGCGGTGAGCGGCGGGCCTCGGCGGTTGGTGAGTGAGGCACCTTGTGCGGCGGGGAGCCGATGTGCGCCGTTGTGGGAGTCTGGTGGGCTCCCTCTTCTGTTGTGGCTTTCGGGCTCGTCAGCGGGGCTTCATCCGGCGCCATCTTGTTGCCGCGTGGATCGTCCGCCTGCCGTGTGGGAGACCTGCGGTCGCGCTCTCCGTCCCGGGGCCTTTCGTGGACGTCCGCCTCCTCCGGTTCCTCCGTGCGACGTCTTCTCCCCTCTCTCGTCCTCACCGCCGGGGGCCGTTTCCCGCCTTCTTCTTCCCGCCTGCAGCGATCCCCACCGGCTGTTATGAAGCGGTCCAGGGGCCCGGAATCTTCCTCTCTGCTCCTGGTAAGGCTTGTAGCTCTTCTTCTCCTGACCATGTTCGGGTTTGGTGTGGTTAGTAGGTTTGGATGCCCTTTTTTTTCGTGGTTTCAGCCGTGGGGAGGACGGAGCTGAAGTGTGGCACGTCCTAGCTCTCCATCGGCCAGGCCACACCTCCGGTCGCGCAATTTTTTTAGTGTTGCTACAAATCGCATGTATGAAAAGACCATGGTTTCCTATGGGTTCCTTCAGACATGCGAGGTTTTGTAGCATGCTACAAAACAACACAAAAACCTCATGGGCCCCGCTATATGCCCGCGACTCGTAAGGTTTTGTAGTCCATGTTTCTCTATGGAGCCTTCCTCTCTGTTGCATCGCATGAAAACGTGAATTTCGTGTGGTGTAACTTTGACAGTAGGAAATCTTACTGTCAAAGCTAACATTTAAGCCCTGGCTGCAGAAAACAAAGAAAATAAATAAAACACACATACATCACTTGTCCTGCGCTGTCAACGCGGCCGCATCTTCTCCCCGGGTCCCCAGCAGTGATCTTCTCCTCTTTTGGCCGGCGATTCAAAAATCCCTGCCTTCTGGAAGCGCTGGCTGTGATTGGCTAAGTATCAGCCAATCACAGCCAGCGCTCGATGAATGGTTGTGATTGGTTCAATCACTGCCATTCATCGAACGCTGGCTGTGATTGGCTAAGCGTCAGCCAATCATAGCCAGCCCTTCCAGAAGGCGGGGATTTTTAAATTCCCGCCCAGAAGAGAAGATTATGATCTGTGTCGGGGATCCGAGGAGAAGATGCGGCCGGGCTGACAGGTGATGTATGTGTGGTTTGCTTTTTTTCCCCCCTTCTTCAGCTACCACGTATTTTCAGGGAAGGGCTTATATTTCCAGCCTCCCCCCGAAAATCCTCCCATGTGGTGCTACAAGGTCGCGGTATCACCGTGAGAAACAGCAGCGATATCGCACGGACCAGCGATGCCGTGTAGCCCGTGTGAACGAGGCCTTATAAATAACTTTGAACGCCTGTTTCGGCGTGAATCCATCCCCAATAATCTTGTGGGGAGGGGGTCCGCTGTGCATCAACAAAGAGCAGCCAGAGACATATAATCAGTTTAATTATCCAACCACAATATAAGGCAGCGGTCAACCGCGAGGCACAGAGAATCATTAGGAGGAAATTGCCGTTAAGATGAGGCTCGTCCTGCGAAGTGTTCTAGCGGAAATAGTTCGGACAGTCGTGGGCGACCAGGTTCCAGGCTTCATCATAGGCTGCGACCACAGCAGGCAGCAGCGGCCCGGCCTCGGCCCCGTCCAGGTTCTGCACCATCTGCTGCATGCTGGACATCCCCAGGATCACAGCGTCACCGTGACTCGCCTAGAAACAAATAAAGAGTAATGTTCCTGGAGTTCCTAGAAGTCACTGAAATACTCTGGACATTATAGAGGAAGGGCAGCACAATAAGCGATCTCACATGATATTGGCACACTCCTCTCCTGACATGCTCTGTGCTGCTGGGGCTATGTGCCATGACTCTACAACCTCCCTGTAACCTTGCACGTCTTCATTCCCCCCCACAGTCTACGTCAGATAGACCCCTGTACTTTTCACTAAACACTCTGTGCTGCTGTGAGCCCCCCTAACATACGGCCAGATTCCCTCCTCCACCCCGGCTGGAGGCACAGACGGCGCACCTACCTGGAGTTTAGAATGGTGGTACATCCAGCGGAAAGCAGCAGCTGTCAGGCTGGGTCTGTCCTCGCCGTACGCCTCCTCCAGCGCCCTCTGCACCACGTCAATCGCTTGGAAGTGATGCTTCTTCCAGTATCTGTAACAAGGTCAAACAGCCAGGAGACCCTCGTTACTATCAAACAAACAGCGCCCCCCTCCCCTACCATTGAGTGCTTCGGGCCTTTGATAGACAAGTGCTGATCAATGGGATCTGCGGGGCCTTTAGGCATTCTTTACACAGGTGGGATTTGCCGTACGGACCCCCACATGGAAAATCTGCAGCATTTACAGCAGCAGAAAAGTGCATGAGATTGTAAAAGTCTTGTCCGCACATTACAGAAGTTGACCCAAGGAGCGGGGCAGGTTACAGCTCTTCAAATTAGGGGGGCAATTCTGCACCAAACTTTACATTTTTGATATGGATTTTGCTCTACAGATTTGCTGTGGAGAGCCCGCTGTGAACCGTCCGCAGCAAAATCTGCCCCATGTGAACATAGTTAAGGCCCGTATCACACCGGCATAACTGCACACACAGAGAGGATGGAACGCGTCAAAGTCAACGGGTATATTCATCTGTGTGTATTTTATATGCATTTTAGTCACGCAAAAAGCACGCCTATATCACATCTTGTATCCAAGCTAGATGCGGTACAACAGGGTACTAGAGCCTCCGTGCCCGCCAACATCACATCTTGTATCCAAGCTAGAGGCAGCACAACAGGGTACTAGAGCCTCCATGCCCGCCTATATCACATCTTGTATCCAAGCTAGAGGTGGTACCACAGGGTACTAGAGCCTCCATGCCCCCGTATCACATCTTGTATCCAAGCTAAATGCGGTACAACAGGATACTAGAACCTCCATGCCAGCCTGTATCACATCTTGTATCCAAGCTAGTGGCGGTACAACAGGGTACTAGGGCCTCCATGCCAGCCTGTATCACATCTTGTATCCAAAGTTAGAGGCAGTACAGCAGGGTACTAGAGCCTCCATGCCCCTCCTGCCCACCTGTATCACATCTTGTATCCAAGCTAGAGGCGGTACAACAGGGTACTAGAGCCTCCATGCCTACCTGTATCACATCTGGTATCCGAGCTAGAGGCGGTACAACAGGGTACTAGAGCCTCCATGCCCCCCGTATCACATCTTGTATCCAAGCTAGAGGCGGTACAACAGGGTACTAGAGCCTCCATACCCACTGTATCACATCTTGTATCCAAGCTAGAGGCGGTACAACAGGGTACTAGAGCCTCCATGCCCCCCGTATCACATCTTGTATCCAAGCTAGAGGCGGTACAACAGGGTACTAGAGCCTCCATGCCACCTGTATCACATCTTGTATCCAAACTAGATGCAGTACAACAAGGTACTAGAGCCTCCATGCCACCTGTATCACATCTTGTATCCAAGCTAGTGGCGGTACAACAGGGTACTAGAGCCTCCATGCCCACCTGTATCACATCTTGTATCCAAGCTAGAGGCGGTACAACAGGGTACTAGAGCCTCCATGCCCTCCCGTATCACATCTTGTATCCAAGCTAGAGGCGGTACAACAGGGTACTAGAGCCTCCATGCCTGGCTGTATCACATCTTGTATCCAAGCTAGGGGCGGTACAACAGGGTACTTGAGCCTCCATGCCCGCCCGTATCACATCTTGTATCCAAGCTAGAGGCGGTACAACAGGGTACTAGAGCCTCCATGCCCTCCCGTATCACATCTTGTATCCAGGCTAGAGGCGGTACAACAGGGTACTAGAGCCTCCATGCCCACCTGTATCACATCTTGTATCCAAGCTAGAGGCGGTACAGCAGGGTAATAGAGCCTCCATGCCCCTCCTGCCCACCTGTATCACATCTTGTATCCAAGCTAGAGGCGGTACAACAGGGTACTAGAGCCTCCTTGCCTGCCCGTATCACATCTTGTATCCAAGCTAGAGGAGGTACAACAGGGTACTAGAGCCTCCATGCCCCCCATATCACATCTTGTATCCAAGCTAGAGGAGGTACAACAGGGTACTAGAGCCTCCATGCCCCCCATATCACATCTTGTATCCAAGCTAGAGGCGGTACAACAGGGTACTAGAGCCTCCCTACAAGAGTCGGTTCTCCACAATAAATGATGCTTTTGCTCTTATATTATAGTCACTTATAACGACCTTACAATCACAGAGAACATGTGAGACGCACAAATATGGCATGGATATGGACTGCATTGCACCGCCCATTGTTTAAGGCTCTGACGGAGGCGGCGCACCACCTGCTCGCTGCACACGATGTAAGATCTGCCATTGAAAATAACACAAGAAACTCTGCGATCGTTTCCCTAAAGTAATGCGGTTTTGTTACAAAACTGCCTGGCATCGTTGGGGGTTGGGGAACACGTGTTGGCAAAAACGATAATCGGGTGGCGAATCACGTTCACCTGCTAGTTTCCCACGGGCGATCGCGATTTTGACGCCAGAAAATCTTGGCAAAAATCCAGTCTTTGTTCCCGCGGTCTTTGAGCGTCAGCGATGCTTTTTCTTGAGAATAATCTCACATCGCTGCTGCCGCCATGAACAAAAAAAACAACATTTTTCTCTCGCAGCACGGCCTGTGGTTTGGTCAGCAAATAAAATTTTAAAAAAAGAAACTTCATGCACGTGTGATACAATTTTTATTTTCTTATTGAAAACCCACAGAGATGCGATGCAAGACACAGCGCAATCGCAGAGCAAGTTGCATCTTTGCGAGCGCCATATCGGACAAAGCCTCTTCTTTGGCTCATTCACACGGGTGTATTTACGTTTCCCCTTACACATGTAAAGCTGCCTTAACACTGGTGAGAAAATCGAGCAAGAATCTCAGCGGGGCTGGAGGGATATCCCCACTGCTGGGAGAGAGGAATCCCCCAGTGGCCTGATGCTGGGGTTCCCCTGCAGGGGAGTAAAAGGGACCCCCCCCCATTGCTGGGAATTTCCTTATTCTCCCCTGCAGGGAAACATCTCTCTGCCCGCTGTAGGGGAATTCCTCCTGCCTCATTACCCAGCTCCCATAGGAGTCTATGGAGGCTTCTGCACTTGCGCACCAATGATAGGTCAGGTCCCATTTTTCACACAGCAGGGAATTTCAGTCGCTCGTGTTTTTTTTTTGGTGCGTCTTTTTTTTACGCGGCTAAAAAAAACCTTCGTGTGAACGCTTCCATAGGAAACTATTGACTAAGGCCGCCTGCAGACGGGCGGAAATTCTGCTGCGGGATTTCCCTCAGAATTTCCGCCCGTGGAAGCTGCCATAGGATTGTGTTAGAAAACGCAATGCTAGTCAGATGGACGCGATTTGTCCGCGCGACATCTCGGAAAACAAATTCCGCGATTTGTCCGGCATGCTCTATTTCTGTGCGGGTTTCGCAGAGGCCCGCACAGAAATGTCACTCCCCGGCTGCTGCCTCATCACAGAGCCGGAGCTGCGGGAGCAGGTGAGTGCCACGCTGGTCTCTACAGGGGCTCGGGTCGGGTCCCGCTGTGAGAATTCGCGCAGCGGGATCCGACCTGGACGTCTGCAGGCGGCCTAACAGACACGTGTTTTCTGAGCGGATTTCCCCAAATAATTGAGCCCTCAGACAGCAAGTGAAAATCATGCGTTCACTAACAGCCCAAGAAGCGTTTTTGCGCTCCCATAAATGAAACAATTAGCCAATGAATGAGCGCTGACTGGGCAAACAAACCTTCAGGCCCAATAATGGGGCATGCAAATAACACTGATAAACAAAGACCTCGCTACTGGGAGAAAAACGGGTTATTTTCATGGAATTGAGTGCTGAATCTGAAGTCAGAATTCGCCTGGGACATCTGGATCTTAAGTTATAGGACAATTACAGTTTGGCGCCGCTTGGTAGACTTGCCCACGCATTGCTGCATGCCAACATTGTAATTGCTGCCCCATTACCTGCATCACGCCTTCCAGCGCCTCATGTAACACCTCCTGGCAGCAGCGGGTTCCTGCAGCATCTGCGCACATCTGAGCGTGTCGGTAAGCTGAGGTCAGCAGTTACTACGCCTACATAATGCGAGGTGGGCCAAGTGCAAGCTTATAGCTGACAACACGGTTTTCTTACATAGCTAATAGGTCTGCTTTAGGCCGGCTGCACACGGGCGGATTTGCATTGTGGAATCTGGAGCGGGCGCCTGCCTCCACATTCCGCCGCAAATACCGTCCATAGCATGCTATGGAAAAGTCATTCTTCCTGCACATGAGCGGAAACCAATTGCGGTGTCCGCTTGTGGGGGCGGGGGGAATCGCAGCATGCTCCATTTTTGCGTGGATTCAGCACAGATGGTTTCAATTGAAGTCATTGGAAGCTATCCGATCCGCGGCCCTTGACATTGCGGAAAGGTCGCCGAATTTGTGTTATCACTAGGCGATGACGCGGGAAAAGCTGAACTTGTAAGCAACATGTCAGCAGCGGAGCAGCAACTCGGCTGCCGAACGTCGCTCCGAAGTCATTTCCTACATTCTCATCTGGAGTTTTTGGGTGAAGAACATGGGGAAAGATTCCACCAGGATATTACCACCATGGATAAGAGATATGAAGGCCACTTCAACCCCAACAGGATGGCGACTACTGCAGCGGTCAACCACAGACACTCACAAGTGCAGAAGCGAGTGCCTAAAGCCCTTGTGAACGCGCATGAGCGTTGTGAAAAGACTCAAACGAACTTTATTTACACGTTTGTTAACACGATCAAGTTTGTGTAATCTGTCAGGTCTGAAGCACAATTTAGTTGGGTACTATAGTGGTTGTGGCAGTTTCTCGCGTCCGTATGAATAGCCAATGTCAGTGCATAACTTCAGAACCCGACGTCCGAGGCAAAATCCCACTACAGATCGGGACTCTGCGCACTCGGTTTAGTACAGGACACATGAAATAGCCCAAGTAGTAGACAAACTGTTTTTTGTGCTCCAGTGTAATGGCCCCTTAGGCCCGCACTAGTGATCCCCTGTATTAGGATAAGCTCCGCAGTACTGACCTGTCCATGTACGCCCCAGAAAACCTGTTATTGAAGAACCTGCTGGGCGCCTGCTCCTTGTCCTTGTCCTCATATTTGTACCGGCCGGTCAGCAGCCCCCCTGGACAGAAGTTATAGGAGTCAGTAAAGCAGGGCTGTCAGATTCATCATCACCAAAGGCCACATCCGCATTATGGCTGCCTGCAAAGGGACGATTGTAAGGCCTCATTCACAAGGGCGTATTTGCGCTCCATATTATGCGCATTTTTTTCACGCACGTCATACGGACAGCTTAATCCCCATTGGTGCGTGTAAAAAGAAAAATTCCAACACGTCCCGCTTTCATCCGTATTATGCACCCAAATTGGCCATTAAACTCAATCCGCATGATCTGTGTATTCACTGCATATTTATGTATGAAGGCAGGGGACACTATGGAAAAAAACTTGTCTTTTTGTTTTTTGCGCACACAGTGAAAAACAAGTGAAAATACGCGTAACAAAAACCCCAAGAAGGTCCAGATATGCATCAATAGTCACAGTTTCGGTACGTGAAAACGTTACGCATTTCATAAACTAAAACGGTGCCTGCCCTAAATGTAACGACTCCCTAACCCAACTATGGCGCTCTCTGAACCATGATGAGGTTTCTCCCCGTTC
The DNA here is from genome assembly GCF_035609145.1 of Eleutherodactylus coqui. NCBI lineage: Eukaryota > Metazoa > Chordata > Amphibia > Anura > Eleutherodactylidae > Eleutherodactylus > Eleutherodactylus coqui. The sequence continues at coordinate 17,070,559 of NC_089842.1, forward strand.
ACCTCTTTAGCACCTTCCTATCTTGGCAGGTGGCTTGGGTGCCGGGTAGGGCTGGCAGAGCTGAACCGCCACCTGTGCTGAACAGAATGCGGTGGAGGTGTGCCGCCACTCAGAATCCAAGATGGCAGCCGCTCCCTGTGCTGGCGCCACTCCTTCTGCGTAGCGCTGGCTGCGTCCCTCCGGATAAAGAAGAGAGCCGGTCCTTCTGCATCCGGAACTAGTCAAGGGCCACGTAATGCCCACAGGCTGAATTTGGCCCGCCACCTCATTCTGAGTTTGACACATGCGCAGTAGAGCAATTTAATTAATTGTGACCGGCAAAACAGTCGCCTCCTACGACCGGTCTACTGCAAAAATCACCCTCATGAAATAGTTGTGGGCAGCAGTGTCTGAATATAAGAATGGCGCACTCACCGGCCAATGGATTGTAGGCGTAGAAGCGGATGCCAAGCTGGCGCAGGCAGGGGAGCAGCTCCAGCTCTACTTGTCTTGTAATGGCGTTGTACATACCCTGGAGGAGAGGGGTGACATTATAACACCAGGATTGGACAAACATCCCTGTAAGTGCCCTCAGGACACGTCTAACCTTCTGGAGAACCTGACATGTTCCCGCATGGGTAAGGCCGCCTCCACACTGGCGTGAAAAATCGCAGGAGATGTGCGTGTTGCGAGACGCACAAATACGAAACCATTTCTTTTGAATGGGGTCATACACATAAGCGATGGCGCCCGCACGGCACTGCGATGCGGGAAACACATCGCAGCATGTCCTAGGTTTCCGCGAGATCGCCCATTGTCTTCAGCGGGGCTGGCGGCAGCAGCGCCAGCCCATTGAAAGCAATGAGAGAACTCTGCGATCCTCCGCCAGGCTGACAGCCATGCCAGGGAATCCCTTCATCCCCACAGTGATGCAAGGCTGTTTTCCCATGAAAATGCCTCACATACACGGGGCTTTCACATGGTGGCGAGTGCGATATCCGGCTGCGAATCATGACCCGATTTCACGCTCGCCAGTGTGAAGGAGCCCTTAGGGGAATGAAAAAGTTTACCTAGCACAGTCGAGTAAATAATATAGTTCCTAGGGCTTATTTAGAGGGATGACGTAGAATGTCGATGTCAATCGGGGTAAGGGATATAGATGCTGATGCTGTAGTGGATGATGGTTATTGCACAACTGCTGAGGGTTATTGTGCATGGCGAATGCATATTTGTGCAGCAGTGTCTGTTGTGGCCCATGTGGACATTGTATGAGTGGTCTTGATGCCAGTTACGATGGCCGTTGGAAAGTATACATGACCAGGTACTATGCTGGGTCCAGCGTCAATGTCTGATGGACGAACAGTAGGACACATCTTGCCCCATAGGATGTTGCCTGTTTCAGCACAAAAAGTGGAGCGTGGTATGCAAAATGTTGCTTTGCTGGTTGTGTTGGTGCAGTAAGCAGCAAGTATGAGAAGTAGTTGCAAGGTTGGGTGTGGCAGAGTCGTTAGACATGGAGACGCCTGCTGTGGAATAGGTTGGATGTAGTCGGGCTGTCTGGGCTGTGGGAGCTCCATTAGTAGGAGGCCACCATTAAAAGATGGTGAATGTAGAGGATTGTGAACTGCTGAGAATGACCGCGGAGTCACACCATGCCGGCTGAGGAAGACCCCATTTACACTAAAAGATGATCGCTCAAACGACAGCTTGAGTCACAGTGTTGAGTGATCATCTTTGCATAAACTATATTAGCTAATTAGCTTCTAAAAAGGGCTATGCAGGCGGAGCGGGACACTGCTGCTCTCTCTCAGCAAACAATATAGCTGTTTTGCATAAGCAAGCAGCTGCATTGTTCTCAGTGCTTACAGCTCACGTCCTGCTGTGAACTACCAGCGGGACATGAGCTGAAAGAATCTCATCAGTGCTGCCGACTGTGATAACAGCCTTCACCGCTAATAGGAGTTCAGCGCTCAATTCTAGTACACGCATTTAGACCCAACGGTTATCGCTCAAAAGATGGCTTTGAGCGAGAATCATTGTCTAAATGGGCCTTAAGGTCGGGCTCACAAAGCCATAAGCGTAAAATGCTCTATGGGTCACGTGGCATTTTACCACTGTGCAGCCGCCCGTGACCCGCCTATTGGCAGTGAAATTGTACTGCGCATGACAACGTACATCACGGACATTGTCAAGCACAGTCGACCCGTTTTTTTGTTTTTTTTTTGGGGGGGGGCTGTTGTTTAGTTTTTCCATGCCGTTGCAATAACATTGCCTATGCGAGTGTATATACGCTCCCATAGAGAACAATGGCCTATCACTCACGTATATACCCGGCAAAATAGAACATCCCCGATCTTTTTTGCGCTCAGATATTACGCAATTCAACAACAAATGTGACGGGAACTGCGTGAGGCGGTGAAATTGATTGTCTGCAGATTACCGCATATCACACGAGCGTACAGCGCACGCGTAATACGTGGTGATTGTAGTAAAAAGAGATGAATAAAGTGTCCCCCCAGCTGTCCAGTATCAATCAGCTGACGTTCAGGACACTAGAAAAGCTGAGCTGACATCCTTCCCCCTTACTAGATAGAGATTAGAAGGGTAGATAGATACCAGAGTGACAGATAAAGATATGTGATTAATAGATATGCATTGTTATGTGGAGCTTGTAGTCTGTCAGTCATTTTGTACAGTTTGTAGAAAGAAGGTTTAGATGCCTTTCCGCATATAGGAAAGCGGAGTGCTGTAGGAAGCTGTGAGCAGCAGGCTTCAAAGAGCCTGACACATCTCCCTCAGGGGGTCTTTGATGTCCTACAGCCCCTCTGGAGCCAGAGCCAGCAAATGTTTGTTAGGAAATAAGGAGAGGAAATAGGCTTCACACCTTAGTAGCTCTTTCCCTCCCTTACTGGTCCAAATGGTCGTAACTGACCTGATAACTTTTGGAGGCAAAGTTAACAAAAGAACGTGCCCGTAAGACAAAGGAAAATGTAATTTAGGAGTTATGAAAGATCTGTACGTCGCAGCCCGTGGACGAGGATATTTTGTGGAACGTTGCATCTCCGCCAATAAGATGCAGGGATTCCCGCATTTGCACGACACTCAGAAACCGAGGATTGCGTATCTCGGATCAGATGCGTCCAAAACTAATCATGCGTGGGCTCAAAACACACGTAAAATCACAACAGGAAACATCGTTGACATATTTTCATGGTGGGTCACACCCACACGGAGTTATGAAGGAAATATGTATTTCAGGGAATTAGTGTTCCAAGATGAGCCAACCCCCATGGGGGCTGGAAGGAACTATGTGGGAGTTACCCCAGTGAGAGTTTAAAAATCGCACACAAATGTGTGCTCAGGGTCAGCCCCTTGGAGGTCACTATACGTGAGGTCTGGTCCGCAGTTCTGGCGCGACTCCACGCCAAAGAATGGTAACACTCTTCTTTTAATCCCTGTTATTTTACTGTTTGTGATATCCTATGTAAGTCTCTTGCCATTTATCTTGTAACATCATTTTCGTATTTTTCTGTATATAAGCACTGCTCTAGTCTTTGAGAATTAAACTTTAAATTAATTAGTGAGCCTCGTCCGTGTTACACGAAACCATATTCTCCGAAGATTGTATTCATAAGTCATAAATCGGGTTCCAATTTACCGTAACCAAATTGGTGGTGGCAGCGTTTTGTATGCATATTGTAGAGCTCTGGAGTGCGTTAGAACGGATCAGGTGGGTGATTTGAGCTTCCGCTTCGCATGCGTGCCGAAGTGTGGGGACGCTAGATACAAACCAGCCTGTATTCTAACGACTGCCAGCTTGCAATACTGCAGAGTGTTTGAGGACCAGAGGTGGGATCGATAGGTATCGTCCCTTCCCCTCTCTCCTCTTGTCCAGTGAGGGACAAATTGTTAATAAGTGCAGGGCCAGGTGGGTTGCTGTAGAGTTGTGGCTGTGGCTCATGGTCGCTTTTCAGGAGTCTGGAAAGTTGGGTACCAGTCACTCCACAACCTAAGAGCCTTTCCTTCCTCGCCCTCGCCCTGCGTACGTGACAAATTGGTGGCAGCGGTGGGATAACGTTAACACGTTCGTGCCAGGATTAAGCAGTTAGTCCTTGTACGAAAAGAAGCACACAGTCTTTGCGAAGATTGGTGCCCTTCTTACGAGGTTTCACTCAGTGCTTTTTGTGTAAGAGACTTACGATATCTCCAGACAGTCCCCTCCCCTTTCTTCTTGTTTTCTATTCTATCTTTTGTTTGGCAAAGCGACTGCGGAAATGGCAACTAGAAGCCAGGCCGCTAAGCTAAAGGGGCAGGTGACCGAGGTGCTGGGAAAAGACGATTTCTCGCACCAAACCACAGCGAACCCCGATACAGAGATGGATTACTCCATCGGAGAAGAGAACTTTGACTTGCCTATCCGAGAGGCTCTACAACAGCTGAGTGCAAAGAACCCTAAGCAGTACATGTCATTCGTTCGCAAGCTGCAAGAAATCGCAGAGCGTGAACGCCAGGCAGAGCGAGAAGCCACAGAGCGTGAACGCCAAGCTGAGCGTAAGCATCGGCTGCGAATGGCAGAACTCGATGCGCAGATTTTAAGAGCACGGACACGTCGGTCCAACGGTATGAGGAACGTGCAACCCCAACGAGATTTCTTCCCTGTTCTAGAGGAAGACGGAGACCTGGACATTTTCCTGAGGGACTTTGAATGGGTCTGCCACCAGTACCAGCTGCCCACCGAGCAATGGGCAAGGTACTTGACCCCAGGGCTTACGGGCAAGGCCCTGGAGGTGCTTATGGAAGTGCCCCAAGAACAGAATGGTGACTACGAGGTCATCAAAGCAGCCCTGATCCGGAAGTGGACCAAGGGACAACCCATCACCCAGTCTGCGGACCTGGGAGATATCATGCTGAAGGAGCAGTTCCTGGAGACTGGTACGGAGGACATCCGCCAGTGTGTTCAGGTCTGTGACCCCAAAGCTGCAGACAGCTACGTCGCTGACCAGAGACCGAATCTTCAGATATCTGAAACCAGCTGGAGAGAGGGTAAGCAGAACAGTGACTCTGACCAACTCTTACCCCTTTGGCCTGGATCGTCAGGGGGGTCTGCTCCCTCTCCACCCTCCAAGTCTCATAGGGAGACACGCCAATGTTTTTCCTGCAACAAAGTGGGCCATGTCAGCGCCACTTGCCCTGACGTGAAGACATCCCCCTTCTCCAAGCCTCCTGAGCCTGCCGCAGGTATTATCCGGGCAGGTGGGGGTAGTAGAAAGGACACTGGCAACTGGCAAACCATCGCTGTAGGAAAGACTGTGACTATGGAGCTGCATGATACTGATGCAGAGATGACCATCATGCACACTGAACTGGTGTCCCCCACGGACATGATTCCTGAAAGGACTGTGACTGTGATGGAAATTGGGGACACCCACCCTACCCTGCCTATGATCCGGGTGGATCCCGATATGGGTGCAGGGAGGGATTTGTGGGAGGTGGAGGTATCTGATGACCTGCCTTCCAATGTTTTGCTAAGATCTGATGAAATGCACAACTATGAAGTCATTGTTGCTATGAATAAAAATGTTGATGTCATGTGTGTTCCTGCGGAGGTTGGTGATGCTCTTGAATGGTGTAGCAGTGGCAGCGACGACGCGATGTGCACCACTCTTGAGCTCACTGAACTGACGCAGCCTAATAATGTTGAGGTGTCCTGTGACACTGTGGTCCTCAGTGATGTCACAACTATGTGTGATGTCACAGAGGATTCCCCCATATCTCTGGTAATAAGTATGGACAGTGGTCCAAGAAATAACAGCAATGTGAATTGTGCTCGGTCAGAGCCTGCACGTACCATCGCATGGTGTGATGCGGCAGGTGAAAGCCGACCAGTAAACAACGCTGACCCAGAAGTATGCCCGGTTGGATTGAAAGAGGTGGCATTCCCCCAGAATCCAGCTGACATACTGTCTGACCCCAGTGGGGTCCTGTACTTGAAATCCCCCCTGGCTGCTCACACCCAGGAGTTTCATGCCACTGGGCATTCTGATGCCAGCTTGGGGGTGTTGAGGGACCTCACGAGGGAACCTCTCTCTGTGCCCGATGAAGGTAATATCCATGTGGATCTGCTAGCCACCCCGCTGGTGGACGGATCCATCAGGGACACAGATCACAGCCTGCAGCATTCTGGGGGCCAGCGGTCCCAGCTGCAGGAAGGCCTACTCCCCTTCATGTCTGCTTTCACTAGGAAACCAGGGGTGGCCCAGTTGACAGTTCACCAGGTGAACACTGGAAGCCATCCCCCGGGTAGGCAGTCTGCCTACCAAGTCTCCCCAGAGGTGCAGGCAGATATGAAGTGGGACAATGAGGAGATGTTGCACCTGGACATCTTCCAGAAGCCCCAGAGTGCATGGGCCTCTTCTGTAGTCCGGGAGCCAAAGGAGGACCGGACAACCCGGTTCTGTCTGGACTACAAGTTGAACGTCATCACTGTGTCTGAAGCTTATGCGATGCCCCGCCTCGCTGAGCTATTGGACTGGCTGGCCAAGGCCCAATACATAACTATCATGGATCTGCACCAAAGGTTTTGGCAGATACCTGAGACAAAAGAGCATCAACTACAGTTGGTCAGCTGGACCACCAATTGGGAGTGTTCCTTTTCATCCCTGAAGGCTGCTCTGTCCCAGCAGAGCGGAGTAGAGGTGGGTTTCGTAGGCGATCTGTGGGATCAACCTACTACACCCACTCTAAAAAGGGGAGGTGTAGTAAAAAGAGATGAATAAAGTGTCCCCCCAGCTGTCCAGTATCAATCAGCTGACGTTCAGGACACTAGAAAAGCTGAGCTGACATCCTTCCCCCTTACTAGATAGAGATTAGAAGGGTAGATAGATACCAGAGTGACAGATAAAGATATGTGATTAATAGATATGCATTGTTATGTGGAGCTTGTAGTCTGTCAGTCATTTTGTACAGTTTGTAGAAAGAAGGTTTAGATGCCTTTCCGCATATAGGAAAGCGGAGTGCTGTAGGAAGCTGTGAGCAGCAGGCTTCAAAGAGCCTGACACATCTCCCTCAGGGGGTCTTTGATGTCCTACAGCCCCTCTGGAGCCAGAGCCAGCAAATGTTTGTTAGGAAATAAGGAGAGGAAATAGGCTTCACACCTTAGTAGCTCTTTCCCTCCCTTACTGGTCCAAATGGTCGTAACTGACCTGATAACTTTTGGAGGCAAAGTTAACAAAAGAACGTGCCCGTAAGACAAAGGAAAATGTAATTTAGGAGTTATGAAAGATCTGTACGTCGCAGCCCGTGGACGAGGATATTTTGTGGAACGTTGCATCTCCGCCAATAAGATGCAGGGATTCCCGCATTTGCACGACACTCAGAAACCGAGGATTGCGTATCTCGGATCAGATGCGTCCAAAACTAATCATGCGTGGGCTCAAAACACACGTAAAATCACAACAGGAAACATCGTTGACATATTTTCATGGTGGGTCACACCCACACGGAGTTATGAAGGAAATATGTATTTCAGGGAATTAGTGTTCCAAGATGAGCCAACCCCCATGGGGGCTGGAAGGAACTATGTGGGAGTTACCCCAGTGAGAGTTTAAAAATCGCACACAAATGTGTGCTCAGGGTCAGCCCCTTGGAGGTCACTATACGTGAGGTCTGGTCCGCAGTTCTGGCGCGACTCCACGCCAAAGAATGGTAACACTCTTCTTTTAATCCCTGTTATTTTACTGTTTGTGATATCCTATGTAAGTCTCTTGCCATTTATCTTGTAACATCATTTTCGTATTTTTCTGTATATAAGCACTGCTCTAGTCTTTGAGAATTAAACTTTAAATTAATTAGTGAGCCTCGTCCGTGTTACACGAAACCATATTCTCCGAAGATTGTATTCATAAGTCATAAATCGGGTTCCAATTTACCGTAACCAAATTGGTGGTGGCAGCGTTTTGTATGCATATTGTAGAGCTCTGGAGTGCGTTAGAACGGATCAGGTGGGTGATTTGAGCTTCCGCTTCGCATGCGTGCCGAAGTGTGGGGACGCTAGATACAAACCAGCCTGTATTCTAACGACTGCCAGCTTGCAATACTGCAGAGTGTTTGAGGACCAGAGGTGGGATCGATAGGTATCGTCCCTTCCCCTCTCTCCTCTTGTCCAGTGAGGGACAAATTGTTAATAAGTGCAGGGCCAGGTGGGTTGCTGTAGAGTTGTGGCTGTGGCTCATGGTCGCTTTTCAGGAGTCTGGAAAGTTGGGTACCAGTCACTCCACAACCTAAGAGCCTTTCCTTCCTCGCCCTCGCCCTGCGTACGTGACAGTGATCATATGCTTATGTGAGCCCGGCCTAACTAAGAGACCGAATACAGACAGCAAGCAATGACTAGCCGACATGTAAGGCTGCTGTCACGCCTGCGGGGAGGTCAGTTCAGGGTTTCCGTTTTTCTGCTCCGTTTTTGGAGGACAGAAACTGAAATAAAACTTAAAACAACAGATTATTTTTTTCCACCATGGATTTCAAATATTTTTTTTTTTTGTTTGTTTTTAAAGAATGGAAAGCAAACAGAAGGGCTTCAGTTTCCTTCATTCAGTCAGGATTCCGTTTTTTTGGCCAGAAAAATAGCGCAGTCTGCAGCGCACTGTGGAGGCATCGTGTTTCCGGGTCGGTCGTGTGGATCTCCATCACCGTCCACATCAATGTCTACACGTAACTGTCCGATGATGACTAGAAAGGCGTCACCCACCCAAACCTCCGCACCCGTCCCCATGAGCCCGGCACCTGGTAGACGGTCGGCAGCACCCAGTTCCTCTGTTTACAGATGCAGTAGATCTTCATCACCTCCCAGGACGTGTAGTTGGACACACCCAGCTCCTTGAACTTCCCCTGCAAGAAAACCGCCGTTCAGATAAATGCGTCTTGTACCAAACTGGACTGGATGCATTTCTGCATCATAAACTGCGTCACAATCTGCAGCGGATATCAGCCGTTCAGCTACAGCTAGAAGGAGCACGATTCTACAATGCAATCTACGATAAACCTTTACCAGCGCTGCTAATGAGATTTCCTGATCGATAATTAGTTTCTAATGAGTTGGCATGTATACCAATTTTTTTTCACTGTAATCCGGCACAGGCGCCCTGGCAAACCCTCCCCGCGCCCCTCAGCTCTCCCCTACTAGCTGTAACTTCAGCAGCGTACTGCGCAGGCGCCCTGAGGATCGCTACTCCTCTGTCCGAGGTCAGATGACTGTGAAAGTAGTGCTCATTGAGGCGCCTGCGCAGTGCGCCGCTGAAGATACAGCTAGTAATAGAGAACTTTGGAAGAAAGAAGAAAAGCAGGAAGGAGAAGAGCGTAGACCTGAGGATTCGTAACGTACCTGGGGTGGAAGCCTTGATGGAGAAGATCTGTGCAGCAGCTGAGGAGAGGGGGCTTCAGTGGCTGGAGGGCTTGTCGGGAGCAGCATTGGAGATGACAGATAGCGGCTGGATTGGTGGGGGAGAGAAGGCAGTGGAGAGTGCGTGCCGCACCGCTCAATCCAGCGCACAATCCAGTGCACCGGCGCCACATAAGGAGCCCGTCACTGGGCTCTATGAGTAAGTCCTCCACAGCTACACAGGAAAGGAGAGAGGGCAGGCGCGGTGTGGCGCAGTGACCGGCGTTAGGCCCTGTGCTGAGAGGTGGCCAGGGCCTAGTGTGCGACAAGCTGCTCACCAGGCGAGGTGCCGGTCGAAAAGCAGCCCTGCAGCAACCACGGTGTGCAGAGGACAGCTGGAGCAAGAGAAGAGTGGCAGAGCCACCAGTCGGGTGGCAGGGAGCATAAGATGGCAGGCGGCTGGTCCGGTGGTTGGTGGAAGCAAGGGAGCCATAAGAAGATCAGAGGCGGCTGCAGAGACAGGGAGATGGCTGCAGTCTGGAAGGGAGCAGACGGTTAGGAGCAGAAACCCACCGGAAGACGAGATGGAGCAACTGGAAGGAGCAGCGGCTGGTGGGTCTACAGCCCCTATGCAGCTGGGCAAGTTAGCATCTATGGTCTGTGTCTATGCAACTAGTCAGGCACCTGCAGGAGTTAATTTGGGTGGTAATGTGTGGGGTGAGGGAGTGGTGGCAGGCACGCATGGTAGGGGAAGTGATTTTACTAATATGCTAGGGAGAAGGTTGGAGTTTTTGCAGCGGCAGGAGGTGAGGCCAGGGCCGTCGCCTGTGTCACCGTGGAATATGCAGTCAAGAGCGTCATCTAGTAGCAGGAGTGTCCCAGTGGGAAACTCGGCCAGGGTGATTATTGGAGGGGGTGAGCAGACGGAGAAGGAAGATGATGGAATTATTTGGACGATAGGGCAAAAAGGCGAAGTTATGTGTGCCTTCAGGGTCCATTGGGGGCTCACTTAAAGAAGGAATATATACCTAATTTGACGCCTCGGTGCAGAGGTTGAAAAAAAAAATATGGGGGCGGAGGGGGAGCTGTTTGGTGAAGGTTGATATTGAGTCAGTTTTTCGCCTACTGACAGTGGCGCTGGAGAGTATTCGGTTACTGGGAGGGAAGTTTTTTCTACTGCTCGGCGCCTCCCTATGGGAAGTTCCATCCCATGTGCGTATTCGAAGCCTTCAGTTTTTTTCTGGAATGAGTGGTGAGGGAGACCGCAGGAGTGCAATCGGTCATTCACTATCTTGATTATTTCCTGTGTGCTGGGCCTGAAGGGTCGCCTATATGTGCGACATTGTTGGGAAAATTGACATTCTGAGCTGTGGGTCAGAAGTACAAAAGGAAGTCAAAGCGTGCAAAAACAAGAACCATTGAGCCTGCCGGGGGTTAAGCCGCTAAGCAGTCTGCAAGTAAATTATGACAGGATGAGCGAATCCCTCCTATAAGTATCGCCAGAATTCCATATCCATTTTAATGGTTAACAAGTCCCGGTCCCTGATAGAGTAATTACGCTCTGCAGGAAAAAAGGATTTCGAGAAAAATTTATTTTCTTCCCCAAAGCGGCTTTTTGTAGTAAGACCGCCCTGCCCCCAGATGAGGACTCATCGACCTCAAGAAAAAAAAATGGTCTCCCCTCCTCTGGTTGGTGTAAAACCAAGGCTGCTGAAAATGCCTCCTTAAGAGCCTGGAATGCAGATTATGCCTCTGGAGACCAGTGCTTGGCATCAGCTCCCATTCTCATAGAGGCAGATATGGGTGCCATCAGGGAGGAGACATGCGGTATGAACTGTCGATAAAAATTAGCAAGTCCCAAGAATTGCTGCGTAGCTCAGAGTCCGGAAGGACGAGGCCAATTCAAAAACCTTCTTGGGGTCCATCTCTAAACCTTGCTTGGAGACAATGTACCTGAGGAAAGGGAGCGAGTCCTGCTCGAAGAGGCACTTTTCCAGTTTGCGAACAGTCGTTTCTCTCCAAGACGTTGGAGAACCGCACGGACCTGTCTTCGGTGAGTAGGAATGTATAGGGAAAAAAAAATTTGAATATCATCCAGGTAAATCACCAGACATATGAAGAAGGTCCTTAAAAAATATAGGTAATGAAATGCTGGAACATTGCTGGAGCATTGACCAAACCAAATGGCATCACAAGATATTCATAGTGACAGTCATGCGTATTGAAGGCCATCTTCCACTCATCGTCCTCCCAGATGTGGATGAGATTGTAGGAGTCATGTAAATTGAATTTGGTAAAGACCTGGGCCCCCTGTAACCGATCCAATAATTCGGAGAGGAGTGGCAATGGGCACTTGTTCTTGACAGTGATTGCATTAAGTCCTCAGTAGTCAATGCACAGTCTGAGAGATCCATCCTTCACAAAGAAGAAGCCCGCTCCCACAGGGGAAGTAGATTTGCGTATAAAACCCCTCTGTAGGTTGAGCTTGACATACTTGGCAGTGGCCTGTGTCTCTAGAAGAGATAAGGAAATAGACTCTGCCCCGTGGTCGTACAGTACCTAGCATAAGCTCGATTGGGCAATCATAAGGACGATGTGCGAAATCCTGGTAAACTTCTGGAATGCCTTGTGGTCTAGAGGATAAGTGAGCGGTGCATCCTGGATGGAAGGACCACAGGCACTTGGTATGACAGGTATCTCCCCACCTGAGCACCTTGCCCGTTTTCTAATTCAGGGAGGGGTTATGATTCTGGAGCCAAGGTAACCCCAGAAGTAGCAGACTGGTAGTCCCTGGAAGAACCAGTAAAGAGATTGACTCAGAATGGAGGGTGCCAACTCTCAATTCTATGGTCCACTGAATGGATGGCAGTTCTCTGACACATATCGAGACCTAAACGCTGGTCTCTTCCTCAGGGAGAAGGGATTGTTCTCAGTAAGAGAAACCAAGTAATCTTGTAGATATGATACCTTTTAATGGCTAACAGAAATACATGATGTTACAGTGAGCTTTCCAACCTCCCCAGGGTCCTTCCTCAGGCTGAATGAAAAGGATCTGAAGTGGCATTTATATACACACATATACTAGTGAAAGGGTACAGACATGCTGTGATTAATTTGCACTTCGAAAAATACCAGAACAGGATGAGCAAAGTAGTAAATACTCAATTAATAAATATTCAATTAGTCCAGGTTTTATGGTCTCTAAATTGGTGTTAGGGGGTCACCAGGCCAGCTTGTTCTCTCCGCTCCAGATTTCTCATATTCTCCACCAATGCAAGAGCCCCCTCCGAGGTTCATTCTGTTTTTGAGAGTATCAAGGATGGTTATAAACTTCTACTCCAAAATTCTTCTGTGACATTGGGATTTGAAATTGCCTTCAAGTGTAATAACTTTCATGTGTTCTATGTTGTGTCAGTGAATAGAAAAATGCTTCGTCACAGGTAACTCTGTCTCTCTTTAATTGTTTACTAGGTTGGAAAGCTCACTGTAACATCGTGTATTTTGGTTATCCATTAGAAGGTATCCTATCTTCAAGATTACTTGGTTTCTCTTACGGAGAACAATCTCATTTGTTGCATTTACACCCGCTTCGTCCTTCTTCCCTTCTGCACACGCTCATTAACAATGGATCAGTTAAGCGGACAACGTCGGGTCCAAACAAACCTTTCAGTTCAGTCCTGTTACCCAATGACTAACAGAGTTATAAATTATACATTTTTTCGGTCCTTTCCATTTGCTTTATGTTTTTTCAGCGGAAGAAAAATTGATGCGGTCTGGGATATTTTTTAAAAAGCAGATGTTACGTGTGCTGCTGAGACATGTTGTACTACTGTGCTTCCAGCAGCACAGCCCTCACAGGGTTAATTGATTGAGCTGGCTGGGTGTGGTACTTCCTGCTAGCCAATCTTCTGGGTCTGGGCTCACATATAAACCCAGCTCCTGGTCAGTCTGAAGCTGGTCTTGTACTGTTTTGGATGTGTCTGTGTCTAGTGTTCAGGGTAAACGGACATGAACCAGCAAGACACAGATCACACAGCAAGCTTGCAACAGACAAGGATTCATGACTGCTTACCCTGAACACTAGACACAGACACATCCAAAACAGTACAAGACCAGCTGCAGACTGACCAGGAGCTGGGTTTATATGTGAGCCCAGACCCAGGAGATTGGCTAGCAGGAAGTACCACACCCAGCCAGCTCAATCAATTAACCCTGTGAGGGCTGTGCTGCTGGAAGCACAGTAGTACAACATGTCTCAGTAGCACACGTAACAGCAGAAAACAGACAGAACGGAACTGAGGGTGCATTCACACGAACATATATCGGCTCGGTTTTTACGCCCAGCCGATATACGTCGTCCTCATCTGCAGGGGGGGAGCCTGGAAGAGCAAGGAGCAGGAACTGAGCTCCCGCCCCCTCTCTGCCTCCTCTCCACCCCTATGCACTATTTGCAATGGGGAGAGGCGGGACGGGGGTGGGGCTAATTCTCTAAAATTAGCCCCACCCCCGTCCCGCCTCCTCTCATTGCAATTAGTGCGGAGAGGATGCAGAGAGGGGGTGGGAGCTCAGTTCCTGCTCCTGGCTCTTTCATCCTCCCCCCCACCCTGCAGATGAGGACGACGTATATCGGCTCGGCGTTAAAACCGAGCCGATATACGTTCGTGTGAATACACCCTGAAGCTCAGAAAATCAAATTGGAAGCAAACCAGAAACTTTTCCCCAGTTTTGCTGCTCCTCTGATGCAATAGAACGGAAATCAAATCTGTTGATGTGAATGAGCCCCAAGAGCGGTTGGACTAGAGGCGGCATTACCTCCAGGTACAGCTCCTGGCACGCCGCCAGCGTCTCCTCCAGCGGGGTCTGGTGGTCTGGGAGGTGCAGATAGAACAGCTGAACACTGGGGGTCTTCAGTCGCTTAAGAGAGGCTTCTAGCTGCTGCCGCACATTCTCCGCCCCCAGGTTGTTCTTCCCCTCCCACGGGTTGGCTTTGGTCGCCATCTTCACTGCCAGAAAATGACAATCCTAAGTAATGGGGTTAAGCACTTAAGACCCCCCCTAAATAAACCTCAACCACACGCTCTGGAATTTAACCTTAACCCCTTAAGGATGCAGAAATTCTCATTTTTTCCTCCCCCTTTTTAAAAAAATCATAACTTGTATTTAACCATCGATGTAGCTCTGAGGGCTCCTGCACACTTGTGTTTTTCTTGTGCGTTTTTTTTTCACGCGATTGTCAATAGGACTTTCCAATGTTAAAAACGCATCGCACAAAAATTTCAGAAGCACCAATTTGCGATGCGTTTTTAACATTAAAAAAAAGTCCCATTGACAATCGCGTTAAAAAACGCAAGTGTGCAGCAGCTCTTAGGGCTCTTTTTGTGAGACGAGTTGTATTTTTAAATGGTATTATATAATGTACTGAAAAACATTTAAAAAATGGTGGAGTAAAATTTTTTATTTTTTAAAATCATTTTCTGCAGTCTTCGGCCGGCCATAGCTTTTATTTCTCCATCTACATAGTTGTGGGGGAGGGAGGGGGCTCATTTTCTGCAAGACGTCCTGTCGTTTTATTTGTACCATTTTAAGGCTGGATTCACACGAACGTAAATCGGCTTGGTTTTCACGCCGAGCTGATATACGTCGTCCTCATCTGCAGGGGGGGGGGGAGGAAGAGCCAGGGGCAGGAACTGAGTTCCCGCCTCCTCTCCACCCCCTCTCCGCCCCTCTGCACGATTTGCAATGAAAGGAGGCGGGATGGGGCGGGGCTAAGTGGCGAGAATTAGCCCCGCCCTCATCCCGCCTCTCCCCATTGCAAATAGTGCAGAGGGACGGAGAGGAGGCAGAGAAGGGACGGGAGCTCAGAGCACTGCTCCTGGCTCTTCCAGGCTCCCCCCCTGCAGAGAGAGACGACGTATATCGGCTCGGCATGAAAACCCAGCCGATATACGGTCGTCTGAATCCAGCCTAAAGTACATATGACTTTTAATTGCTTTTTATTACATTTTTTCTTGGAGATGGCGTGACCAAAAAACACCAAAACCCGCAAAACTGGTGCTGTGCAGGATAGATAATGCATTACTTTGCTAGATCCGACTCCTACAGACGCAGCGATGCCACATATGTATTATTTGCTTTATAATTTAGATTATTTTATTATAACTATAGCAAAAGTTTTTTTAAATACCTTTTATTTTTTAAAATAATAAGATTTTTAAACTAATTTTTACCCTTCCTTTGCTTAGTCCCCATAGGGGACATGAACATGGGGCTTTGATCGCTCCTGCAGTATGATACAATTCCATAGCATTACATTATACTGTGATCCAATGGGCAATCTATCAAGCCATAGCACAGGCATAATAGGCAATCTGCAATGGCAACCTGCGATCTTATTGCAGGGGGTAGTGCGGGACCCCCGAACTTTGATTGGGACATTTAAATGCTGCAGGTAAGGCCCTTTTAGACAACGAGTTTCACAAAAAAACAAAACAAACAAAACACAATGATTATCACTCAAAAAAGGTCTTGCGCAATAATCGTGTCTAAACCAGGCTTTAGAGTAGACAGCTGCATTTAAAGGGTTAACAGGTCCAATCAGCAGTGCGGCTCATCGCCCCGTGATCTCCCTCCATGTGTACCCCGAAGCAGCAGGACGTAACTGTATATCCTGTAGCATTAAGGGGTTATGGTCTATTCACACAGGCAAGTCTAACATTCCAGAGTCTGCGACTGCCAGAACTTGGACCCATTGAAGTGAATGCAGTCGCTGTTTAAAAGACGGGAAAAAAATGCTAGCGTGTCCGATGTTGGTGCGTCTTCACACATGCAGATTGTCTGTAAAGTCAAGGAGTGCATGAAGAATAAGAACGAGTTCCCCCCTCACGTGACATTTGTGCGTTCGTTCTCTTATTGTTCGTCGTTCAGTTTTTGCGCACATAAGACCCTGAACAACAATGTGAACATCTATGAAGGACGGCCCGTTAACTGTGAATGGAGGCGGGTGGGCAGGAATGATCGCCGGACGCTTCCCCTCCGTCCTGTGTAAATGTATGGGAGCAATTATCGCTGGGGTAACCGTTGGGAGCGTCTGCAATCATCCCGTGTAAACAGACCCCCAGGGTTAGGGTCCATGCACCCGACCGTATATATGGGCCGCATGCTGTCCATGTATTCCACAGCGCACCGCCCATAATAGCCTATGGGGACACACATGGTCAATGTTTCACAAGTATAGCGCAGTGTGCGGGGTCCGTCTGGGGTTTGATACCAGTTGCACACAAGGGAAGTGTGTCCGGCCTCATTAGGAGAGGCTGACCGTGTTCTCCGGGGAGATGAGGGGTCACTACTTTTTGTCACGCATGAAAACCTCTGGCAACATTTTTAATTGCCCCTAAACTAGGGCTCTGGAGAGCATATTATTATATTCCACAACACTTCTGCTCGATTCGCAACCTGATTGGTTGTTTGGGTTGGCTGATTCACAGCGATTGGTTGTTTGGGTTGGCTGATTCACAGCGATTGGTTGTTTGGGTTGGCTGATTCACAGCGATTGGTTGTTTGGGTTGGCTGACTCACAGCGATTGGTTGTTTGGGTTGGCTGATTCACAGCGATTGGTTGTTTGGGTTGGCTGACTCACAGCGATTGGTTGTTTGGGTTGCCTCATTCACAGTGATCGGTTGTTTGGGTTGGCTGATTCACAGCGATTGGTTGTTTGGGTTGCCTCATTCACAGCGATCGGTTGTTTGGGTTGGCTCATTCACAGTGATTGGTTGTTTGGGTTGGCTCATTCACAGTGATGGGTTGTTTGGGTTGGCTCATTCACAGTGATCGGTTGTTTGGGTTGGCTCATTCACAGTGATCGGTTGTTTGGGTTGGCTCATTCACAGCGATTGGTTGTTTGGGTTGGCTCATTCACAGTGATTGGTTGTTTGGGTTGGCTCATTCACAGCGATTGGTTGTTTGGGTTGGCTCATTCACAGTGATCGGTTGTTTGGGTTGGCTCATTCACAGTGATTGGTTGTTTGGGTTGGCTCATTCACAGTGATTGGTTGTTTGGGTTGGCTCATTCACAGTGATTGGTTGTTTGGGTTGGCTCATTCACAGTGATCGGTTGTTTGGGTTGGCTCATTCACAGTGATCGGTTGTTTGGGTTGGCTCATTCACAGTGATTGGTTGTTTGGGTTGGCTCATTCACAGTGATCGGTTGTTTGGGTTGGCTCATTCACAGCGATTGGTTGTTTGGGTTGGCTCATTCACAGTGATCGGTTGTTTGGGTTGGCTCATTCACAGCGATTGGTTGTTTGGGTTGGCTCATTCACAGTGATCGGTTGTTTGGGTTGGCTCATTCACAGTGATTGGTTGTTTGGGTTGGCTCATTCACAGTGATTGGTTGTTTGGGTTGGGTCGAGCAGAGGTGTTGTGGAATATAACAATATGCCTCCAGGAAGCTACAAATCACACAGGCTACTCTTTACCCCCCCCCCCCCCCCACACACACACACACACAACTTGTCCCACATATATGGCAGTTCCTAATTAGCTTCTCTTCCCCCAGGTTCTAGCTTGACCTGTGAAGTGCATCCACCTACCTCCGGAGCGGAGTCCCATCTCCCCCAGTGTCCGCTCACTTTCTCCACCGCCATAATAATGCGCAGTGTCCACCTCATCGTATCCGCGTCTCAGGAACTCCTGCATCACCTCATTACTGGTTTTGGTGTCCATAGTGCTCCCAAATCCCATGGCACCCAGCACGGTGCGAGGACATCTCTGCGGCTGCATGGTGGAAGTGAAGTGACCGAGAGGAGAAAGTCACATATTAATTAGGGAGGGCAGCCAGCCAATGAGGGAGAGGTTCAGACTGATAAAACCTGAACGGCACCCGGAACCCCTCCCCAATCACAGGTGAAGGTTCTGCAAGGTCATCACTGAAACTTCACGCCAAACCAGTGTTAATTGTTAGCAGATAGTAGGAGCGCCTCACACAGGACGGGATATTCCACTACAGCGTTACATAATATTCAGCACCCATATCTGCACTGCTAACGTACGGATCTCGGGAAAAGAACACAGCAGAATCTGCATCAAAAGCCGCAGTTCGCAGCGCAGATTCGTCGTTGCGGAATATTCCGGCTGAGAAGCTCGCTCGGGTCACATACGTGAGCGATGCTTTACCGCATCGGATAAAACCGCTGTGTGCCCTTTCTCTGGGCGGAACGCCTCGCAATTGATTTCAATGGGACCTGTAATGCATCGCCGGGCTCCCGCATGCCGTGTGATTCCAGGTTTCCCATTGATCCTCCGACGCGCGGAGAATGGACAGAGGAACAGAATTGCACAGATGTAAAGTGAGGCATGTTTGCCTGAAAATCACCTCGCATCCGCAGGTAAATCGCACATGCAGGATATCAGTAGCGGAGTCCGAAGGGTTAAGGCTGCGGTCACACGTGGCGTCTTTGGCTGTGCTTTTTGACCGCAATGAAAAGCCACATTAAAGAGCGAAGTGAAAAAAATACATCAATTCCACCATTGTGTTTTAAGGCATTTACTGTGGATTCGTACAATTACAATGAAACCGAAATTATATATCCACTCGTTGTCACCTCCCTCTCCTGGAAGTTGTCACATAAAACTTTCTCTGAGATTGTAACGTTGTTATAAGTGATTATAATATCAGAGCAAAAGGGTCATTTATTGTGGAGAACCGATCCTTGTATGGAGGCTCTAGTACCCTGCTGTACCGCCTCTAGCTTGGATACAAGTTGTGATACGGGCTGGCGTGGAGGCTCTAGTACCCTGTTGTACCGCCTCTAGCTTGGATACAAGATGTGATACGGGCGGGCATGGAGGCTCTAGTACCCTGTTGTACCACCTCTAGCTTGGGTACAAGATGTGATATGGGGGGCATGGAGGCTCTAGTACCCTGTTGTACCGCCTCTAGCTTGGGTACAAGATGTGATATGGGGGGCATGGAGGCTCTAGTACCCTGTTGTACCGCCTCTAGCTTGGATACAAGATGTGATACGGGCAGGCATGGAGGCTCTAGTACCCTGTTGTACCACCTCTAGCTTGAATACAAGATGTGATACGGGTGGGCATAGAGGCTCCAGTGCCCTGTTGTACCGCCTCTAGCTTGGATACAAGATGTGATACAGGTGGGCATGGAGGCTCTAGTACCCTGTTGTACTGCCTCTACGTTGGATACAAGATGTGATATGGGGGGCATGGAGGTATACAAGTTCTGTATGGTATCCTGCAGGGGGCAATGTGCTACTCCACAGCAAAGGCAGGATTGAGGCGTTCCCCCCGAGGTCTCCAGACACGAACGCGGCCATCATCAGCACCCAAACTAATCCTGGCTTCATCGCTGAAGACACCTGGTTTCCCTCCGAAGCGTCCAGTATTATTGCTCATGACGGCACTGCAAACCAAGGCGATGTTGGGTGTCAGAGCCCATATATGTAATGGGGGTGATGGTGGGGGTCAGAGGCCTTACGTGTAATGGGGTCTGCGAGACCAGACATCCTCTGAGAGCCTTTTATAGGCCCAAGGAACTAGTTTCAGGGTCTCTGGTGACAAGACGTCCATCTAATCACCACAACTCTCATCATTTACAGATCTGCCTGAGATGGAACCGCAGGACAAGATCTGCAGCAAAATGACTTCTTCTGTTTTAACAAAGTGTGTATATATCGTGGCATGGGGGTTTCTCACCTGGGATCTCTCGCTTGCGGATCGCCAACTTCTCGGCCCACATTGGGCAGCACACGTGTATAAAGGCTCCAGGGGACTTGGCTTTCTTTTAAATCTGGGGCATTTATTCACAGCAGCCAGCTTGTACAGCATACAATAACACCGATCATATGCGATGTGCAGGGGTCACAGCCCACAGGGTCCCAGCCGTCTGGAGGGCGTCCTCCTCCGCCGTCGGATGGGCGACTGGCCCGTACCAAACCTCAGGCTCTTAGTTCCTGACGTAGCGTTGTCATATTGCCTCACGGTCCAAACTGACCGGAACTGACTTATCTAATTCCTGCTACACCCAGGGGGTTCACACTCTGGTTTCTGTTTTTTCATGTATCGGACTGACCGTCTAGGACCTTCTGCAGGCCATTCTGATACTGCTCTCCCGATATATTATATATATATATATTGTGAGACGGTGACCGGCAAGGTGCTGGAGGGCAGGTATGTGTCGCCTAGGATGCTCTCCTATGCTGCTTTGGGGAGCGCTTGGGCAGATACGTGCCACCGAGCAGCCTGGGCTCGGTGGAGGAAGCCGGCAGTATAGTGTTAGTAGCAGTAAGCTACTAACACGTTGTAGCAAGTAAGTGGCTCCAAGCCGCATAATCTGGGCCGGCTTTTCCTGGAGTGACCAAAGTGAAGGGTGGGATGGTCACTCCCACGTACCAGGTGAGGCTGGTACCAGGCCTTATAAAGCCTGGGCCTACAGGGCCTAGAGGAGAACTGAGACCTTTGCAGGTCTGAGAGTCCTGGCTGGCTGTGTGCAGGAGCCATTTGGTTACCAGTGTGTAGACAGGGACGCTCCACGTATAGTAAGTGCTCAGACGAGCAGGATTTACTTTATGTTTGCCTGATGTTAAGGCCTGTATTTTGCTTTGTTTGCTTGGAAATAAACCCAGGCAAAGCCTGGACTAAAGACTTTATCCTATGTGTCACTGTCTCTGACTGCTTATGCCCAGGTTGCTACCGATCCTAAACGCTAATCCCTCACATATGGTGTTTGGATGCGGGCAGCGGTCTTAAAGAGACATACACCAATTAATGGACATTTTGCTGCAGCAGCTGGAGAATCGTTGCCAAGGGCGACCGCCCAAGAGAGATTGACTGGAGAGTGCTGTAACCCCCATGTCCTGGGTGAAAGCTGCAATGGCACAGCAACTAGACACTGCCAAGATGGAAGAACTGATAAAGCAGCTGGTGCAAGTTACCGTGCAACAACAACAAGCGTTTGATCAGCAACAGCAAGCGTTTGCTCAGCAGCAACAAGTGACGGCAACCCAGCAAAAGGTCCATGAGGAGGCCATGAGAGCTCAGGCCAAGACTAATGCTCCCCTGGCGGAAGCCAATCGGTTAGCCTTGCAGGAGCAACAGCGGGTTAACCAGCAGCTGCAAGAGCAAATCCTGGTGATGGCGCAAAGTGTGCAGAGGACGTCTGGTTCGCTCCCCACTACCCAGACCGCGGTGCAGGCGGCCTTACAAAAGATGACACCCACCGATGACATCGAGGCCTGTCTCGCGGTCTTTGAGAGAGTGGCCGAGAGGGAGAAATTACCGGAGCGCCTTTCCTGACGGGAGAACCCCAAAAGGCCTATTTTGACCTCGGTGAGCAGGATGCCAAAGACTATACTAAGCTGAAAGGTGAGATCCTGGCACGCTTGGGTGTGGACACCAATGTGCGGGCCCGACGCGTACATGCCTGGACTTTCACTGACGACCTGCCAGCTCGTTCCCAGATGTACGACCTGTTCCACTTGGTGAGAAAGTGGCTGCAACCGGTAGAGTCGACCCCAGCGGAGATTGTGCAAAAAGTTGTTCTGGACAAGTTCATCCGCTCGTTGCCCCCCACAATCCAGCGCTGGGTGGGACAAGGGAGTCCCCAGGACGTGGACCAACTCGTGAGCCTCGTCGAGAGGTATAAAGCCACGGAGGACTTACTGCAAGCCGTGCCTCCTCGACGTTCCAACCCCGGGAACAGCAAGTCGGCCGGAGCACCTGGTAAGACTGTTCCGTATGTAAGGGGTGTCAAAAGTGTCCCAAAGGGAGGCGGCTCAGAGGGGGATCATTTGGGACAGAAGAGGAGTCCCAACTGGACAGTCCGGTCCCGGGTAGAACCCCAAGGGGACCAGGGCCCCATACTGTGTTGGCACTGTCGTGAGCCCGGGCATATTGCCGCCAACTGTCCACTTACCGTGGAACCAATGGACTGTGACTCTGCCCGGCGGAGGTCGATGTTCACATGGCCAGTATGTTCTGCAGAGACTGCGTCAGAGACTGATCGACCATTATGTCACATAAAGGTGAATGACTTTGTGGTGACAGCTCTACTGGACTCAGGGAGCTTGGTTACGCTGGTGCACTCCAGCCTGGTCGATCCCACAACCGTCACCGGCCGACGCATGGGGGTTCTTTGTGTGCATGGGGACACCAAGGAGTATCCTATTGCCCTTGTACGACTTGATACTCCGTGTGGACTTGCCACCCATGAGGTGGGCGTCGTAAAATCCTTAATGCACACCGTGATCCTCGGGAGAGACTTTCCCCTATTTTGGGACTTGTGGCGACACCGAGGGTCGTCTGCCAATAAGGTTCATGATGATGCAAATGTGTATGATGTGTGTCCCGAACCGTTTGACCCTGAGGGTACGGTTCCAGCAGTAGGGGTGACCCAAGAGAATGGGGATAACTTTCCCTTAACAGTATTGGCAGGTGAGACGGAGGTACAGGACAAAGTGGTTGCTATGCCTGACTTAGAGGTCTCACGTGCCAATTTCGGAACTGAGCAGCTCCGAGACCCCACCTTAGTAAAAGCTAGGGAAAATGTTAAAGTGATAAATGGGGAGCCTCAATTCCCAGGGGCTGATACTGTGTTTCCACACCTTGCAGTCAACCAAGAATTGTTGTATCAGGTTGACAAGGTCCGTGGGGAGGTTGTGGAACAGCTGGTGGTACCTCAGTCCTATCGTAGGATGGTCTTAGACCTGGTGCACAAGCATGTGCTGGGAGGTCATCTTGGGAGCGAAAAGACTAAGGAACGCATCCTTCAGTGTTTTTTTGTGGCCTGGGGTACATGGTGATGTAAAACGTTACTGTGAGTCGTGCCCGGAGTGTCAAATAACAGCTCCTATGCCCCATTACCGGAACCCCTTAGTGCCCTTGCCCATCATAGAGGTGCCGTTCGAGCGGATCGCTATGGACCTAGTTGGGCCCTTGGTAAAGTCTGCCCGGGGTTACCAACATATATTGGTGGTTGTAGACTATGCCACCAGTTACCCCGAAGCCGTTCCTTTACGCAATACGTCATCCAAGGGTATTGCAAAGGAACTACTTCACATGTTCTCCCACACGGGCATACCAAAAGAGATCCTGATGGACCAAGGAACCCCCTTTATGTCAAAGGTCATGAAGGAATTGTGTAAGCTGCTGAATATTAAGCACTTACGGACGTCTGTGTACCACCCACAGACGGATGGTCTGGTTGAGAGATTTAATAAGACCCTAAAAAGCATGCTAAAAAGGGTAGTCAATAAGGATGGGAAGGACTGGGACTGTCTGCTGCCATATTTAATGTTCTCAATCCGTGAAGTCCCCCACAATCCTCCACTGGGTTCTCTCCCTTTGAATTAGTTTATGGTAGACATCCCCAAGGGCTCCTTGATGTAGCTAAGGAGACCTGGGAGCACGAGTCCACCCCCTACAGGAGTGTTATTGAACACATCTCCCTCATGCAAGATCGAATTGCGGCGGTCATGCCCATTGTTAGAGAACATTTACAGCAGGCTCAAGAAGCCCAAAGCCGGGTATATAACCGGTCCGCCAAGGTGAGAACCTTCAACCCTGGGGATCGGGTACTAGTGTTGGTGCCCACCCTAGAAAGTAAATTCCTAGCAAAATGGCAAGGGCCCTATGAAATAATTGAGAAAGTCGGAGAGGTAAACTATAAGGTGTACCAGCCAGGTTGGCGGAAGCCAGAATAGTTGTACCATGTAAACCTAATTAAGCCATGGAAGGACAGAGAAGCCCTGACTGCAGTGAGCACCCCCCATGGTGGGGTCCCAGAGGTGTGTGTATCAGGGTCCCTGTCCAAATCCCAACAGCAAGAGTCTAGGGAATTTATACAACGTAATGCGGATGTGTTCTCCGATATACCAGGGCGTACTGGTGTCATAAAACACGACATTATAACTGAACCAGGGGTAAAGGTTCAGTTGAAACCGTACAGGGTTCCAGAAGCCCGCAGACGAGCCATCTCAGAGGAGGTCAAGAAAATGCTAGACCTCGGAGTAATTGAGGAGTCGAAAAGCGAATGGTCCAGCCCTATCGTGCTGATACCAAAACCTGATGGCTCTCTGCGCTTCTGTAACGACTTTCGGAAGCTAAATGACGTGTCAAAATTTGACGCATACCCAATGCCGAGAGTGGACGAGTTAATTGAGAGACTGGGTCATGCCAGGTACTTTTCCACTCTCGACCTTACTAAAGGCTACTGGCAGGTTCCCCTTACAGAGAGCGCGAAAGAAAAGACTGCGTTTGCCACACCAGAAGGGTTGTTCCAGTATACCTGCCTACCCTTCGGTTTGCATGGAGCCCCAGCAACCTTCCAAAGATTGATGGATATCATACTCAAACCCCATCGTCAATATGCGTCAGCATATTTAGATGATATCATCATCTTTAGCGAAGACTGGGACAGCCATCTACCCAAGGTACAGGCAGTACTGAACTCCCTTAGAAAAGCAGGGCTCACAGCAAACCCAAAGAAGTGCGCCCTGGGTCTTGAAGAAGCATGATACCTGGGATATATAATAGGTAGGGGTATTATAAAACCCCAGGTCAATAAAGTTGAAGCCGTTCAGGACTGGCCACAACCCACAACTAAAAAGCAGGTGAGGGCCTTTTTAGGCATTGTAGGGTACTATAGGCGGTTCGTGCAAAACTTTGCTAGCATAGCAGCGCCCCTAACAGACTTGACCAAGAACACTAAGTCAGTCATGGTCAAGTGGAACCCTGACGCAGAAAAGGCATTCCAAGAGTTAAAACGGGCCCTCTGTAGACGTCCAGTGTTAGTCACACCCAATTTAAAAGAGAATTTATTGTCCAAACAGACGCGTCCGATGTGGGACTGGGAGCTGTTCTGTCCCAGGAAGTAGAGGGAGAGGAACATCCCGTAATTTATCTGAGCGGGAAGCTCACGCCACAGGAAAAAAATTACAGTATCGTTGAGCGGGAGTGCCTAGCCATCAAGTGGGCTCTGGAATCCCTAAAATACTACCTGCTAGGTCGGCACTTCAGGCTGATCACAGACCACTCCCCCTTAACCTGGATGTCACAGGCAAAAGGAAGAAATGCCAGAGTCACTAGGTGGTTCCTGACCCTTCAAAATTTTAGTTTTTCGGTAGAGCACAGGGCCGGAAAGCTACAGGGCAATGCCGATGCTTTATCAAGGACGCATTGCATGACTGCGAAAGGTGTCCGACCCCACAGGCTCGAACAGAGGGGGAGGGTATGTGAGACGATGACCAGCAAGGTGCTGGAGGGCAGGAATATATCGCCTAGGATGATCTCCTATGCTGCTTTGGGGAGCGCTTGGGCAGATACGTGCCACTGAGCAGCCTGGGCTCGGTGGAGGAAGCCGGCAGTATAGTGTTAGTAGCAGTAAGCTACTAACACGTTGTAGTAAGTAAGTGGCTCCAAGCTGCATAATCCGGGTCCGGCTTTTCCTGGAGTGACCAAAGTGAAGGGTGGGATGGTCACTCCCACGTACCAGGTGGGGCTGGTACCAGGCCATATAAAGCCTGGGCCTACAGGGCCTAGAGGAGAACTGAGACCTTTGCAGGTCTGAGAGTCCTGGCTGGCTGTGTGCAGGAGCCATTTGGTTACCAGTGTGTAGACAGGGACGCTCCACGTATAGTAAGTGCTCAGACGAGCAGGATTTACTTTATGTTTGCCTGATGTTAAGGCCTGTATTTTGCTTTGTTTGCTTGGAAATAAACCCAGGCAAAGCCTGGACTAAAGACTTTATCCCATGTGTCACTGTCTCTGACTGCTTATACCCAGGTTGCTATGGATCCTAAACACTAATCCCTCACAATATACACACACGCACTTTAGATTTTTCCCCTTTTTGCACAATAAAAGCCCCTTTCATACTATTTTTATTGCCTTTTGCTAAGGGATTTTTATTTAAAATACAGTATTTCTGTACAGGATGAAGTGTGTTTCATTTCCTGTGCAGGCCCCTATGCATGTGATGATACCAACTTTATTTTTAATTCGGGTTTTTTTTTTCTTTACACAAATAAAATGCAAAAGTCTGCAAAATAAAGTTAATTTTTTTAACATTAGTATTTTTTAGCATTTTTATTTCTGTTTCACCTCTTTTTATGTCTCTACAGGAGCCTTGAACCACATAATATATTGGCATTCTCCTGTACTGCGGTGTATTGTGTCTTACAGCAGTCTCCCATTGTGTAAGGTTCAGGCTCAGCTCCTGAGCCATCTATATACCATATCTGTACATCCATTCACAAGAACGGCTTCCCCCCATGACATACATGTACAGCATGGGGCTAGAAGGGGTTGAATTAAGTCCCAGGTTATTCCCAACCTACAATTCCCCATCAGGGAAGAACCAGAGAACAGAAATTGGCTTTCTTTATTTATGAAATCACTTATAAATATTCGCGGGGCGCCTCGTGGTAAAGCGGCGCCTCGTGTCGGAGTCTGAGATGAGATGATCTGTAGAAATCCCGATTCGGATGAGGCTCGTCCTGTGAAACGTTCTAACGGAAATAGTTCGGACAGTCGTGGGCGACCAGGTTCCAGGCTTCATCAAAGGCGATGACCACAGGGGGCAGCAGCGGCCCGCCCTCGGCCCCGTCCAGGTTCTGCACTAGCTGCTCCACACTGGACATCCCCAGGATCACAGCGTCGCCACGACTGCCCTAAAAAGGCGAAAATCATTAGTGTTATTACAAGTTTTATTTAACCCTCTCCTCACTAAGCAGATACACCAATAAGATCAGCGCAGACCTCGCCTGAAACAGAACCCTGCTCCTTCCTTTATCTAATGCTCAGTCTGACCTCCCACTTGTATCCATTGCTTTTCTTCCTCTATGACTGTGCCCTAAAACACTCTGTGCTGCTATGGCACCCTTAACAGAAGGTAGCATGCGGCCAGATTCCCTCTCCCACCCCAGCTGTAGGCACAGGCGGCACACCTCCCTGGAGGCACAGACGGCGCACCCACCTGGAGTTTAGAATGGTGGTACATCCAGCGGAGTGCAGCAGCCGTCAGGCTGGGTCTGTCCTTGCCGTACGCCTCCTCCAGCGCCCTCTGCACCACGTCAATCGCTTGGAAGTAATGCTTCTTCCAGTATCTGTAACAAGGTCAGACAGCCAGGAGACCCCCATTATTATCAAACAAACCCACCGTACATGTCAGTGTTAGCTAGGAGACGTTTTTCTCACCCTTGCCTTTCAAGAGCCATAACTTCTTTATGTGTCTGTTGAGTCAGCTGTATGAGGCCTTGTTTTTGTGGGACAAGTTGTGATTTTTTTTAATGGTACCATTTAGTGTAGCATGGAAAACGTATTAATTTTAAGTGGAAAAAAAGCAATTCTCTCATTTTTGGTTGGGTTTCACTTTTGTGGCATTCATGTAAAAGGGACGTGTTGGCTTTATTCTATGTGTCGGCACCATTATGAGGATACTATGTTTATGGTTTTTTTTATGTTGTGCTACTTTTAAATAATTAAAAACCTTTTAATTTAAAAAAAAAAAAAAAGCTGTCAGCGCATTCAGAGCCGCATCACTTTATTTTTCCGTATATGGGGGTGTAGGAGAGTTTGATTTTTTTGCAGAGTAAGCTGCAGTATTTAATGCTACAATTTTTGGGTTCACACAAATTTTTGAAAATGTATTTTATTTTTATTGGGAGACGGGTGAACAAAAGAAAGTAATTGCCCGCTTCACACGCAACCTGCAGCTCTGTGGCGCACATGTACATCACAGAGGGCGAAGGGATAATAGTCCTTTCACACAGACCAATTTGCTCCGATGCAAAGTGATGCACAATTCTGCTGGCAAAAGAACAAATCTGGAACTAATGAGCCATTTCAAGCGGTGCTTCTTGTTTACCGCACACGGCTGAGCATGCTGTGCAGGCAGGAAAAACAGCAGGAAAATACGCCGATAACCACAGAAAAAAAAAAAAAAGGACTGCTCCTTCCGCAAAAACCCAGCGGTGAGGTGCGCACAAATACTCATGTGCCCGTGTGAAGGAGCCCTTACATAAGGCAATACAGACTCAACGATCGTTATTCCCCAGGGACTTGTCATTCATTGGCTGCACATCTCCCCGTTTATGCATAAAGGGTACGATTAGCCAACAATTGCGCATTTCTCATTCGTCAACTAGTTTGTTGTTTTACGTAGCCTGATGATTGCGCAAATGAATGTTCAGGCAAAGTTCTTGCATTATAGTTGAGTCATGTAAAAGCCCTTTATGTCATGACGTTTCACATGAGCCATGTAATGTGGTTGGTTTGGATAATTAGACCCACGGTCGGGCTGGGATTTGTGGTGTATTACACTCATATGAGGGGGTTTCTCAGACTCAGATATTAATGAATGATCCTCAGGATAGATCATCAACATGAGGTCGATGGGGCTGCCGCTTGTCTGCAGCTACTCCAGATACCTGATCGGTGGGGCTCCATCGCTTGGCCCAGCACTGGCCTGACATTGATGACCTATCCGGAGAATCACAGAAGATCATGGATGGACTGACCTGTTCCTGTACGCCTCGGCCCAATTGTTCCCAAAAAATCTGCTGGGCTTCTGTTCTGTATCCTTGTCCTCGTATTTGTATTTGCCGGTCAGAAGCCCCCCTGTAAGAGAGAACATCACCAGTCCTGCAGAATTCACAAAAGTGACAGATTGCCGTGAAGATTATAAAGGATAGGGCTGGAATGGGGGGAGGGCGAGGCCCCCCCCTAAAATGGAAGCCCGCCATGACACGAGGGGGGAGATAGCCGGAGTTAAAAGTATTCGGGGAGTATGGAGTTAATTTTGTTAGTTGGGGGGGGGGGGGAAATTTCTAGAATTAGGGGGATAGCTGTGGGGGATTGGTGGATAAAGAAAGGGGTGGGGGAGTATTTAAGGAAGGGGGGACTGGCAGCGGCACCTTTTCAGGGAACACGAGAGAGTCCCGCCCGCCCGCCTGAGGGTTTGGGGTTGGAATTGGGGGAATATACCGTTTGTCATGTCAGCTTGGCGGGTGGGGGGTCGTTGGAGTCGGTGGAAATTGTGTGGGGGGAATCCCTCAGTGTTAAATTTTGATGTGATCTGGTGCAGGTGACGTGGCTGGTGAGGGGGCGGCAGTAGACTCCCTCCGGCTATAAGTCACAATAGTGGTTGCCAGCCTTTGGGCGGCGTGGTTGGCCCCTGAACCTGTAGTCCGGTGGGGGGGCAGTTGTTGCGTTTTTCCGGTTATGGTTGCACCAGATTTTGTGACTCCAAGGACTCCCCCTCGTTTATTGTTCATTTTTATGTACTGTTTGTCAATAAACTGGCTGCTGTGGCCAATTTAGCCAAAGAAGAAGGAGTGGCATTTTTATTGGTGGTAAGAGGGGTGGTGGGCTACAGCGTAGGTATTCTGGCCTCCACGGGTCAAGGTTCTTCTTCATGCTGGATTAAGGACTCTTGTACACGGGCCGATAAAGCGTTTAGATTTCTGTATCTTGCAGGAATCTGAAGGATTGACGCTCAGTGTAAATGTCCCAAATGAACGACCAATGAGAATTTGTTCACTTCTCGTTCGGCGTTCATTTTCTGCATGCAGATCGGCCGTGTAAGCAGGCAGTCATCCATCTATGAACAACTGCCTGCTTACTGTGAACGGAGGCGGGTGGGTTGGAAGGTTTCCCAGCAGCTCCATCTCTATTCATTGAGTGATGCTTGCTCCTGTGTGAAAGCTCAGGAACGATTATCACTGGGATGACTGTACAGCATCTGCACCCCACAGGTCTTCCCGTGTAAAAGGGCCCTCAGCTGCCCATTAACCTTCAACCACTATTGGACAAACAATACTTTGTCTGACAACTGTTTCCACTGGTTACCCCATACACATTGTTAGTGAAATGGATAGGACTCCATGTTCTATCATATGCGTAGCCATCTTTTCACTTGTCCTCTTTCTGGAGGATTTATGGATATTAAATGGATATTCAATAAACATTGAGTGAATCACTAAGGCTTTTGCTCTCCCAAGATAGCTAAATGGCCTTTAGACTGGCCAGCAAGTCAAACAGACATGTTCCAAGCTGTTCACATATGCTCCTTAACATTCTCTCTAAACAACTTATTGTTTAGAGTTACTGCACTCGTGTTCCAAGAAGTTAATCATGTATGATTTCTGCGCCTGCGCTGCGTTTGCCTGACATTTTAGATGTTAAATTCCTTATCTTGCATATTAATATTTTGTTTGTTTCATCAACCAATGGTAATAAATGAATTATAATAGATTTGAATTATTGCAATCAAAGTGTCTGCCTCTATAAAAACTGCTGCCTGCCAATCAATAAACAGATAACTTGGACCACATCGAGTAGTGTGTGGTTTGACAAGTTATTGACAGGCCAGTGTATACTTCTAACCAATCTGGAACCCAGGAGCATACCATATAGCAAATATTATTGTTTGCACTAACATGAACGTTAGGCTCAGTTAAGTGTTTGGACGCTCAGGGAGGTAAAGTTGAGTCACCCCATACATATTTGAAGGTCATCTGACTCTACTGTTATCAGCAGGTTTGGATGACTACAGTGTAATGTGTATGGGAGCCTGAAGTAGGAAACTTTCTAATCTACACCCTGCGTCTCAAGCAAAGACTGCAAACATGAGAAGGCAGTAGGGGCTCTATTAACCCCTTAGTGATGGCCCCATTGCCTTTTTACACCCTAGGTATGTGGGCTGTAATCCTAGAGGACATAAAAACATACATCTTTTGCATTAATGCCCTCTTTGCTGAGGACGTGACAGCTCCATGCTGTCAGTGCCCGCAGGTAGTCGACTGCATGGAGCTGTCATCCTGGGCTGTGGGCAGTCCCCCGTGACAACGGATAGCGCCGATCGCAATAAAGTCAAAAAAGGTTTTTAAAAAGTTAGATATTCAGCTGCCCTGATGGATCGGATCCATCAGGGCAGCTGAGATTACTCACCCACCTTGTCGGAGGTGTCCCACGGTGCACTGGTCCTCCGGGACCCGTCACCGCTCTTCTGCATATGCGCGCCAGACGTATAACGTCACGCGCATGCGCAGAAGGCCAGGAGCCCCGGTAAATTTAAAATCTCCTGGCTCCCGACTCCTGAAGATAGCCAGGAACCAGGAGATATCACCGGGTCCGTGAGCCAATGTATAGCGGCGATCGTGAAAAAGAAAAAAAAAAAAAAGTTTTAAAAAGTGCCAGTTTCACACCCCTCATGGATCCGATCCATAAAGGGAGGTGAAAATACTCACTTCGGGTCCCCTTCTGCGCATGTGCGCCCGCTGTCAATCATCGGGCGCGTGCACAGAGGGGCTCGAGCCCTGGGAAATTTAAATCCCTCCGCTCCTGCCTACCATGTGTAGAGAGAGGTCCACGGGGACATGATCACTGTTATCCAATGGATAACAGTGATCATTTAAAGTTAAAAAAAATTTTAAAAAAGGGTAAAAAAAGTTTAAAAAAAGCTTATCTTTCATCTCCCCCCACGGATCATATCCGTGAGGGAGGATGAAATGACGTACCAAAGGCCCCCGGATTTATCCGTGGACCTTACCCCCAGCTTCTGCACATTCGCCCGTCGCCAAAATGGCAGATACATGCACAAAAGCCGTGGATTGCCAGGGTAATTTAAAAAGCTCCCTGCTCCTGGCTACAAAACTTAGCCGAGAGCCTGGAGATTTCACGGGGGGCCGCGGTGAGCGGTTCCTGATCACGTGTTCGCCATTATCCAAATGGATAATGGCGATAACGTGAGAGGGAAAAAAAAAAAAAGAAAAAAGAAGAGGCTTCATGAAGCTGATGTGATCGGTGAAAGGGGATGAAACTTTTTACCGGAAGCCTCTGTATTTGACCCCAACGTGACTCTCCTCCGTGAACTTTCCCGGATTCTGCACATGAGACCGTCGGCAAAACACCAGACACATGCGCAGGAGTCGGGGAGCCCAGGAAATTTAAAATCTCCTTGCTCCCGGCGCTCAACAGTCGCCGAGAGCCTGGAGGAATGTCCTCGTCACGTGATAAAAAGGTAGAGATCTACCTTAGGCCGGTCTCACATGACCGGATAGGAATTACAGATTCCACATGTGTCTGATCCGCACTAATACGCAGATCAATCACATTGGCTTACACAATTCCGCTCACATTAGCGGGTCGGAATTGCGTAATCCACTCGCAGAAAATAGAAAGCAGCAGGTTCTATTTTACTGCGGATATCCGTGACATAGAGCCCATTGTGCTCCATGGTCACGGATATACCCGCTTCACATACGCAACTACATTGTGTACGGGCTGCGGGTACTAGTGTCATCGCTAAGCGACGGTGCGGGAAATACAGACCAAAAAAAAAAGGTGTACTGCGCATGACCGCCCGTGTAAGTACACAGTTATGTGCAGTACATTATATGGCCATACACAGCGCCACAGCCGGGCTCACAGCTAGGATTCGCTGCCGGCCTCTGCAAGTGGATTCCACATCCGGCCGTGAGCACCCAGCGTTATTCAGACCGCTACCTGTAATACGTATTTTACAAGAAGCCACCAGAACGCTCGCCTTCCTGTAGTTCCAGGAGCAGTTTGTTGAGGGCCTTCTGTTAGAGACCGCCGCACCTCGGCAAGATTACGAAGCCTCACAGAGGGCCACTTTTTACACCCCATTCCTGCCGATCAAGAAATACCCCCCAAAAAGCATGAGAAGAGGGGGCATACCCGGTTTTAGTGCCCCGTGTGCCCATCCCAACCAGCCTCCGTAATTACCCGTCTTCGGAAATACCACACAGTTTACATTATTACTTTTATCTAAGATTTAGGGAACGCCAAAAATGATGGAGGGGGGGGGGGGGGGGGGTTAAGGTGTCAATTTTTATTCCGTACAAGTGAGCCATGGGGCGTGGAATTTATTCAGTTGTGCCCTGCAAACCAACAGGTGCTCCTTCTATTATAGGCCTTGCCATGTGTCCTTTAAGTAGATTAGGACCACAATTGGTATGTTTCTGAACACGGGACAAACAGGGGGATCCATTTTGGGGTGAACGTCTTCATTCCTATGTGTGCTGGACAAAAAAACCCTGTTTTTAAATTGACAAAATTGCCAAAAAAATGAAAATCGTAATATTTTCCTTCTGCTTTGCTTAGATTCATTCAAATACTGTGGGGTCAAAATATGCAATACACCCCTAGATGAATTCGTTAAGGAGTCTAGTTTTCAAAATGGGGTCATTTGTTGGGGTTCTCTGTCGTTTTGGCCGCTCAAGGGCTCTACAAGTGGGCAATGGGGCCTAAATCACCTTCATGCTAAATTTCTGTTCTGAATGCCACTGACTACTCCTTACATTTTTGGCTCCGTTGTGCATCCAGACATAAGATTAGGGCCACAGTGGGTATGCCTCTGAACACGGGACAAACAGGGGGATCTATTTTTGGGTGCAAGTCTTCGTTCATGTGTGTGCTGTACAAAAAAAGCTGTTTTTAAAATGACAGAATTGCCAAAAAAAAACGAAAATCACTATTTTTTCCTTTTGCTTGAATTAATTCACAAACTGTGGGGTCAAAATGAGCAGTAGACCCCTAGATAAATTCATTAAGGGGTCTAGTTTTCAAAATGGGGTCATTTGTGGGGGGTTTCTGTGGTTTTGGCCACTCAAGGGCTCTACAAGTGTGCTATGCGGCCTAAAACACCTTCAAGTAAAATGTCTGTTCTGAAAGACTCCGACTACTCTTCATGTTGGGCCCCGTTGTACATCCAAACATAAGATTAGGGCCACAATGGGTATGTCTCTGAACACGGGACAAACAGGGGGATCCATTTTGGGGTGTCAATCCTCATTTTTATGTGCACTATAGAAAAAAATATCTCTTTAAAATGACATATTTGCAAAATTAGGAGATTTTATTTTTTCTCCTCTAAATTGAATTTATTCCTGAAAAAAAACAAACTGTTGAGTCAAACTCCTCCTGACCCCCTCAGTGAATACATTAAGGGGTGTAGTTTTTAAAATGGGGTCATTTGTGGGGATATCTATCATTGTGACACCTATGAGCCTTTGCAAACTCAGCTTGCTGCAAGAAAACAAAGTGTTCCTCAAAATGCTGAAAAGTAATGTTAAATTTGTACGTCATCTAAATGGTTAAAAAAAAAAAAAACAACGTTTTTCAAATTAGTATTCAGAATAAAGTAAATAGATGGAAATATATATCTTATCAAAAATTTGTACAGTATGTGCACATATTGAGATACTACAGTTGAAAATGTGAAAAAAAAAGACAATTTTTTCAAAATTCTTCCAATTTTGGCGCTTTTAATAAATAAACACATATTCTATGGGTCTATTTTTACCACCTAAATGAAGTACAACATGTGGCGAAAAAACAA
Source organism: Eleutherodactylus coqui (assembly GCF_035609145.1). Lineage (NCBI taxonomy): Eukaryota > Metazoa > Chordata > Amphibia > Anura > Eleutherodactylidae > Eleutherodactylus > Eleutherodactylus coqui. The sequence goes on from NC_089842.1 coordinate 17,105,290, forward strand.
TGTCAGAATCACTTGGATATGCAAAACCTTTACGGAGTTATTCTATGTCAAGTGACATGTCAGATTTCCAAAATTTGGCTCCGTCACTAAGGGGTTAAAGCTGCCTATGGGGACAGATTTATTGTGGGGGACGTCTTATTTTTGCATGTAGCACTTTTTGGAAAATAACGTGGCCCACTCACCGGCCAATGGATTGTAGGCATAGAAGCGGATGCCAAGCTGACGCAGGCAGGGGAGCAGCTCCGTCTCTACTTGTCTTGTAGTGGCGTTGTACATACCCTGGAATGGATGGAATGGAGGATGATTACATCACTTATAAGGACCTTCGTGTATATACTAGGTTATACGTGATATATTATCGGTATCTCATGTATGTTAATTAATGATGCTGAGTGTCAGCATGGAATATACCCCATCAGTGTGCCAACTGCCCACCACTTACCTGATTCACACATCATGGCTGTCCCAGGTATCTCTGACCAATGATGAACAATATGCTACTATGTGTAAATGATGGACTCCATAAAGGTTACAGCTAGGTGGTAAGTAGGGAACATCCTCATTCTTAACTCTTTCCAATCCCATTTCCCTTCCACCCGCACCCCCGACTCTTATTTTATTTTGGGTGGAAAAGCACGTTGTGGATTCCTTGGAATTAGTCAACAAAAAGATAGAAAAATAATCTATAAGCAATTTTTTGAAAATCAAGCTTGAGTTAATATGTATATTTATATTACACTCTGCAGGGGAGCTCCGACACTGTATATAATAATCTTTATTTGCATAGAGCCAACTTATTCCAACTTATCGCTTTCAAGCACAGAAGAACACAGGCAATACAACAATTGCATGTGATATACAATAAATAAATGGGGTGGGGGCGATACAGGAGGTACAAGGATGGGGGGGGGGGGACACAGACAATACAAGAATTGCATATCAGTTATTAGGACGCAAATGGGGTGGGGAGGTCAGGGGGTGCAGGTGTAGAGATCGTATGCGATAAGCAGGGTGGAAGGTGTGGGGAGCCATAGGGTGGGGCGGGGGACTAGGCCAGGGGATTTGGTATGCCTCCCTGAAGAGGTGCATTTTTAAAGGCGCGTCTGAAATTTCGTGATTTGGGAATTGTCTCGATGCCCTAGGGGTAGAGCGTTCCAGAGAATGAGTCCTGCAGGCGAGCATGTGAGGTTCATATTATAGGGGTGTTTAGTCTGAGAGTGTTAGCGTTTCGGAGTGTGCAGGCTGGGTGATGTGCAGACAGGAGGGAAGAGATGTACAGTGGCGCGGTGCCATGGAGAGCTTTGTGGGTGAGGAGTTTGAATTTAGTTCTGTAATACATTGGCAGCCAATGCAGTGACTGGCATAGCGCATAGGCGTCTGAGTAACGACTGGATAGAAAAATGAGCCTAGCTGCTGCATTTAGTATGGATTGGAGTGGAGCGAGTCTAGTGCGGGGGAGGCCGATGGATAGCGAGTTGCAGTAGTCAATTCGGGAGTGGATGAGGGCGACAATAAGTGTTTTTAGCGTGCCCATGGTGAGGAACGGACGTATTTTAGCAATATTTCTGCGGTACATGTGGCATGTTTGGTCCAGAGATTGGATATGGGGGGTAAAGGAGAGGTCAGAGTCCAGTGTGACCCCAAGGCAGCGGGCGAGCTGTCTGTGGGTTATGATGGTGCCAGACACTGGAATGGAGATGTTGAGGGGAGGTCGGTTAGAAGGTGGAAAGACAAGGAGGTCAGTTTTAGAGAGGTTACGTTTGAGTATAAGGGAGGACATGGTGTTAGAGACAGCGGACAGACAGTCGGTGATCTTTTGGGGGAATGGTCCAGAGATCTCACTGGAAGAGGTGTATAGTTGGGTGTCATCAGCGTAGAGATGGTATCGGAGGCCAAATTTGAGGATGGTTTGTCCAATTGGAGCTGTGTAGATGGAGAAGAGAAGGGGAGTGAGGACCGAGCCCTGGGGTACCCCAACAGCAAGAGGAAGTGAAGAGGAGATAGAACCAGCAAAGGAAACACTGAAAGAGCGGTCAGAGAGGTAGGAAGAGAACCAGGAGAGAGCAGTATCCTTTAGACCAATAGAGTGGAGCATAGTGAGAAGGAGATTATGGTCGACAGTGTCAAATGCAGCAGACAGGTCAAGGAGGATTAGTAGGGAGTAATCACCTCTTGACTTTGCTGTCATCAGGTCATTTGATACTTTTGTGTCAGTCGAGGGTAGAGAGCGGAAACCAGACGGGAGGGAGTCGAGGAGAGAATTCTCAGAGAAAGCGTGTGAGCCTGGAGTAGAGCAGGCGTTCTAGTAATTTGGAGATGAAGGGGAGGTTTGAGACGGGTCGGTAGTTGGCAGCGTCGGTCGGGTCAAGAGTTGGTTTTTTAAGCAGAGGGAAAATGATGGCGTGTTTAAATGAGGAGGGGAAGGTGCCAGAGTTTAGGGAGAGGGTGCAGATGGTGGTGAGGTGAGTAATGAGAGCTGGGGAAAAGGAGCGGAGGAGGTGAGAGGGGAGAGGGTCGCTAGCGCAGCTGGTGGGGCGAGCAGCAGAGAGCAATCTGGAGACTTCTGCCTCTGTTGTTGGTTCTTGTATAGATAGTGAATGGATGATGGATGCAGTGCTGAGGAGACTGGGATCGGGGCTAACCATGAAGTTCTTGGAGATTTCTTTTCGAATGTTGTCGATTTGTTTCTTTGAAATAGGCGGCTAGTTCTCCAGCAGTCAGATTTGTCGCAGGGGCCTGTTCTTTGGGGCTGAGGAGGGAGTGGAAGGTGTCGAAGAGATGTTTGGGGTTGTGGGATAGTGAGGAGACAAGGGAGGGGAAATAAACTTATTTGGCATGGTGAAGGGCTAGGTTATAGGTTTCACAGATGAATTTGAAGTGATGGAAGTCCGCGGGCAGCGTTGATTTTCTCCACAGCCATTCGGCGCACCTAGAGCACCGCCAGATGAAGCGCATTTGGGACGTGAGCCAGGGTTGCCGTGATCTGCGGGGGTCACAGCTGGTGACGCTTCATCCAGGGCACGTCTGAGGGTGGAGTGGTAATGTTCAGCTGCCAGGTTAGGGCAGGGGAGGAGAGAGACAGTGAGGACTGAATGGTCTCAGCAAACTGTTGGGTGCGGACGGACTGGAGGTTTTTAGAGGTGTGATAGGAGGGTCAGGGGAGACTGGGGTGCCTGATGGAGAAAGCGAGGAGGTTGTGATGAGAGTGGAAGGGGGAGTTAGTAAAGTGGGAGGCAGAGCAGAGACAGAGGAAGATTAAATCGAGAGTGTTGCCGTCTCTGTGAGTGGGGAAGTCAGAGAATTATGACAGGCCGAGGGAGGAGACATGGCGAAGCCTGCTGTGAAATAGGTAGGTTGCAGCCTGAGAAGAGAATGCCTGAAGCCTCTCGGTCAGTCGGGCTGTCATGGCTGTGGGAGCTCCAGTCGTGGTCCTGCTGCACTGCTGATTAAGTGGGAGGCCACCATTAAGAGATGGTGAATGCAAAGGATTGTGAACTGTTGAGAGTGACCACGGAGTCACGCCATGCCGGCTGAGGAAGGTCGGGCTCAAACGGCCATAAGCGTAAAATGCTGTATGGGTCACGCAGCGTTTTACCATTGTGCAGCCGCCGGAGACCCGCCTATTGCCATGTAGGGCAGTGAAATTAAATTGCGCATGACAGCGCAACACTTGTTTAGTTATCCCATGCTGGGGCAATTACATTGTGTATGCGAGTGTATATACGCTGCCATAGACAATGGCCTATCACGCATGTATAAAAGCAGCAAAATAGAACATCCCCCGATCTTTTTTGCGCTCACGTATTATGCAATTTAACAACAAATGTGACGGGAACTGCGTGAGGCAGTGAAATTGATTGTCTGCAGATTATCACATATCACACGAGCGTACAGCGCACGCGTAATACGTGGTGATCATACGCTTATATGAGCCCGGCCTAACTAAGAGACCGAATACAGACAGCAAGGAATGACTAGCCGACATTGTAAGGCCTCATGTCCACGGGGAAAATCAGGCCCGCCGCGGATTCTCCATGTAGAATCCGTAGCGGGTCCCTCCTGCCCCGCGGACATGAGGCCTAAAAATCAGAATAAACTCACCTGCTCCGGACGATGCAGATCTTCCTTCCTTTGCGTCCAGATCTTCTTTCTTCGGCCTGGTGTATGTGATCGGCACGCCGGCAGCGTGCCGCACACATGCGCCAAGCACATCCGCCGGGCTGAGGAAAGAAGATCCGGCCGCATGGGAAGAAAGATCTGCATCGCCCGGAGCAGGTGAGTTTAATTCTGGTACGGGTCTACCGCGGATCCGGACGGCTTCCATAGGCTTCAATAGAAGCCTGCGGGAGCCGTCCCCGCGGGAGACGCGCACGAAAATGGAGCATGTCTACTTTTTTCCCGCACGCGGATCCGCGCTTGACAGGAAAAATGACATCCAATGCATCCCTATGGGGCGCGGATCTGCGTGGGGGAAAAACGCTGCGGATTTAAAATAAAAATTATCCCGCGGACATGAGGCATTCGGCTGCTGTCACACCTGCGTCAGTTTAGGGTTTCCACTTTTCTGCTCCGTTTTTAGAGGACAGAAACTAAAATAAAACTGAAATAAATGGATCCTTTTTTCCCCCTATTGATTTCACTGGGGTTTCAAAAGAAGGGCCGCAAAGAGAAAGGCTTCCATCCCGTCAGGTTTCCGTTTTTGAGGCCAGAAAAATAGCGCAGTCTGCAGCGCACTGTGGAGGCATCGTGTTTCCGGGTCGGTCGTGTGGATCTCCATCACCGTCCACATCAATGTTTACACGCAACTCTCCGATGAGGACTAGAAAGGCGTCACCCACCCAAACCTCCGCGCCCGTCCCCATGAGCCCGGCACCTGGTAGACGGTCGGCAGCACCCAGTTGTTCTGTTTACAGATGCAGTAAATCTCCATCACCTCCCAGGACGTGTAGTTGGACACACCCAGCTCCTTGAACTTCCCCTGCAAGAAAACCGCCGTTCAGATAAATGCGTCTTGTACCAAACTGGACTGGAATTAATCATCATCATCATCTCTGCTTGCTCTCAGTGAGTGGGATCATTCTTGGTTCAAAGCCCATCCTGTCCTAACACCTCTCACAGCTGAGGGTTTGTTACAATTGTATCCAGTGCAAACAATCCTCTGAAGTAAGCAGCCTTGACTTTGGACTTGTTCACATCAGTGTTTTACAACAAATTGTCTTTTGGGATGCGTTCACATGTAGCAGAAATGCTTCTGATCCGCATCAAAACCTGCATCGTTTCTGCATCATAAACCGCATCAAAATCTGCAGCGGATAATCAGCCTTTCAGCTGTGGTACCAGGACTTATAAGCTATTGTTTCTCTGTTACCAGCCCGAAGCATATTAACTATATATTGGTCTCTTACTACATAAGTATAAATGTAATTATAAGTATCTAACAGATGAAATCTAGCTGCTGTATACTAACTTCACCCTTTATTCAGTTCCCCAAGTATAAACATAATTGTTTGTGTATGCAGTCTGCTTTTACCACGTATCTAAACTTAGTGGTAGTCAGGGAGGGCGTGCAACGCTGTACCAGGAGCCTGTCCAGGGATTCATTCACTCAGGCTTCTTTCCCACAAGCGTATATTGACCGCCGTTTTCACGGCCGGCTGATATGCGCTGTGATCTGATGCATTGGATTCCAATGCATCAGCTCACATGGCCATATTCATGCAGTGTAAAAGCGCCCAGCCGGCCCAATATAGCACGGGGCATTTTTAGGTCAGGCCCAAAAGATAGTCCTGGAACTATCTTTTGGGCCAGAATACCTCGACCGCTGCATGGGCTCCCAAAGGTCTCATATCTACAAGATGACTGGGTTTCTCTTACTGAGAACAATCACATTTGTTGCATTTACACCCGCTTCGTCCTTCTTCCCTTCTGCACACGCTCATTAACAACAGATCAGTTAAGCGGACAACAACGACGGGTCCAAACAAACCTTTCAGTTCAGTCCTGTTACCCAATGACTAATAGAATTATAAATTATACATTTTTTCGGTCCTTTTCATTCGCTTTATGTTTTTTTTAGCGGAAAAAAATTGGTTGCGGTCGGCGATATTTTTTAAAAAGCAGAAAGCAGACAAAACGGAACTGAAGCTCAGAAAATCAATCGAAAGTAAAACAGAAACTTTTCCTGGTTTTGCTGCTCCTCTAATGGCGCAAAAGAAAGGAAAACAAAAACATTGATGTGAATGAGCCCCAAGAGAGGCTGGACTAGAGGCGGCATTACCTCCAGGTACAGCTCCTGGCACGCCGCCAGCGTCTCCTCCAGCAGGGTCTGGTGGTCTGGGAGGTGCAGGTAGAACAACTGAACACTGGGGGTCTTCAGTCGCTTAAGAGAGGCTTCTAGCTGCTGCCGCACATTCTCCGCCCCCAGGTTCTTCTTCCCCTCCACTGGGTTGGCTTTGGTCGCTATCTTCACTGCAAGAAAATGACAATCCTAAGTAATGGGGTTAAGCAATTGAGACCCCCCAAAATAAACCTCAACCACACGCTCTGGAATTTAACCTTACCCCCTTAAGGACGCAGCCCCCCCCCCCCCCCCCCAATTCTCATTTTTTCCTCCACTCCCCACCACCCCCCTTTTAAAGAATCCCAACCCATTTAACCATTGATGTGGCTCTGAGGCCTTTTTTGAGAGACGAGTTGTATTTTTCAGTGGTGCTGTATAATGTACTGAAAAAAGGTTTAAAAAAATGGTGGAGCGAAATGGGAAAGAAACCAAATTCCGGCATCTTTCGGCGAGTCTTCTTTCTGTGGCGTACGAACTGCAACAAAATGACCTGATAACCAAAGAATAAAGTTACTGCATTACCAAATTTATGTAGTTTTGCTATACTAGTATAATTTTTTTCTAAGGATATTTAATTTTTAATTATTTCCCGCCATAGCTTTTATGTTTCCTTTGAGGCTCATTTTCTGCCGGACGCCCTGTAGTTTCTATTGGTACCATTTTGGAGTACGTATAAAACTTTTTAAATCGCTTTTTATTACATTTTGTTTGGAGACTGCGTGACCAAGAAAGTCCCGCAATACTGGCGCTGTGTTTTTTTTGTCTGACGACGTACACCATGTGGGGAAATAGTGCGTTACTTTGCTAGATCCGACTTTAAGGGCTTATTCAGACGAACGTATATTGGCTGTGTATTCACGCCAGCCGACATACGGTGTCCCTCTCTGCAGGGGAGGAGACTGGAAGAGCTGGGAGCAGTGCTCTGAGCTGTCGCCCCCTCCCCACCCCTCGGCACTATTTGCAAAAGGGGGTGGGGCGGAGAGCAGTTTTGGGACTTAGCTCCGCCCCCGTCTCGCCCCCTCCCATTGCAAATAGTGCCGAGGGGAGGAGAGGAGGCGGGAGCTCAGGGCATTGCTCCCAGCTCTTCCAGCCTTCTCCCCCTGCAGAGAGGCACGCCGTATATTGGACGATATACGGTCGTCTGAATAAGCCCTTACAGACCCAGCGATGCCAAATTTGTATAGCAAAAGTTGTTTTTTTATTACCTTTTATTCTCTTAAATAATTAATAAGATTTTTAAACTAATTTTTAATTTTCTTTTAGTAAGTCCCCATAGGGGACATGGACATGAGGCTTTGATCGCTTCTGCACTGTAATGCCATAGCATTACATTATACGGTGATCCAAGGGGGGAGGGGGCAGTGCGGGACCCCCGAACTTTGATTGGAGCATTTAGATGCCGCAGTTAGAATAGACAGCTGCATTTAAGGGGTTAATAGCTCCAATCAGCAGTGCGGCTCATCTGAGCTATTGCGGGCGAATGTTGGCTGTAAGAAACAGCCAACACCCCACACATGTTCTCCCCCCCACATGACATTTGTGCGTTCGTTCCCTTATTGTTCTTCGTTCAGCTCCATGGAGCTACAAAATCACATATTCTACTCCTTACCCGCCACGCCGTGTATCCACCTACCTCCGGAGTGGAGTCCCATCTCCCCCAGTATCCGCTCACTTTCTCCGCTACCATAAATATGCGCAGTGTCCACCTCATCGTATCCGCGTCTCAGGAACTCCTGCATCGCCTCATCGCTGGTTTTGGCATCCATCCTGCTCCCAAATCCCATGGCACCCAGCACGGTGCGAGGACATCTCTGCGGCTGCATGGTGAAGGAAGAAAGTGAAGTGCCCGAGAGGAAAACACAATTGACGACTGCCCACCGCTGCAGGCGAGACACACCCTGGTCACATATTAATTAGGGAGGGCAGCCGGCCAATGAGGGAGAGGTTCAGACTGATAACAGGGCGGCCAAAACCTGAACGACACCCAGAACCCCTCCCCAATCACAGGTGAAAGTTCTGCAAGGTCATCACTGAAACTTCACGCCAAACCAGTGTTAATTGTTAGCAGATAGTAGGAGCGCCTCACGCAGGACGGGATATTCCACAACAGCGTTACATAATATTCCGCACCCATATCTGCACTGCTAACGTATGGATCTCGGGAAAAGGACACAGCAGAATCTGCATCAAAAGCCGCAGTTCGCAGCGCAGATTCATCATTGCGGAATATTCCGGCTGAGAAGCTCGCTCGGGTCACATACGTGAGCGATGCTTTACCGCACCGGATAAAACCGCTGCGTGTCCTTTCTCTGGGCGGAACGCCTCGCAATTGATTTCAATGGGACCCTTAATGCATCGCCGGGCTCCCGCATGCCGTGTGATTCCAGGTTTCCCATTGATCCCACAGATCCTCCGACGCGCGGAGAATGGACAGAGGAACGGAATTGCACAGATGTAAAGTGAGGCATGTTTGCCTGAAAATCACCTCGCATCCGCAGGTAAATCGCACATGCAGGATATCAGTAGCGGAGTCCGAAGGGTTAAGGCTGCGGTCACACGTGGCGTCTTTGGCTGTGCTTTTTGACCGCAATGAAAAGCCACATTAAAGAGCGTGCTGATTTCAAAAACCGTAGTGATCCTGCTGTAGTGACGGATCCGCAGTAACGCAGCCGTGGTAACAAAGCCGCAGTGACGCAGCCGCAGTGACAGAGCCGCAGCAATGCAGCCATAGCGACACAGCTGCAGCGATGGAGCCGCAGTGACGCAGCTTAGCCTGTTACTTCAAGGATGCAAAGATTTACTGGGATTTTCATTTCCACTATTCAACAGCCATAACTTTTTACCTTTCCGTCTGCGGAGCCGCAGGGTGAGCTGCCGGATTTATTGGTAACATTTCGAGGTACATGTATTGCAGAAATTACACATTTATAGAGGGGGGGGGGGGGGGACAAGGTGAGAAAATACATCAATTCTGCCATTGTGTTTTTAAGGCGTTCACTATGCGGTATACATGTCATAGTCTGTGGATCAGCACAATTACTGAAATTATATATCCACTCACTGTCAGTGCCCGCCCTCCCCTAGAAGTTGTTGGATGAAACTTTCTCTGCGATTGTAATGTTGTTATAAGTGATTACAATATCAGAGCAAAAGGATCATTTATTGTGAAGAACCGACCCCTTGTAGGGAGGCTCTAGTACCCTGATGTACCGCCTCTAGCTTGGATACAAGATGTGATACGGGGGGATAATGGAGGCTCTAGTACCCTATTGTACTGTCTCTAGCTTGGATACAAGATGTGATACGGATGGGCATGGAGGCTCTAGTACCCTGTTGTACCACCTCTAGCTTGGATACAAGATGTGATACGGGGGGATAATGGAGGCTCTAGTACCCTATTGTACTGTCTCTAGCTTGGATACAAGATGTGATACGGATGGGCATGGAGGCTCTAGTACCCTGTTGTACCACCTCTAGCTTGGATACAAGATGTGATACCGGCAGGCATGGAGGCTCTAGTACCCTGTTGTACCACCTCTAGCTTAGATAGAAGATGTGATACGGGCAGGCATGGAGGCTCTAGTACCCTGTTGTACTGCCTCTAGCTTGGATACAAGATGTGATACGGATGGGCATGGAGGCTCTAGTACCCTGTTGTACTGTCTCTAGCTTGGATACAAGATGTGATACCGGCAGGCATGGAGGCTCTAGTACCCTGTTGTACCGCCTCTAGCTTGGATACAAGATGTGATACAGGTGGGCATGGAGGCTCTAGTACCCTGATGTACCGCCTCTAGCTTGGATACAAGATGTGATACAGTGGGTATGGAGGCTCTAGTACCCTGTTGTACCGCCTCTAGCTTGGATACAAGATGTGATACCGACAGGCATGGAGGCTCTAGTACCCTGTTGTACCGCCTCTAGCTTGGATACAAGATGTGATACGGATGGGCATGGAGGCTCTAGTACCCTGCTGTACTGTCTCTAGCTTGGATACAAGATGTGATACCGGCAGGCATGGAGGCTCTAGTACCCTGTTGTACCGCCTCTAGCTTGGATACAAGATGTGATACAGTGAGTATGGAGGGTCTAGTACCCTGTTGTACCGCCTCTAGCTTGGATACAAGATGTGATACGGATGGGCATGGAGGCTCTAGTACCCTGTTGTACCGCCTCTAGCTTGGATACAAGATGTGATACGGATGGGCATGGAGGCTCTAGTACCCTGTTGTACCACCTCTAGCTTGGATACAAGATGTGATACGGATGGGCATGGAGGCTCTAGTACCCTGTTGTACCACCTCTAGCTTGGATACAAGATGTGATACAGGCAGGCATGGAGGCTCTAGTACCCTGTTGTACCACCTCTAGCTTGGATACAAGATGTGATACAGGGGGCATGGAGGCTCTAGTACCCTGTTGTACTGCCTCTAGCTTGGATATAAGATGTGATACTGGAAGGCATGGAGGCTCTAGTACCCTGTTGTACCACCTCTAGCTTGGATACAAGATGTGATACAGGGGACATGGAGGCTCTAGTACCCTGTTGGGCCGCCTCTAGCTTGGATATAAGATGTGATACTGGAAGGCATGGAGGCTCTAGTACCCTGTTGTACCGCCTCTAGCTTGGATTCAAGATGTGATAGAAGGGGGCAAGGAGGCTCTAGTACCCTGTTGTACCACCTCTAGCTTGGATACAAGATGTGATAAGGGTGGCATGGATGCTCTAGTACCCTGTTGTACCGCCTCTAGCTTGGATATAAGATGTGATACTGGAAGGCATGGAGGCTCTAGTACCCTGTTGTACCGCCTTTATTTGGGATACAACATGTGATATGGGCGGGCATGAATGTATACAGGTTTTGTATAGTATCCTGCAGGGGGCAGTGTGCCGCTCCACAGCAAAGGCAGGATGGAGGCGGCGTCCCCCCCCCCCCGAGGTCTCCAGACACGAACGCGGCCATCATCAGCACCCAAACTAATCCTGGCTTCATCGCTGAAGACATCTGGTTCCCCTCCGTAGCGTCCAGTATCCAACATTGCTCATGACTTCACTGCAAACAGAGACAACGTTGGGGGTCAGAGCCCATATATGTAATGGGGGCGACGGTGGGGGTCAGAGGCCTTACATGTAATGGGGTCTGCGAGACCAGACATCCTCTGAGAGCCTTTTATAGGCCAAGGGGGGAACCACTATTAGGGTCTCGGGTGACAAGACCGTCCATCTAATCACCACAACTCTTATCATTTACAAACTGGCCCGCACCGAATCTCAGGCTCTTAGTTCCTGACGCGGCGTTGTCATATCGCCTCACGGTCCAAACTGACCGGAACTGACTTTTATCTAATTCCTGCTACACCCAGGGGGTTCACACTCAGTTTTTTTTTTCAGGTATTAGAATGCTTGTCTAGCTCCTTCTGCAGACCAGTCTGATATTGCACTCCATAAATTATATATACATACATACATACATACACACACACTTACATACTTTGGACTTTTCACTTTTTGCACAATAAAACCCCCTTTCTATGGATACATTTTTCATATCGCTGCGTTCAAAAACCCAGAACGTTTTTGTTTTTCCGTTGCTGGAGTTGTGTATAAGGGTGCATTCACGCGAACGTATATCGGCTCGGTTTTCACGCCAAGCCAATATACGTCGTCCTCATCTGCAGGTGGGGGGGAGGATGGAAGAGCCAGGAGCAGGAACTGAGCTCCCGCCCCCTCTGCACTATTTGCAATGGGGAGAGGCGTGACTTAGCCCCGCCCCCTCCCTGCCTCATTTCATTGTAAATAGTGCAGAGGCGCAGAGAGGGGGCGGGAGCTCAGTTCCTGCTCCTGGCTCTTCCATCCTCCCCCCCCCCCTGCAGATGAGGACGACTTATATCGGCTCGGCGTGAAAACCGAGCCGATATACGTTCGTGTGAATCCAGCCCCTGCCTGTTTTTTGCACGACGAGGGGTAGTTTTTATTCGTACCAATTTTATTGCATTTTTTTGAAAAATGAACAAAAAAAGTTTTGCCAAGTTGTTTTTATTTAAAATACAGTATTTCTGTGCAGGATAAAAAGCGTGTTTAATTCATTGTGCGGGTCGCTATGCATGCGGTGATACCAACTTTTTTTAAATTCAGGGTTTTTTTGTTTCTTTACACAAATAAAATGCAAAAGTCTGCAAAAAATTTAATTTCAATATTTTTTCACCATTTTTATTTCTGTTTCACCTCTTTTTATGTCTTTACAGGAGACTTGAACCAGATAATATATTGGAATTCTTCTGTACTGCGGTGTATTGTGTCTTCATTCGCAGTACCTGCTACAGCAACCAAGTGGTCCTCCGTGATTGGATATCGGAGGGCTAATGTAAGGGCATCACAGAGGGAGATTTCTTCTATGTCAACCAGTGATTTGCTGTGGCCAACATTCATCGTGGCTTGGAGAGGCTTTATGGCCAGAACTGAAGTTATCCCTATTCCTTGCTGTTACAGCAGCACCCTGGTTGTCAGTTGCAGCAGTCTCCTGAGCATCTATATACCAGACATGTACATCCATAAACAAGAACTGCTCCCCTCCCCTCCCCCCCCATGACATATATGTACAGCATGGGGCTAGAAGGGGTTAAATTAAGTCCCAGGTTGTTCCCAAACTACAATTCCCCATCAGGGAAGAGCCAGAGAACAGAAATCAGCTTTCTTTATTTATGAAATCACTTATAAATATTCGCGGGGCGTTTCGTGGTAAAGCGGCGCCTCGTGTCGGAGTCTGAGATGAGATGATCTGTAGAAATCCCGATTCGGATGAGGCTCGTCCTGTGAAACGTTCTAACGGAAATAGTTCGGACAGTCGTGGGCAACCAGGTTCCAGGCTTCATCAAAGGCGATGACCACAGGGGGCAGCAGCGGCCCGCCCTCGGCCCCGTCCAGGTTCTGCACTAGCTGCTCCACACTGGACATCCCCAGGATCACAGCGTCGCCACGACTGCCCTGAAAAGGCAAAAATCATTAGTGTTATTACAAGTTTTATTTAACCCTCTCCTCACTAAGCAGATACACCAATAAGATCAGCGCAGACCTCGCCTGAAACAGAACCCTGCTCCTTCCTTTATGTAATGCTCAGTCTGACCTCCCACTTGTATCCATTGCTTTTCTTCCACTATAACTGTGCCCTAAAACACTCTGTGCTGCTATGGCACCCTTAACAGAAGGTAGCATGCGGCCAGATTCCCTCCCCCACCCCAGACAGCGCACCTACCTGGAGTTTAGAATGGTGGTACATCCAGCGGAGAGCAGCAGCCGTCAGGCTGGGTCTGTCCTCGCCGTACGCCTCCTCCAGCGCCCTCTGCACCACGTCAATCGCTTGGAAGTGATGCTTCTTCCAGTATCTGTAACAAGGTCAGACAGCCAAAAGACCCCCGTTATTATCAAGCAAACCCACCGTACCTGTCAGTGTTAGCTAGGAGACGTTTTTCAAGTATTCGCTTTTTTCACCCTTGCCTTTCAAGAGCCATAACTTCTTTTTATTTTTCTGCTGAGTCAGCTGTATGAGGCCGTGTACTTGTGGACAAGTTGTGTTTATTTATTGGTACTATTTAGTGTTGCGTATAAAACTTATTGGAAAACTTTAAAAAAAATTTGAATGAAAAAAAGCAATTCTCTCATTTTTGGTTGGTTTCCCTTTCGTGGCATTCATGATGCAGTAAAAGGGACGTGTTGGCTTTATCCTATGTGTCGGTACCATTATGAGGATACTATGTTTATGGATTTTTTTATGTTGTGCTACTTTTAAAAAATTTAAAACCTTTTTAATAATTTATTTTTCCATATATGGGGGTGTACAAGTTTGATTTTTTTCACAGAACAAGCTGTAGTATTTAACCCCTTAATGACGTGGCCCCCTCATGTAAGTGCAGCAGCTTTTTCTGAGGCCAGTGACGTCACGTTCATCAGTCACATGGCTCGAGAGCAGCTCAGTCCCAGTTAAAGGGGTTGAGCCGATATACCAGGCGGCACCACTATACGATGTACGGCACTGTGACTCATATGTAATGAATGGACAGCACTGGTCTGACATAAGTTATCAATATCCGAGTCTCAGAAGATCATGGGTGGACTGACCTGTTCCTGTACGCCTCGGCCCAACTGTTCCCAAAAAATCTGCTGGGCGTCTGATCCGTATCCTTGTCCTCGTATTTGTATTTGCCGGTCAGAAGCCCCCCTGTAAGAGAGAACATCACCAGTCCTGCAGCATTCACAGAAGCGACAGATTGCCGTGAAGATTATAAAGGTTCTTCTTCAGGCTGGATTAAGGACTCTTGTACCCGGGCCGATAAATTGTTCAGATTGCCGTATCTCGCAGGAATCTGAATGATTGGCGCTCAGTGTAAATGTCCCAAAAGAACGACCAATGAAAATTTGTTTGCTTCTCGTTCATTTTCTGCATGCAGACCCCTGCACAACGGATCGGCCGTGTAAACAGGCAGTCATCCATCTATGAACTGCCTGCTTACTGTGAACGGAGGCGGGTGGGCTGGCAGGATCCCCAGCCGCTCTGTCTCTATTCATTGAGTGACGCTTGCTCCTGTGTAAAAGCTCAGGAACGATCATCGCTGGTCGTCCCGTGTAAAAGGGCCCTCAGCTGCCCATTAACCTTCAACCACTATTGGACAAACAATACTTTGTCTGACAGCTGTTTCCACTGGCTGCTCCATACAAATTGTTAGAACATGGAGTCATATCCATTTCACCATCTTCTGCGTAACCATTTTGTAAGTAAGTAGCCTCTTCTCTGTCTCTTTACACTCTATTCACTTGTCCTCTTTCTGGAGGATTTATGGATATTAAATGGTTATTCAATAAACCTTGAGTGAATCACTAAGGCTTTTGCTCTCCCAAGATAGCTATATGGCCTTTAGACTGGCCGGTAAGTCAAACTGACATATTCCTAGCTGTTCACATATGTTCCTTAACATTCTCTCTAAACAACTTATTGTTTACATTTACTGTTCCAAGAAGTTAACCATGTATGACTACTTCTGCGCCTGCACTGCATATACCTGACATTTTAGATGTTAAAGGGGTTGTCTGGATTCCTGATTGTCTGGAATCGGCACACGTGATGGGGCGGAGCTACGCGATGACGCGTAGAAGGGGGCGGAGCCAGAACACCGCTGCTGACGACCCGAGCCGAAGGCAGAAGACCCTTTCTGCGCAAGCGCGTCTAATCGGGCGATTAGACGCTAAAGTTAGACGGAGCCATGGAGACGGGGACGCCAGCGCAGGGAAGGTAAGTGAATAACTTCTGTATGGCTCATATTTAATGCACGATGTATATTACAAAGTGCATTAATATGGCCATACAGAAGTGTATAACCCCACTTGCTTTCGCGAGACAACCCCTTTAAATTCCTTATCTTGCATATTAATATTTTGTTTGTTTCATCGACCAATGGTAATAAATGACTTATAATAGATTTAAATTATTGCAATCAAAGTGTCTGCCTCTATAAAAACTGCTGCCTGTCAATCAATAATCCGATAACTTGGACCACATCGAGACTTGTATGGTTTGAAAAGTTATTTCCGAGTCCGTGTATACTTCTAACCAATTTGGAACCCAGCATACCATATAGCAAATATTATTGTTTGCACTAACAACATGAACACGGGGGCTGCATTCAGACGATCGTATATCGGCTCGGTTTTCAAGCCGAGCCGATATACGTCGTCCTCATGAGCAAGGGGGGGGGGGGGGGGAGAGGATGGAAGAGCCAGGAGCAGGAACTGAGCTCCTGCCCCCTCTCCGCCCCTCTACATTTGTTGCAATGGGGAGAGGCGGGCCGGGGGTGGGTCTAAGTTCCGAGAATTAGCCCCGCCCCACCTCTCCCCATTGCAAATAGTGCAGAGGGGCGGAGAGGAGACAGAGGGGGCGGGAGCTCAGTTCCTGCTCAGAGCTCTTCCATCCTCCCACCCCCCCTTGCACACGAGGACAACGTATATCAGCTCGGCGTGAAAACCGAGCCGATATACGTTCGTGGGAATGCACCCTAAGGCTGGGTTCATGCGAGACGGATTTGCCACAGTAATGCCGCAAGGAATTTCTGTGCAGCAAATTTGCCCGGGGCTCAAACTCCCAGGATTAGCCAGCCACATGGACGAGATTTTGCAAAAATCTCATACAAAAGGGGCGGCCAATCCGTTGTGGCAAAGCTGTGCAGAATCGGCGATGAGGCGCGGAATAAACAGCTGCAGCATGTCAATTCTTTTTTTTTTTTCTTCTGTTGCAGCCTCACTGCTCCCTTTGGGATTGCGAAAGCCACAACGGAATTACGGCGGCCGAACCGCTCCAAAACCTGCAGCGAAATGCCAAGCCGCGAGATTTCCGCGGGATTTGCATCTTGTGGGAACCCAACCTTTAGGGAGGTAAAGTTGAGTTGCCCCATGCATTTTCTAAGGTCATCGGACCCTATTGTTATCAGCAGGTTTGGACGACTACAGTCTAATGTGTATGGGAGCCTCAAGTAGGAAACTTTCTCATCTACACCCGTCCTGCTGCTGCGTCTTATGCAAAGGCTGGAAACAGCAGAAGGCAGCGGGGGGCTCTATTAAAGCTGCCTATGGGGACAGATTTATTGTGGGGAACGTTTTATATTTGCACGTAGCACTTTTTGGAAAATAACGTGGCCCACTCACCGGCCAATGGATTGTAGGCATAGAAGCGGATGCCAAGCTGGCGCAGGCAGGGGAGCAGCTCCGTCTCTACTTGTCTTGTAGTGGCGTTGTACATACCCTGGAATGGATGGAATGGAGGATGATTACATCACTTATAAGGACCTTCGTGTATATACTAGGTTATACGTGATATATTATCGGTATCTCATGTATGTTAATTAATGATGCCGAGTGTCAGCATGGAATATACCCCATCAGTGTGCCAACTGCCCACCACTTACCTGATTCACACATCATAGGTGTCCCAGGTATCTCTGACCAATGATGAACAATATGCTACTATGTGTAAATGATGGACTCCATAAAGGTTACAGCTAGGTGGTAAGTAGGGAACATCCTCATTCCTAACCCTTTCCAATCCAAAGACCCGCACCCCCGACTATTATTTATTTTGAGTGGAAAAGTGCATTGTGGATTCCTTGGAATTACTCAACAGAAACCCAAACAAATGGCCCATCATGGGGATTTAATTAGCAATTTTTTGAAAATTAATAGGTATACTGTATATGTATATTACACTCTGCAGGGGAGATCTCCGACACTGTATATAATATACATATTAACTCACGTTTAATTTTCAAAAAATCATGGGACCTCTCTTCTGCGTCGTGTGATGTAGACATGCAGGACGGAGCTCTGACTTTGGAGCTCTTTTCTGCATAGTGTTAGAAACATATGTCGGACCTCGCCCAACATGGGAGCCATGCAGGGAAATTTTAATGTCAGACGAGGTCTGACACTGGATTGAAAAGGGTTAATTTGCATGTTGTATGCGGGGGGGGAAGGTGTGGGGGGGCGGAATTCGATCATCAAAGTTTCTTTTATTATGAACATTAGACTGGACGTCTCCAAATGGGGAGAGAAACCAGTTCTAGTCAGTAGGGTATATAAGGCCCCATGATGGGCAAGCAGGGGCAGACACCAGAGAGGAATGACCATGGGAGGCATCACCAGGGTGGAGACCCGAGTATGAAGGGCCCTTGTACAATAACATCACTGATTGGTCTGCAGAGTTTGGTAACATCATGTGTTTATACAAGATATTGTGACCCTCATTGTCAAAGAGACACATTTGTTACTTTTTATGTTAATTGTTATGCCAGTTTCTATAGAAAACCCCAAAAGTCCATGATAACAGTATCTTCACCCGCTGTACCATACACACTTAGGGCGGCTCCACACGGGCAATCGCGTTTTTATGTGAGAAAATAGCGTCTTTGTTCCCGTGATTTTTGCACGTTTGTGATGCTTTTTTTGTAGAATAATCTCGCCCAGCCGTCACTGCGGGGGATAAGTCAGTGGGACTTTCTGATGTTACAATCGCATCGCAACGCAAGCTTGTGAGCTGCGATGTGATAAAAAGGAGGTTCCATAGAGAAACATGGGAGAATATTAAAAAAAAAAAACGCAGACAGAGCGTGCCACAATTTTTTTTGTTCTCACAACATCGCATCAGTGAAAACATTGCTAACGGGAAGGAAACCGGTGTAAATCAATGGATTCATAACCTGCTCTTTTTTGGACTCTCATATCGCACAATTTTATCGCCCGTGTGAAACCACCGTTACTCTTTTATTTAATTTATTGCCCCCAAAATGTACAATCTAAGACCGTGTGAGGGTGGGAAAAAAAATTCTTACATCCTGAGTTCCATCCGGTATTATACTCCAGAACTGCACTCACTATTCTGCTGGTGGAGTCACTGTGTACATACATTACTTATCCTGTACTGCTCCTGAGTTACATCCTGTATTATACTCCAGAGCTGCACTCACTATTCTGCTGGTGGAGTCACTGTGTACAAACATTACTTATTATGTACTGATCCTGAGTTACATCTTGTATTATACCCCAGAGCTGCACTCACTATTCTGCTGGTGGAGTCACTGTGCACATACATTACTTATCCCGTACTGACCCTGAGTTACATCCTGTATTATACTCCAGAGCTGCACTCACTATTCTGCTGGTGGAGTCACCGTGTACATGCATTACTTATCCTGTGCTGATCCTGAGTTACATCCTGTATTATACTCCAGAGCTGCACTCACTATTCTGCTGGTGGAGTCACTGTGTACATACATTACTTATCCTGTACTGCTCATGAGTTACATCCTGTATTATACTCCAGAGCTGCACTCACTATTCTGCTGGTGGAGTCACTGTGTACATACATTACTTATCTTGCAAAAAGATGAATGAGTGGATTTCACACCCAGAAATCTTCTATAACAGCCGCGTCAAACTCATTTTCTACGAGGGCCAATTGTTATTGTAAGACAGTATAGTAATAGTGACCTCCTTAGTAGCCCCACTGGTGATAGTGACCCCCAGTAGTGATAATGACCCCCCCCATAGTGGCCCCAGTAGTCATAGTGACCCCAGTAGTAAAAGTGACCCTCATAGTGGCCCCAGTAGTAACAGTGGCTGCCCCAGTAGTAATAGTGGCCCCTGTAGTAACAGTAACCCATATGGTGCCCCCAGTAGTAATAGTGGCCCCCACATCAGACTCAGTAGTAATTGGCCCCTGGCCGGCCAGCATTTCTACAGACATTCCACTCACCCAGCCTGTAGCTCCGTTCTGGCGGCAGCCGCTCCTGAGCCTGTATCCACCGGCCTCTACCCTCTGCATCCGTGCGATGTACAGGGCGGCACACACAGACACGGCAGGGAAGAGGTCAGCGATCACTGACTGCACTGCCGCCGGACTGGAGCTGCAGCTGTGAGTGGACTGCCTATGTGGTTGTTACACGGCTGGCGGGCAACATAAAATGAGGCGGCGGACCGGATTAAGCCGGCAGGCCTTACGTTTGACACACATGTTCTACAAAGTTATGGTTTTGGAGATCCTTTTATTTAACCCCTCGAGCACCTGGTAGACGGTCGGCAGCACCCAGTTCCTCTGCTTACAGATGCAGTAAATCTCCATCACCTCCCAGGACGTGTAGTTGGACAGACCCAGCTCCTTGAACTTCCCCTACAAGAAAAAAGACAATTTAGAAATGTGGAGCCATGCAACTTTATAACAGACGTTGTCCGCTTGCTGTCAGTGAATGGAAACTTTCTGAAGCGAATACTACAGACATACAATTGTATCCTGTGAGGCGTGTTTGCTGCAACTCAATCAGTTCCATAAAACTGTATCAGGAGTCCAGGACAGGGAACAGATGAGTGTGAATGCTGCCTGTAGCTCATAGCGGACTGAATACACACTGCAGTGTAAAGCATGGGGGACAGAGCAGCAGCCTGAGCCTCTGATTTCCCTGCATGACCCCCAGCTTGTGACTTATACAAACGCACGTTCTCAGCTTCCTTCTCACCTCCCGATGCAGCTCCTGGCAGGCTGCCAGCGTCTCTGCCACCGGCGTCTGGTGGTCTGGGGCATGGAGATAGAAGAGCTGGACGCTGGACATGTTTAGCCGCTGGAGGGAGGTCTCCAGCTGTTGGCGCAGGCTCTCTGGTTTCAGGGTCTTCCCGTCCCACGGATTGGCTTTAGTCGCCATCTTCACTGCCGGAACAGAGAAGAACATTTAGAAAAGTGAATTCAACATTGGAAAATCTCCACAGATCTGAGTAAACAGGATTGTTCGCATTCACTGGATGCAAGCAGAGATCTTGACAACAGTGTGAAGTTGAAGCATAAAGTCTATTAGTAAGTTGCAGAGCTTTTTGTTACTATCCAATACTTAAAGGGGGTGTCCACTATTGATGACCTCACCTCAGACAGGTTATCAATAATTGATCGGTGGGGGTCTGCCACTTGGTATCCCCACCAATCAGCTGATCATCTAGCCTGCTGTCAGTGTGGACAGTGCTGAAAGCAGGTAGCGCTGTCCATAATGCAGTGGTATGGGTTGGTACTGCAGGCACAGTTCCCACTGACTTCAAAGCATCATCAATCTGGTCCGCTGCAATGTTGGCAGCGCTATCTGCTTCCTGCGCTGTCCACGCTGACGGCAGACCCGGGGATCCTGAGCGGCCAACCTGAGGATAGGTCGTTAATAGTAATAGTCCTGGAAAATCCCTTTAAAGGGCTCCCACACACTTGCGATTGTGTTTTTTGTTAACGCGATAGTCAATGGGACTTTCTATTGTAAAAAAACGCAACGCACGCAACTGCGTTTTTGGTGCGTTGCATTTTTAACATTAGAAAGTCCCATTGACAATCGCGTTAACAAAAAACGCAATCGCAAGTGTGTGGGAGCCCTAAGGCCTCATGTCCACGGGGGAAAATCAGGCCCGCCGCAGATTCTATATGTAGAATCCGTAGCGGGTCCCTCCTGCCCCGCGGACATGGGGCCTAAAAATAAGAATAAACTCACCTGCTCCAGACGATGCGGGTCTCCGCTTCTTCACGGCCGGATCTTCTTTCTTCGGCCCGGCGGATGTACTCAGCATGCCGCACGCATGCCCTGGGCACATCCGCCGGGCTGAAGAAAGAAGATCTGGCCGCGAAGAAGCGGAGACCCGCATCGTCCGGAGCAGGTGAGTTAAATTCAGGCGCGGGTCTCCTGCAGATCCGGACGGCTTCCATAGACTTCAATAGAAGCCTGTGGGAGCCGGCCCCATGAGAGACCCACACGAAAATGGAGCATTTCCATTTTTTTTCCCGCACGCGGATCCGCGCCTGCAGGGAAAAATTACGTCTGCAGGTATTTAACTACCTGCGGGTGTCCAATGCATCCCTATGGGGCGCGGATCACGCGGGCAGGAGAAACGCTGCGGATTTTAATTCTTAATTTCCCCATGGACATGAGGCCTAACACCTTCAGTACCAGAGATTTTTCACTTTTTTCTCTTGGTTTTTCCCCCCCTGCCCTCCAAGAGCCATAACATTGTTCCATTGACATAATTGTCTGAGGGCGTGCTTTTTGGGTAAGGAGTTCTATTATTTTTTTATTTTTTTATTTTTTTAAATCGCTGCCATTTTAATGTTCCATAAAACAGACTATAAAACCTTTAAAAATTTTTAAGTGGAAATGTTCCATCATTCGCAGTGCCGTGACACATGGGCTTCGCTCTGCGGGGCGGCACCACCACTGGGATACCAAATTTATATATAGTTTTTATGTTTTTTAAAAGTAAAAAAAAAAAAATTCTTAAACACAAATTGCACTCCGCCGCCGTATTCGGAGACCCAGAACTCTTTAATTTTTTGGCGATCTGGCTGCATGAAGCCACGTTTTTTTGCAGAGTGAGCTGCAGTTTTTATTAGCACCATTTTGGGAAACAGCAGTTCTGGCATTTTGCCATTTTTTCTTAAACAGCCGTCACTGTGTGGCATGGATATTTTGGTACTCTAATAGTTCTGGCTTTTACGTACACCGCAGTACCAAATGCGTGGGGGGGGGAGGGCTTGTCGCTGTTTCGATTTTTAAATTGGGGAAAAGTGAACTTTTAATACTTTTTTTTTTTTTACTGTTAGAAAAAAAAAAAAAAAGATTGAATAAAGTTTTTGAACACTTTTATGATCCAGCTGGTGATTATTTCACCCCTTGTACTATATTTGCAATACTCAAGTATTGCAGTATATAGTGATTTCTTTACGTTCCCTATAAAGGGCTTGATGAGCACCTATACATGGCAGCTCTGGGAGCCTTAGGCTCTGGGCCATCATGCTATCCCAGCAATACCCCCGATTGCATTGCGGAAGAGAAGGGGAGTTCTGAAGAAGTCTACCCCTCTCACCTACTGTTTAGACGCGCCGTCAGCTGAGTGCAGCATCTAAACAGTTGTGTCACTATCAGAGCTAATTTGATTGTGGCAGCAACAGCTGGCTGTTAGCTGTCAGAAGCAAGTAATAGCCACCGGGTATGGAGCAGACGTGGCTCCTGAGCCGGCCCCATACACCCTGTACCATCGGTGGGCGCACCGGATGGGGATAGATATCAGATCGCTGAGGGTCCTGGGACCACCAGCAATCCTGAGGTCAGCGCTCCTGAATGCCCCCTGTGATTGGAGCAGTGCTGCACATGTGTGACCACCACTCCATTCACTTCTATGGGACGGAGAAAGAGTGCCGAGCAAAACCATCTCCTCCTGCCCTCCAGATGTAACCGGAGCGGCGGAGGACCATGCGCACCACCACTTCATTCACATGGGGCATTTAAGTGCGCCAGTCCTGGAATCACTAGGGGTCCCAGTGGTTGGACACCCAGCGATCAGTTATTAACCCTCTCCGGTGAACGGCTGATAAATGGATTTAGTGGGGAAACTCCTTTAGGGTAAGTCACATGGCAGAATTTGCCGCTGTGAATTCCGCCTCAAAGACTGCATCAAACTCCCGTGGTTTTGGCGCAGATCCGCATGCAGAGTGCCGATGTAGAATGTTGTGTTTCGGTGGGTTTCTGCGTCCAGAACAGACGTCACTTCCTGATGCGGAAACGTGATTTTCCACTACACGATTCCGCCGTCTGATTCTGCTTATTGACGTGGCATATTCCGTGTGCGGACGGATCCGCGACAAAGACACGCGGATGTTGATGTGTTTTTTAGAGCAGAATCCCCCCGTGTGATCACAGCCGTACGTTTCATTCTCCAATGCTGGATGAGCCTTTGTGGCTCACAGTCCGGACTTCCGACCTCTCACACAGATTGCGGTGTACTATTAGTGGCGGCGCTCCTCGTTAGGTAATGATTGATCTCATTTTGGCACCGCGCACCTTTATACCACCTCTATGAGGCCGCTGCCTCCAACATAACAGGCTGCAGTGACAATCCCGACTAATGACTACGGGCCCATCACACGGGCCGGCGATTGGGCCAGGATGTTCGTAGGAACCTTCCTTTACCCAATCAGCCAATGAATGATGAAACGCTTGTACGCCCGCGGATCGCATCTTACGTGCAGCTGAAAAATGTATTCTTATCGTCAGATGTGCAGCCTGCCTGAGCTGGGGTCCGTATTCATGGTTCTGGCGCTGTATTCATGTTATGAACTTGGTTCTCATTCTATTCATGCGCCGAGCTCGGCTCTGGCGCTGTATTTATCTACTGAGCTTTGGTTCTGGCGCTGTATTCATGTTATGACCTTTAGTTCTGATTTTATTTGTGTAGTAAGCTTGTTCTGAGGCAGTTCCAAGCTTTGTTCTGGTGCTTTATTTATCTTATGAACTTCGTTCTTATTGTATTAGTGAACTGAGCTTGGTTCGGGCGCTGTATTCATTAAGAGTATACAGAAGTGGAGGTCAGAGCGGCGATCACGTGACTGCACTAAGATGTTAATCAACAATTCACGTCTCGTTCTGACACGACGCCCCGCCCACAGACCGCTTTCTGATTGGTTGCAACCATCCTCAGAGCGAGGCTTGGCCCGCACCGATCCCGGAAGTGTCTCCTCTTACCTCCAGTACCGAGATGGAGCGTCCCCAGCACCCGCTCGGTCTCCCCGTCGGCGTACATGAAGGCGCTGTCCAGCTGGTTGTGGCCGCGCCTCAGGAACTCCTGCACCGCCGCCCCGCTGGCCGCAGCGTCCATGCGGCGCCCGAACTCCATGGTGCCCAGCACGGTGCGCGGCAGTGCCGGCGGCGGAGGAGGAGGAGGCGGCGCGGTGGGCGGAGACCGAGACATGGCGGAGCGGAGGACACCGAGCGATACCGACTGCCGAGCCGACCTCAGGGACGCTGACAGCATGGCAGTTGCGCGCATGCGCGGCAGCCTCCTAGCAAGCCTGTCACGTGACCAGCAGCCTGGCTGCTTATTAATTAGTATGCAGATAAGGAGTTAATAAGGGTTAATTTTTAATTTCAGGTCTGACGACGCCATATCACTTATAATGACCTCCCTTTTTTCCAGTTTCATCATGCCTGTACTCTAGTCACAGCCAAAGCTGCATTCAGGATTCTGGGGGTTGTTGTTGGTGACACCAAAAGGGGTTTTCTAAGCAAATTACTATTGCTGACGTTTCCTCAGGCTACATAGTACTTGATTGCTGGGGTGCGCCGCCGGCTGATCGGGTGCAAGCTGCCAGCGCCAGGATACACAGTGGTTGGAGTGGAAGCCGCTGCTCTGACCATTGTGTGGCCGGTGCTTGTAAGTGCAGGCTGGGGTCTCATTACAAATCAATGGGAGCTGCGCCTGCAGTTACAAGCACTGGCCACTACACAGAGGTCGGAGCAGCAGCTTACCTCCAACCCCGCTGTAGTCATAGGAAAAGTTTTTTTTTTTTTTTGTTTTTTTTTTAATTGTTAAACTTTATTTAATTTTTTTGTACACTTTTATCTAGTCCCCACAGGAGGCTTGAACTTGCGATCATTTGATTGCTTGTATTATATATTGCAGTACTTAAGTATTGCAGTATTTAGGGAGTTTTGATATTGTCTGGGAGCCTTCAGCAGGTTTCAGGCTGCCGTGTTCACCTATCGTGCTGACGGGGTGTGGGCAGAGGGTCGCCCCCTTCCTCTTCCAGCGTTGGTGTATATGTCTTACATATATAAAGCTGTCGTATCGAGTCACAAGCAGGGGCGCACCTTGATGCTTATTTGGTATTTTGGGGAGGCGGTAAAGATGTCTTCCGCAGGTGACGTGTAATAAGGCGTCCCGGGATCCTTGTGGGCGGTGATGATCTTTTTGGAGCGTTTCCTCTGTTTCCGCTCGCTCACACATGGAAGTTTTCATTCGGAGCCTCCAGATCCAGAAGAAAATCCTGGACGAAATGGCGCAGTCTAGTAAAATGCCGGCGGGAAGCCGTGAGATAATCATCATCCTCACGGACAGAGCTGAACCCCAGCCGCGGGGGTGAGTGCGGCCTGGAGGGGGAGAATTAGGCTACACTGACCCCTGCGCTCGGAGCCCCTGTTCAAAGGCGCCATCACAGATCCGGCATGAAATGCCAGAAGAATACGTCCTGCAAGAAGGACCCTTCCATCCGGTACAATGCGGGACGGCGGAACGGAAACCGGATTGGCGCCATCATAGCCAAGGGGTCTGTTTGGTTCCATCGTAAGACGGATCCGTTCGGCAGGGGGTTCCCCATTACTGTTCCCATAGTGGAATAGGAAATCCCCAACTGGGGTGTGAACAGAGCCTTACTTCATAATATGTGCGGCTACACAAGATAGTCACGGCCTCCGAAGGGTCAAAGCTAAACCTCCCCTGTTATATACAGGATGGAGACCCCCAATTATAGGTGGGGAGGGAGACCCCTTTACAACACATTCGGACGATCTTCAGACACTTTCACTTTTGTACATGTTAATAAATCAAGCTCCCCCCCCCCCCCCCCCATTCTGCACTCGGGACCCCATAATGATGAAGTAACAGCTGGATGGTAGAAATCTATGAACCTTTTTTAAAAAGGAAGAACTAACCTTTTGCGTTCCATAAGTATTCACGCCCCGCGGTGGGACATTTGATATTTAGTACTATTTACTGAGACGGAGAGCGCCTCTATAACCAAAATCTAGAGCCTTCACAGTAATGGACAAACTAAAACGACAACACTTAATTAATAATGGTTACATCCCCCGGGCTGCATGAGCAGACACATGTAACCATTATTAATAAAGGGTTGGAGTTATAGTTTGTCTCTTACTGTTAGGGTGGATTCACACGAACGTATATCGGCTCGGTTTTCACGCCGAGCCGATATACGTTGCAGAGGGGGGAGGATGGAAGAGCCAGGAGCAGGAACTGAGCTCCTGCCCCCTCTCTGCCTCCTCTCCGCCCCTCTGCACTATTTGCAATGGGGAGAGGCGGGATGGGGCTAATTTGCGGGCCTTAGCCCTGCCCCCGTCCCGCCTCCTCTCATTGCAAATAGTGCAGAGGGGCGGAGAGGAGTCAGAGAGGGGGTGGGAGCTCAGTTCCTGCTTCTGGCTCTTCCATCCTCCCCCCTCTGCAGAGAGAGACAACGTATATCGGCTCGGCGTGAAAACCGAGCCGATATACATTTGGGTGAATTCACCCTGAAGGACACTTGGTATTTAGCTCTGGGGCTCCCATTACTCTTGATCTTCTCCGAGATGTTTCTACACTTTGACTGGCTTAAATTCAGTTGATTGGACATAATTTTGCAAGACACCCCTCCTCCCCCTTGTATATAAGAGGTCTCACCGCTCACAATACATATCAGAGCTAAACCCAAGCCATGAGGAGAAAGGAACTGCCTGTAGAGCTCAGAGACAGGATTGTGTGGAGGAGCAGATCTGGAGAAGTTACAAGGACATTCCTGCTGCTCTGAAAGTTCCCAAGAGTCCAGCCGCCTCCATAATACTTACATGGAAGAACAACCAGGACTCATCCTAGAGCCGCCGAGCCCCAAACTAAGTCACTGGGGGAGAGGTGACCAAGAACACAATGGACGCACTGGATGAGCTCCACATATTCTATGGAGGAGTATCATGCTGGGGGAGGGGAGGCCGGTCAGGGCTGATGAAAAGCTGAATGGAGCAAAGTACAGCGATAATGGAAACCTGATCTAGAGCACAAGGACCTCAGACTGGGCAGAAGGGTCACCTTCCCACAGGACAATGACCCTAAGACCCCAGCCGAGACAACACAGGAGGGGCTTAGGGACAACTCTGTGAATGTCCTTGAGTGACCAGCCAGAGCCCTGAACCCAATGGGACATCTCTGGGGAGAGCTGACAATGGCTGTCCACAGCCGGCCCCCATCCAACAAGAAGACTGGAGGCTGGCATCACTGCCAGAGGGGCTTCACCTGAGTACTGAGGACGGGGGGTGAACAGAACTGGCAACCTGAATCTTTGATTTCCTGGACAATGTATTAAATAATCGCGGGCCGCCAACACTTCTCCCAGACGGAGAGCCGTGCGGAGCGCTAAAGATTACACCTCAATCTACTGATCTGGACTCGTTACTGGGAGCTAGACACTGCTGATAATTAGTCCTAATAACAGGTTCAGCCTCAAACGTCCCGGACGCACCGTCTATTTTTCGGACATGGACAGCAGCCAATCCGTAGACATGGGGGACTGTACTCCACTTTGTCATATTGGGGTATTCAGTGCAGAATGGGGGAGGGGGGCTACAACATAACAAAATGTAATAAGGCGAGAGGCTGAAGACTTTCCGGATACATTGTATTTATGGGACAGAAGAACCTCCTCCGTCAGCACAGTCACTCTGGAGTGGGAGGAGCCTCCTTGGAAGTCATGTGACTGTAGGTCATGTGTTCAGCTGATACAGGAGCCGGCAGAGACAACAGGAGGGAGGAGAGAGGGCACCGTGCGGTGATACATTGTATCACAGGCCCCCCTGACTGATGAGAGATCTATATTCTATATCACAGGACCCCGGGGGAGGCTGTATATAGGGAGCAGCTGTCCATCAGCACATCGGTTGATACATTGTTTCAGTTTATGATTAGGATTTTACGGGAAGAGAAGAGGCGGAGATCTTGTACCGAGCGGCTGCCGGATCACGTTATCAGGTGAGGCCGGGGGTGAAGGCTGCGCTGTGTGCGGGTGCCCTGGGGTGACTGGGGGCGCTAGTGGGGAGGTTTTGCTTTTCATTCCCACTAGATACAATTCCAGGCCGGATGGGCGATTTATTATTACAGGGCTTTAACGTCTCTGTCCGTACACTTGGGCCTCATGTCCACGGGCGGATATGAATTGTGGAATTGTGGACGATCCGCAATTCAAGCCACCCATAGGGAGACACGGGCGGCTGCAGCTTAATTAAGAGCATGCGGATTTGTTTCGTGGACCTTTTGGTCTGGAAAGCAAATCGCAGCATACTCCGTTTTGCTGCGGTTGCTGCAC
The DNA here is from genome assembly GCF_035609145.1 of Eleutherodactylus coqui. Lineage (NCBI taxonomy): Eukaryota > Metazoa > Chordata > Amphibia > Anura > Eleutherodactylidae > Eleutherodactylus > Eleutherodactylus coqui. Next base: position 17,134,081 of record NC_089842.1, read on the forward strand.
GGGCGTCTTCCATTGAAGTCAATGGAAGCCGTCCGATCCGCGCTTCCCCCACAGCTGGGAAAGCGGGGGATTAAATAATAAAAAAAACAAAAAACTGCTGCGCATGTCCGACTGCAAGCCATGAGGACCATGCATAGTACAGCGAACCCAGAAGTAGCGCGGTCCGTGTGGATGCCACAGTCTGCATGTCACAGGTGGCTGCAGAACAGGTGAATTCCGTGTAGAATACCCCGCACGGAATCCAACCCGCCTGAGAACATGAGGACTATCTGTATGGATGTCCCCCAAAATCTACGGGACACCAAACATCCAAGTCTACTACCAGATAGAGCAGATGTGTAGATCCACTCATCACCAGTAACCTCCTCCCTGCCCTGGAGGTTGGTGGGTGAGACCTTTTGTGATTGTAACCTTGTTATAAGTGATTGTGTTATCAGAGCAAAAGGGTCATTTATTGTGGAGAACCAACCCCTTGTAGGGAGGCTCTAGTACCCTGTTGTACCGCCTCTAGCTTGGATACAAGATGTGATACAGGGGTCATGGAGGCTCTAGTACCCTGTTGTACCGCCTCTAGCTTGGATACAAGATGTGATACAGGTGGGCATGGAGGCTCTAGTACCCTGTTGTACCGCCTCTAGCTTAGATACAAGATGTGATACAGGTGGGCATGGAGGCTCTAGTACCCTGTTGTACCGCCTCTAGCTTGGATACAAAATGTGATACGGGGGGCATGGAGGCTCTAGTACCCTGTTGTACCGCCTCTAGCTTGGATACAAAATGTGATACGGGCGGGCATGGAGGCTCTAGTACCCTGTTGTACCACCTCTAGCTTAGATACAAGATGTGATACGGGTGGGCATGGAGGCTCTAGTACCCTGTTGTACCGCCTCTAGCTTGGATACAGGATGTGATACAGGCAGGCATGGAGGCTCTAGTACCCTGTTGTACTGCCTCTAGCTTGGATACAAGATGTGATACAGGCAGGCATGGAGGCTCTAGTACCCTGTTGTACCACCTCTAGCTTAGATACAAGATGTGATACAGGCAGGCATGGAGGCTCTAGTACCCTGTTGTACCATCTCTAGCTTGGATACAAGATGTGATACGGGCGGGCATGGAGGCTCTAGTACCCTGTTGTACCGCCTCTAGCTTGGATACAAGATGTGATACGGGGGAGCATGGAGGCTCTAGTACCCTGTTGTACCACCTCTAGCTTGGATACAAGATGTGATACGGGTGGGCATGGAGGCTCTAGTACCCTGTTGTACCACCTCTAGCTTGGATACAAGATGTAATACAGGCAGGCATGGAGGCTCTAGTACCCTGTTGTACCGCCCCTAGCTTGGATACAAGATGTGATACGGGGGGCATGGAGGCTCTAGTATCCTGTTGTACCGCCTCTAGCTTGGATACAAGATGTGATACAGGAGGGCATGAAGGCTCTAGTACCCTGTTGTACCACCTCTAGCTTGGATACAAGATGTGATACAGGCAGGCATGGAGGCTCTAGTATCCTGTTGTACTGCCTCTAGCTTGGATACAAGATGTGATACAGGGGGCATGGAGGCTCTAGTACCCTGTTGTACCGCCCCTAGCTTGGATACAAGATGTGATACAGGTAGGCATGGAGGTATACAGATTCTATTGGCGATTAAATCTGGCAGCCACGGAAGTTACAATGTTGTGGGGATATTCCTGTGACACTCTTGGAGAATTATAGACTGGTAGAGTTGGAAGGGTCCTCCAGGGTCATCGGGTCGGACCCCCTGCTCAGTGCAGGATCACTAAATCATCCCAAACAGATGTCCGTTCAGTCTTTGTTTGAAGACTTCCATTGAAGGAGAACTCCCCACCTCCCGTGGCAACCTGTTCCACTCATTGATCTCCTCACTGTATAATATCTAATCTGTGTCTCCTCCCTTTCAGTTTCATCCCATTGCTTCTACTATTTCCTTGTTCTTTCCTGAGTTCTGTCATTAAAAAAAATAAATTCTACACTTACCTATGCCTACCCCGTCAGTCTACTTAGTAGATCTTCACTTCACCTATCTTCTCCTGATTTCTCTACTTCCTGTGAGGTTACGTACATTGGCTGGCAGTCTTCTTTCTGCCAGCCAACATACGTTACGCTACTGCTCACAGGCCAGCAGGTCGGAGTTCTGATCTACTGCAGAGATTGCTCATGCGAGCTGTCTCTGAAATAGATTAGGCCTTTATCCAAAATTCAAGGCTAGCATGATCACTACCTCCTAAGGACCCAGACACCCCTACTTTCTCAACCATTTCCTCCCTGTTGGTAAGATATAGGTCCAAGATAGCAGATCCTCTTGTTTTCTACCTTTTGGAATATAAAGTTGTCGGATAAGAATTTGTTGGATCCATTACTTTTACCTGAAAGATTCCCAACAAATGTCTGGATCGGTAAAATCTCCCATGATCACCATGTTGTGCTTCTCTGAGAGCTTGGCCATCAGATGTAGAAAGAGTTCATCCATATCTTCTGCTTGTCCAGGTGGCCTATGGTATTGTGTGTGCGGCCGAGCATTATCCTGCTGCCTCTAGGAAGCCGCCATGAGAGAAACACATGGGGCTGCAGGATGTCCTGAACATATTGCTGAGCTGTCATTGTCCCTCGTACCACCACTAGGGGGACCGATGCCCTCACACATCCACTGGTCCCAACAGCTCCGAACAGTCTGGTCAGATGCTCCTCTCTACTGGTGGTCTGTAGGGGGCATCCTGAGCCCGGTCACCTTGTGTGCCCTCACACATCCACTGGTCCAAACACCCCCTAACAGTCTGGTCATACGCTCCTCTCTACTGGTGGTCTGTAGGGGGTATCCTGAGCCCGGTCACCTTGTGTGCCCCCATCCACTGGTCCCAACACCTCCTAACAGTCTGGTCAGACACTCCTCTCTGCTGGTGGTCTGTCGGGGCGTCCTGAGCCCGGTCACCTTGTGTGCCCCCATCCACTGGTCCCAACACCTCCTTACAGTCTGGTCAGACGCTCCTCTCTACTGGTGGTCGGTAGGCGGTCCTGAGCCCGGTCACCTTGTGTGCCCTCACACATCCACTGGTCCCAACACCTCCTAACAGTCTGGTCAGACACTCCTCTCTACTAGTGGTCTGTCGGGGGTCCTGAGCCCGGTCACCTTGTGTGCCCTCACACATCCACTGGTCCCAACACCCCCTAACAGTCTGGTCAGACACTCCTCTCTGCTGGTGGTCTGTAGGGAGTCCTGAGCCCGGTCACCATATGTGCCCTCACACATCCACTGGTCCCAACACCCCCTAACAGTCTGGTCAGAACGGCCGGTGGGGGACAATTCATTGATATGACCATCCAGCCTCTCACATCCCAATAATGCGCCCCCTTCTGGTAACGGGGTGAAATCTCTTCTCTGCGTCGTAGAGGCGTCTAGTGGCCAACAAGCTCTACAAACGGAAGAAGAGGTCACTACACACAAGGAGCCTCCGAGAGCCTCTTATAGGCCAAGGGGGGGGGGGGGGGGGGGGGAACCACTTTTAGGGCCTCCGGTGACAAGACCGTCCATCTAATCACCACAACTCTCAGCATTTACAGATCTGCCTGAGATGGAACTGTGTGCCGGGTTTTACAGCGAAACAACAGCTTCTTCTGGGGGCGGAAGGTTATTATAGACTGTTGTTGTCCACAGCGAACAGGAAGAACGAGCTCCAGCATTCTGGAGTGTGTAATAAACATCATATCATCAGCAGCATTCCTTATTTATTACCTGCATGTCTTATTTGTTTGTACACGCGGCAGTGAAGCTAAGAGGACGTCTGCAGAATTCTGAATGCAGCTCCGGATATAACTGGACTATTAGGCATGATTTAAGAGAAAGTTAGCAGAATTGTGAATGCAGCTCTGGATGTGACTAGAGTATAAATTATTATATGGGTCTGCACGCAGTGTGAACATGATATATAAGGGATGTCTTTTTGTCTCATTTTCAGGGCCGCATCATGTGGGGATCGCAGTTCTCCTGGGAGCTGGGGGGTCCTTCCCCACCGCAGAACTTCTCCGACTGCCTGAATGGGACGGCCTGGGTGTGGAACGTGTTCAACGAATGCGCGGCGAACGGACGGGATCTCGCCAGTGTCTACCTGGGCCTCTTCTCCATCTTGTGTTTTGTTGCTGCTTCCTTCCCGTGAGTAAATATTCCCATTCCTCCCAAGGTCATGTGAGGACGCGGCCGACTCAAGTGCTGACTGAAGATCCTCCGACCACAGACATCCTGTACACACTGACCCATGAGACGTCTTATGGATTCCTTCCTTAAGCTGTGGAGGAAGCCGTGTCAGCGTCTCTCCGTACTATGCACTGCAGCAGGTGTAAAGCCATTGACCCTCATGGTTCATGAATAGAATGCCAGTACTGCAGTGAAGACTGACACAGGCTTTATAATAGCAGTGAGAGAGTAGGACTTTGAAAGCAGTGTGTTAAAGCTTCCACTGCTTTCCCCTCCGGCCTATATAAGATTGCGTTCTCCATAGTGATGTCATACATTGATCATGTGACAAGTCACCTGACCACATTTTTTTTTACTAGCACTCAACAGTTATGACTTACTCACCATTGTTTGACCCTTCCCCATTACTTTACTGACTTATGGCGTCTATGGAAAGTTTGTGCCCCCCCCACACACACATAGGTACAGTAATAGCGCCATCAGCGGTTGTTGCTCCACCTCTTACGTGTCGCCTTCTGTCTTCTCAGGCAATATTATAAGTCCTGTAAGACGGGGAACATGGACCGGGCACTGTCCATCTGGTTCCTGTTGGGCTGGCTTGCCGGAGACTCCTGTAACTTTGTGGGGGCGTTCCTGTCCCACCAGCTGCCCATACAGGTAAGTAACCTCTATGCTCGTACAGAAGGGTGTGATCATGTGACCTGTGCCCGGTGTCACCTGTGTCTCTTCCGCAGACGTACACGGCGGTTTATTACGTGCTGGCCGATCTCTTCATGCTTTCTCTCTACCTGTACTACAAGTACCGGAACCAGGGGCCGAGCGGTGAGTAGATCAGACGCAGGGAAGCCCCCCTGCCCACCTTCTTAGCGGGTATGTTGGGTGCGGCTCAGTTCTCAGCTCATGGAATCTGCCCGTCCTCCGCTGGGCATCTGTGAATGGTAGCCCTTAGTACTGCAGATTGCTCCATTTAAAAGGGGACTCCACCCAAAAGTGACTGGGAGACCGGTCGCATCCCCACTTAATTCTAAAACTATAGACGCCCTACCCCCGTCCCTGGCGTAGCCCCTTTAATATAATGACCCCCTTCTTCCTCCTCCCACAGCGGCGCTCAGTATAAACGCGGTCTGTGGATTCGCTCTGTTCGGTTCTGCTGCTTTGCTGCCGATGCTGGGAAGTCGTCCGGCGTCAGCTGACCTCTCCGTAGTGAGCGCCAGACGCCTGCTTTCCACGGACGATAGCGAGGTGAGTGCCGGTGACGGCTGGGGTCCTCGGGAAGTGAAGCTTAACCCCTTAGTGACATGGACTATTTTTCGACCAAAGGACACTGCAATTTTTCGATGGATTTTCACCTCCACTTTCCGTTGACATGACCATAAATGGAATGTTTTTGGCGTGGCGCGCCGTAGTTTTTATTGCCTCCCATTTTTTGGGTACATATAATGTATTGTAAAACGTTTATTAACTCTTTTTGGAGGCGGCGAGAGAAAACCGCAACTCTGCCATTTGTTTTCTTTTTTATTTTACGGTATTAATCGTGCAGAATAAATGATAAATTCGTCTTTTGCGGTTTGTTACGATTACGACAAAACCAACATTTTTTTTTTTTCCGTTTTTTTTTTTTTCCCACAATAAACAGCGTTTTTTGGAAAATACATATATTTTTTGTATCACTGCATTCAAAGTCCCATAACCTTCTTTATTATTTCCATGGACGGCGCTATGTGAGGACTTGCTTTGGTACCATTTTGGGGTACATCTGAATTTTTTGATCACTTTTATTGGCTGGTTAAACAATGTGTTCAGTTTATTATACGGGTCATTACGGCTGCAGCGATACCCATCGGCCCGCTGCACTTACCTGGTGGAGGGCCGATGATGTCACAAAGGGAGCGCCCTTCCTCTGTGAACACTTTACAATCCAACATTGATCACAGCACGTAAGTGGTTAAGAGCTAGGAGGGGTGTCAGTCACAGCCGCCTCCCTCCCCTGCGGATGGCATGGGCTCGGTTTCTGCGCCATCTATAGGCCATAATTGTACATTCATTTGAGGGAACTGCTTCTCAGCCAGTTCGTACATTTATGCCCTGGGGCGGGTAAGCGTGAAAGGGGGTGCGCCAAGATATAAAGTTACATCCATAACTTTACGATCTCTGGGATCCCCATTGATCTCAAGAAAAGGGGTCCTGGAGGTCTCAGCGTGAATTGGGTGATGGTCACGCATTAGTGCAGCCGCTCCGTTCATTTCAATTACAAGGCTGGAGATTGCCAAGCGCTCCTACTCGGCAGCTTCTGGCGCTCCTCATTGAAATGAATGGAGCCGTGGCACACATGAGCGCCCACCGCGCCATTCATGGGGGACCTCCGGATCATCTATCCTGTGGACAAGGGATAACTTTATAACTTGGTGCAACCCTTTTAATCATTATATAAGGTTCTGAAACTTATGAACAGACTTTGTGTTTCCATTCCTCTCCCTGCAAGATCTCTCCTTGCTGTCAGTGAATAAAATGGCCTCGCATCCATTCACTGACAGCAAGCAGAGATCTAGAGGAATTGTTGAGAACAGTTCCGTCTGCAGTGTAGTGCTGTGCTTTGTTCCATATAATACATATGAGAACAGTTCATATAACGCTCTTGTGGATTTTCGTGTGCGGTTGCGGACGATCCTGATACCCCCTCCCCCGTGTGTATTTGTATATTTCAGCCCTTCTCCACCCAGGAGATCATCGGATGTACAATCGGTTCCATCTCATCCATGTTCTACCTCTGCTCCCGGCTTCCTCAGATCGTCACTAATGTAAGCACACTGCCTCTCTGTAGGGGGGGACTCATGGCCGCCAGCGGGGGAGGGGAAGATAACATGTAACCACTCACATAGATAAATGGAGAACAATCACTGGATAATGAAAAGTTCTGTAACTTTTTAATATAGTTAATCCTCTTCATTTTCAATTCCTCTGCTTGCTGTCAGTGAATGAGAATATTCTTCTTTCCACCCAGAAGCTGAAGACCTGATCTGATAATTCTCACAGCTGAGGGTTTGTTACAATTGTATCCAGTCCTCTGGACTCCAGACTGATACATTGTAACAAACTATCAGGACAGGAGGGAGATTTGTGCTGCTGTGGTGCTAAACCTTTCATTAGGCGATATAGTTTTATTATCTGGAACCAGAGAAGTTTTTAACCCAACTTTCTGGTGTTCGCAGTTCCGGAGGAGATCCACGGAGGGGCTGGCGCTGTCGCTCTTTTTTATGGTCATCTTGGGAAACCTGACCTACGGCCTCAGCATCCTCCTGAAGAACCCAGACAACGGCCAGTCTGAAGCCAACTACATTGAGCACCACCTGCCGTGGCTGATTGGGAGCCTGGGCGTCATGAGCCTAGATCTAATTGTATCCTTTGCAGGGCAGACTTCAGCTGTCTCAGCCCAGCTGCACTTCCTTCCTGCCTCCACCTGGTGGAGCCTTCCCTGTACATTAAAGGGTTGTCTTGCTTCTAGCGGTTTTGCTGCAGGAAGCAGACGCCTCCGTACATTGCCCAGTGGACGGTGTTGGTACTGCAGGCTGAGTTCCATTCACTTCAATAGGCCTGCAGTACCTACGGAGACCACTGTGCAATGTATGGAGCTGTCTGCTTCCTGCCACAAACAGCTAGAAGTGGGACAACCCTTTAAGGCTTTGTTCACTTTTGCACTATGCCTTCCGTTCTTCTGTTCTGTAATAGGAACAGAAAAAACAGAAAGCCAGATGACGGACCTCAATAGGTTTCCATTAACTGTTAGGGTACTGTACCTGTAGTGTGAATGCTGCAGATTGCCTGCGGAGGGAAAACCTTGTCGAAATCTGCAGTATTTCCACTGAGCATTGCCCGCACCAAGAGCGCAGCTCACATCGCCATCCATCAATCGCTACTGAGTGCTGCCATCTTTCCCCTAGTGACAGGCAGCCTACTTCAGCATCACCTGACCAGTGATGGCGGCACTTGCTGGCGGGTGCTGGGTGACGGCGTGCGCTGCGCTCTTGGTGCTGACAGCGCTAAGTATTCGGAGGGACCTTTTAGCCCTGATATGATCACAACATCTGCACCCCTGAAATCCACATACAAATGTCTAAAAATCTGTTACCTCTTGCCACCACAAGAGGGCGATCTGTATAGCTTTCTATTGATCTGCATTGAGCAGCATACAGGTTGCCCCCTTGTGGCCAGAACTGGAATTGCTCAATAATCTCTCCTAACTCCATACAGGATGAGTCCAATTAATTTCCTGACTCCTGAGTAGATCATCTTTCAGTTCTTCGTGTTCAGAGGAAAAAGTTCCGCCGACTCTCCGGCCGCAGAAAGAGAACCGCTGCTGCAATGAAACAAGACGGCTCCACCCCCACAGAGGATCGGCCATTCTCCATGTTTACAGCATTCCCCCTCGTCTTCCTCAGAGCTCACATGGCTGATTTTCCAGAAGACGATGTTTTTTTGTTTTAAGGGGCTTTTGGACTTTTAACCCTTTCACATGCGCTGCAGCCTCCAGCGGGACTTTTATGGGAATTTCTTTTTTTATTCTGGGCATTTTATAACACATTCGGTTATAGATGCACTTAGTGGGGTCACACAAGGGAATATGGGAATTAATGTGACTTTACAGGCTACAGAGGGAAAGTGTACTAATACTTGATGTTGTTTCCTGGACTTTCAGTCTTCGAACACATTGAAGTGCTGCTGCTCCACACCAGGAGACCAAATAAGGGTTAATTTAAAGGGATAGGCTGGTATTTAAGTGAGACAGGATGTTCTTTTGCTGCAAAAATGTGTAAAAAAAAAAAATTACATTGAAATTCTTTTAATCCGGCATTCAATAATCCAAAACTGCTGATTTATCCAGCATAGACCTTCCGTTTAACCCTTTCCAGCTCCATGACTTACATGTACATTATGAGGGAGAGGGGTGGGAGGGTTAGCCCTATATGTACGGCACACAAACGGTGCATGTTCAGGAGCCTACGGTTACTCCAAGGAGTGGAACCGTTACAATGGTTGGGATTGGAGAGGATGCTACTCTGCTGTTAACCCCTCACATGCCACAATGCATGTTGATTGCGGTATATAAGTAGTGAACAGGGAGTGTGTGGTGATTTCATCAGCCCTCCGCCATCCAATCACAGAGGGATAATAGGTTTCCATGGAACCTGGACGCCGGACAATTGTTTCCAGGTCTGCCATGGCTTGTCATAGCCAATAAAAGAGATTATACACTGCAGTACAGAAGTACTGCAGTGTATAATCTGAAGAATGGAAGGTTCCAGTCCCCTACAGGGACATAAAGAAAGTTTAGAAAAGAAAATTACATGAAAAACCTTTCTGTGCGTTTTGTATCGCTGCATCTGTAACGACCCGTACAATAAATGGAACACACTTTTTATCCTGCACAGCAAACACTATAAAAAAAAGCAGCTGAATGGCTTTTTTGTGTTAATTTTGCCTTAAAAAAATGCAATAAAAGTAATCAAAAAAAGTCATATGTACCCCGATGTGTATCCTGGGTGCACTGCCTATGGTGAGTGGGTGCCTGCCGAGACCCCGGCCCGCCCTTCATTCCCTCCTCCCTCACCTGATGTGTATACTGGGTGCACTGAATATGGTGAGTGGGTGCCGGCCGAGACCCCGGCCCGCCCTTCATTCCCTCCTCCCTCACCTGATGTGTATACTGGGTGCACTGAATATGGTGAGTGGGTGCCGGCCGAGACCCCGGCCCGCCCTTCATTCCCTGCTTCCTCTCCTTGGTTGCTCTACCCAATAACTACGGTCTTTCTGTGGCGGTCTGTTCCTTCTGTTCATCTGTCTACGCTGCTGCCTCCTGCGATCCTCCTGAACTCCTATGTAACCATGCCAACCTGTCTGTCTTTTCCTTTTCGGGATCCTTGGAGTTGTATCCCAATCTCATAGTTCCAGACTGCGGACTCTTCTCTTCTCAGAAGTTCTAGGGTTTGAAATGTGGAGATGAAAATCCTCCAAAAATTAGCACATCTTTAGGATCAAACTGAGCGGCATCCTTAACCCCTTCCTGCTATGTGACATACATTTACGTCCTGGGGCGTTGGGGTCTGTATGAAGAGAGGCTGCCTGGTGGCCGGGATCTATGAAGCACACCAGCTTCGGCCCGGACACCGCTGTGCTCTGCTACTCCTTTCCATTGAACAACCCAAGGGCCGAGGAATCAATATCTGGAGAACGGAGCATTTTGGAGATAAACCTCTGATGGGGGAGCGGATTGTTTTAGGACTTTGAACACACTGAAATAATATTCCCAAAATGGGAATACCCCTTTAACCCCTTAGTGACGGCCAATACACCTTTTACTGACCTCACTAATGAGCTTTAAATCTGCACATACATCTTTTTGAAGGTGGTGGCTTGGCCAAGTTTTGACAGCCTGGCTCCTGCTCTAATCACCTGGAGAGGAGAAACCTCGGGTCCTGGCAGTTTAACCCCTTATATGCCACAATTAATAGCAGTTGCCGCATGTAAGCAAATGACGGGGGAGGAGGCTCCTTCTGTCACCCATCGGCACGTCGTAGTGTGATGTCAAGGTACCAATCGGTACCCATAGCAGGCGGAAGCCTGACAAAGTCCTGCATGTGTGCCCTGCATCTCAGCCTATTAGGCCCGGCCTCTGGTAGAGTAACAGGCTGCTGTCATAAACTCAGTAGAATGCACTACATAAGTAATGCAGTATATTATCCTAGCAGTCATGTGATCACATCTACAAGCCCCCCCCCCCCCTCCCCCTCCATCATCATTATCATTAGGGGGTTTAGAGAGTAAAGGAGAAACTCACAAGGCCAGCAGCAGAGAGAAGCAATGGGGAGATTCCAGATTAGAAGATGGTTCTAGTCTGATGATACAGAATCATTTGGATTATCTTGCTGTGTTCATTTTGATGTTGGTACAAGAAGCTGATTGGAAGTACCCCACAGCAAGCAGTGTTAGTGAGATGCTATGTAGACCACCTGTGGTGCTCAGATCAGCAGACCTGCAGTTGGGCTGGGACACTGTAATATCTTCATGTGACATTCTTAAATATGTACTCAAATTGACCACAAGGGGGCAGAAGGCACCATGTGAAACCCCTTCAGTAGTTATCTGGGATCGTCCAAACTAAGGTAATGATCAAGAAAAGGTTGCACTACTTCTTTATCCTTGGGGTGCATTTACACAGGTGAGTGCGAGATCCCTCCGAGAAACTCAGATATCGCGCTTCTAAACATGCGATTCTGCATCCGAGCGCGATGCGTTTTGTGAGAATCAGATTGTGTCACTGAATGATCTTCAGGTGCATCAGAATTACATGGATTTTCAATAGGAAAAATTAAACCTCGCACTCCCCTCACGGACATTCTTCACACCCATTGGTGATAATGGCGCCATTTCTTTGTAACGGGTTCTATTCTCGTGTGAGATCTGTGCGCCTCGCAACAAACAAAACTTGTGCGATAAAATCCACCTTGAAGGGGTTAATCTTTTCACTGATGATCCATCTTCCGGATAGGTCATCAGTAGTTGAGGGAAGGAGGCCCACCGCTTGGGGGACCCCCGTGCATCAGCTGAGGGCCAGGCCCCATATTAAGTTTAACATGTATTTTACAAGGTCCTCCCTTCTATCTCCGGCCGTCACTTACCAGCAGATGAGGATTGGATGGTATGCAGCAGCTACACTCCTCATCAGTGCCCGCCCTCCCCTAGATGTATGTATATATATATATATATATATACACTCATCATCAGTCCCCTTCCTCCCCTAGAAGTTGTCAGATGAGACTTTCTCTCTGATTGTAACGTTGATATAAGTGATTATAATATCAGAGCAAAAGGATCATTTATTGTGGAGAACCGACCCCTTGTAGGGAGGCTCTAGTACCCTGTTGTACCGCCTCTAGCTTGGATACAAGATGTGATACGGGGGGGCATGGAGGCTCTAGTACCCTGTTGTACCGCCTCTAGCTTGGATACAAGATGTGATACGGGGGGGCATGGAGGCTCTAGTACCCTGTTGTACCGCCTCTAGCTTGGATACAAGATGTGATACGGGGGGCATGGAGGCTCTAGTACCCTGTTGTACCGCCTCTAGCTTAGATATAAGATGTGATACAGAGGCATGGAGGCTCCAGTACCCTGTTGTACCGCCTCTAGCTTAGATATAAGATGTGATACAGAGGCATGGAGGCTCCAGTACCCTGTTGTACTGCCTCTAGCTTAGATACAAGATGTGATACAGAGGCATGGAGGCTCTAGTACCCTGTTGTACCGCCTCTAGCTTGGATACAAGATGTGATACGGGGGGGCATGGAGGCTCTAGTACCCTGTTGTACCGCCTCTAGCTTGGATACAAGATGTGATACGGGGGGGCATGGAGGCTCTAGTACCCTGTTGTACCGCCTCTAGCTTGGATACAAGATGTGATACGGGGGGGCATGGAGGCTCTAGTACCCTGTTGTACCGCCTCTAGCTTGGATACAAGATGTGATACGGGGGGCATGGAGGCTCTAGTACCCTGTTGTACCGCCTCTAGCTTAGATATAAGATGTGATACAGAGGCATGGAGGCTCCAGTACCCTGTTGTACCGCCTCTAGCTTAGATATAAGATGTGATACAGAGGCATGGAGGCTCCAGTACCCTGTTGTACTGCCTCTAGCTTAGATACAAGATGTGATACAGAGGCATGGAGGCTCTAGTACCCTGTTGTACCGCCTCTAGCTTGGATACAAGATGTGATACGGGGGGGCATGGAGGCTCTAGTACCCTGTTGTACCGCCTCTAGCTTGGATACAAGATGTGATACGGGGGGGCATGGAGGCTCTAGTACCCTGTTGTACCGCCTCTAGCTTGGATACAAGATGTGATACGGGGGGCATGGAGGCTCTAGTACCCTGTTGTACCGCCTCTAGCTTAGATATAAGATGTGATACAGGCAGGCATGGAGGCTCTAGTACACTGTTGTACCGCCTCTAGCTTGGATACAAGATGTGATACGGGGGGGCATGGAGGCTCTAGTACACTGTTGTACCGCCTCTAGCTTGGATACAAGATGTGATACGGGGGGGCATGGAGGCTCTAGTACCCTGTTGTACCGCCTCTAGCTTGGATACAAGATGTGATACGGGGGGGCATGGAGGCTCTAGTACCCTGTTGTACCGCCTCTAGCTTGGATACAAGATGTGATACGGGGGGCATGGAGGCTCCAGTACCCTGTTGTACCGCCTCTAGCTTAGATATAAGATGTGATACAGAGGCATGGAGGCTCTAGTACCCTGTTGTACCACCTCTAGCTTGGATACAAGATGTGATACAGGCAGGCATGGAGGTTCTAGTACCCTGTTGTACTGCCTCTAGCTTAGATACAAGATGTGATACAGAGGCATGGAGGCTCTAGTACCCTGTTGTACCACCACTAGCTTGGATACAAGATGTGATACAGGCAGGCATGGAGGCTCTAGTACCCTGTTGTACTGCCTCTAGCTTGGATACAAGATGTGATACAGGCAGGCATGGAGGCTCTAGTACCCTGTTGTACCACCTCTAGCTTGGATACAAGATGTGATACAGGCAGGCATGGAGGCTCTAGTACCCTGTTGTACTGCCTCTAGCTTAGATACAAGATGTGATACAGAGGCATGGAGGCTCTAGTACCCTGTTGTACCACCACTAGCTTGGATACAAGATGTGATACAGGCAGGCATGGAGGCTCTAGTACCCTGTTGTACTGCCTCTAGCTTGGATACAAGATGTGATACAGGCAGGCATGGAGGCTCTAGTACCCTGTTGTACTGCCTCTAGCTTGGATACAAGATGTGATACGGGCGGGCATGGAGGCTCTAGTACCATGTTGTACCACCACTAGCTTGGATACAAGATGTGATACAGGTGGGCATGGAAGCTCTAGTACCATGTTGTACCACCACTAGCTTGGATACAAGATGTGATACGGGGGGGGGGGGGGGGCATGGAGGCTCTAGTACCCTGTTGTACTGCCTCTAGCTTAGATACAAGATGTGATACGGGCGGGCATGGAGGCTCTAGTATCCTGTTGTACTGCCTCTAGCTTGGGTACAAGGGGGTATGGAGGCTCTAGTACCCTGTTGTACCACCTCTAGCTTGGATACAAGATGTGATACGGGCAGGCATGGAGGCTCTAGTACCCTGTTGTACCACTTCTAGGGAAAGGGTTTTCTCACAGCTTAAACTTGCTTCTCACCCCCCCGTCCTTCCTGGTTGTCTGCTGACCAGGATATGTGCTGCTGCAGCAAATCACCAGCTGTAGAATCGGGGGCAGTAAAGCTGCGTTCCCACCCAACAGGTACCCCTTGAGGCTGAAAGCCCACCCAGCTGCGGCTGCCAATAGCCGCACGATTTGGCTATCGGCAGGATCGCGCTTCCATCGGCAGTAACGGCTGGGCGGAGTCTAGTCAGCAAGTGGTACCGGATAGATGGGAACGCACCCTAAAGGGGGCAATGATGAGCCGACCAACCAGCAAACAGTCAGCGGCTGATCTTCGTTTCATTAAGCATAAAGACACTCGCTGACCAGCGGTACGTCCCCCCGTGTGAACAGGGCTGTACAGCTGACCTCGGGACCACCGATCTCCGTAGTGATTGGTCGTCCCCCCGTGTGAACAGGGCTGTACAGCTGACCTCGGGACCACCGATCTCCGTAGTGATTGTACGTCCCCCCGTGTGAACAGGGCTGTACAGCTGACCTCAGGGGACCACCGATCTCCGTAGTGATTCGTCGTCCCCCCGTGTGAACAGGGCTGTACAGCTGACCTCGGGACCACCGATCTCCGTAGTGATTGGTCGTCCCCCCGTGTGAACAGGGCTGTACAGCTGACCTCGGGACCACCGATCTCCGTAGTGATTGTACGTCCCCCCGTGTGAACAGGGCTGTACAGCTGACCTCGGGACCACCGATCTCCGTAGTGATTGTACGTCCCCCCGTGTGAACAGGGCTGTACAGCTGACCTCAGGGGACCACCGATCTCCGTAGTGATTGTTCTTCCCCCCGTGTGAACAGGGCTGTACAGCTGGCCTCGGGACCACCGATCTCCGTAGTGATTGTTCTTCCCCCCGTGTGAACAGGGCTGTACAGCTGGCCTCGGGACCACCGATCTCCGTAGTGATTGTACGTCCCCCCGTGTGAACAGGGCTGTACAGCTGACCTCGGGACCACCGATCTCCGTAGTGATTGTTCGTCCCCCCGTGTGAACAGGGCTGTACAGCTGACCTCGGGACCACCGATCTCCGTAGTGATTGTTCTTCCACCCGTGTGAACAGGGCTGTACAGCTGACCTCAGGACCACCGATCTCCGTAGTGATTGTTCTTCCCCCCGTGTGAACAGGGCTGTACAGCTGACCTCGGGACCACCGATCTCCGTAGTGATTGGTCGTCCCCCCGTGTGAACAGGGCTGTACCAGCTGACCTCGGGACCACCGATCTCCGTAGTGATTGTTCGTCCCCCCGTGTGAACAGGGCTGTACAGCTGACCTCGGGACCACCAATCTCCGTAGTGATTGTTCGTCCCCATGAGCCGATTCTTGGCCCATGTAAAATGAACTGAGTGCTGACCAACACGTCGACCGGCGCTGATCACATCTGGCCCCGAACTTGGCTCTTCTGAAAGGACCTTTAGGCTCCTGTTGTAGCCCCGCCCTTTTGGCAATCAGAATTCATGTACAGACTGAGGGGGGCTGAGCTAGAGGTGAAGCCCCCTCTGATCCGCACACGAGATCTAATCGCTCTAGGATGGGGGTCCAGAGGCCATTTTATATTACTCCTGGACAACCCCTTTAAGGCGGTGAAAGAATTGTCAGTCTTCCTATAGGCTGTCGAGATAAACTTCCCGCCTTCCTCCTCAGCCGCCTTTATAGCTTTATCAGAGATGCTGTAATTCACTGCCCTCTGCTGCCTTACATTGTGGGAGTAGTAGTGCTGACATCAGGCTCTATACAGCCATCCATTTCCCACATAAACTAGGCAATCCCAGTACAAACATTATACCAGCGGGTGGCAGCAGTGAGAGGTGACTTCCTGCAGCCTGAGCGCTAACAGCAAGCCAGCAGATGGCAGTGGTGACTTCCTGCAGCCTGAGAGCCAACAGCAAGCCAGCAGATGGCAGTGGTGACTTCCTGCAGCCTGAGAGCCAACAGGAAGCCAGCAGGTGGCAGCAGTGAGAGTTGACTTCCTGCAGCCTGGCGGTTAACAGGAAGCCAGCAGTGAGAGGTGACGTCCTGCAGCCTGGGAACCAACAGCAAGCCAGCAGGTGGCAGTGGTGAGAGGTAACTTCCTGCAGCCTGAGAGCCAACAGCAAGCCAGCAGAATAGTCCCTGCAGCTCTGGATGTGACTGGAGTAGGTATTTTTGCTGATTTAACCTGTAAGTTGCTGGTCAGTCAGAAGCATACGAGTGGGTGAACGAGACTCTGGCTTCCCGCAGACCAGACAGAGAGCAGACAATCGGGACGTGATATTTAGAATCGTTTTATTGTTAGTACAGGAAGGCTCATATAGAAGACTTAAAGCTTTACAAAAAATATATATATAACAAAACAAAAAAAGGGAAAAAAAAAATAACATACCCTACGCATTCCCCAGACCGGCACCAGGAAAAATGATATTGGGGGAGGGGCCAGAGGATCCCATGATGAAAACATGAAGTCTCTTCATCCACCCTCCAGCACAGATCCGTCTATTCTTCGATAGGAGGTAACCATTGTTGGCGCTGTGGAGGGCGGAGCAGGATGTGCAGTATATAACGGGGTAACACGGGGGTGGGGCCAGTTAGCACAAAGGGGGAGGGGTGGGGAAAGCTGGAGGAACGAGCCCCAAACTGTGGCGGGATCATACAGCTTTATTGGGTAGGAGCGGACTGTGCTGAATGGCTATGTAAGTGATGCAGACAGAGACGGGGCAACAAACGGACGGGGCGAAAAAACCCAGAACAGAGAAAAAAAATTAAAAAAATCAGAGGGAGCCCATGACTGATGGGGACCGGGGGAGACATCATAAGAAATGAAAGGGGAGGGGGAGTGGATAACATTTAACTTTGCTGCTTTCTCTTCAGAGCCTCCACTAAGTCGTTCTTCAAAGCCTCCTGTTTCGATTTGTCTGCAAACGTCTGGACGGACCTGGAAAGGGGCGAAAAACGGGAGAGAGTAAGGTGGAGACAAGGTAAAACGGACCTCACTGGTCTACCGGAGGTGGGGGGGGGGGGGGGGGGTCTTGGGCAAAGTCAAGCCAACACAAGTCAACGGACTGGTAGAAAGTCTGTTGCAGGAACCATAAACTTCTGTGGAGCGCCCTCTAGAGGGCAGCATCACTGGGTATCCTCTATCAACAGGCCGTACCGCATTCATCAGTGAGAAGGTCAATCCTCCTCCTGTCACAAATCCCAGAGTCACACGGTAAAGCGGAGGACACCAGCGTATGATGGCGGTATTTATGCGTCCATAACAAGGACATGTGTCCCGGCTTGATCCCAACACTAAGCATCATGGGAAATTAGGATGCTTGGCGTTCCGAGTTAGGAGAACCAGAGTCTGGCTGGGATACATATCCATATTGGAGCTACATAAGTGCTGCTGGAATATGTGGTGCATCACCGGCCTAACGCTGAAAATCGATGCGTCCTTCAACCAGGGAAAGAGGAGCCGTGCGAGAAACCCCAATTAATCCTAGTTAGCCCAAAGCATTTATGTTACTTTGCTTCAAGAAATCTAATCCTCTCAGTATAATCAGTGCCATTACATTATTCTGCTGGCTTTACATGCAGCTGACTGGCATTGTGCTATAATTAGTATAATTACACCCCGCTCCTCCTCTGTCAGGTTATATACTATATCTCGCACTGTGAGGAATATTTGGTTATTGCCAGTTTTCACTGGCACAATCCCCTCGGCCTCTGGAGGGCGCTGCGAGTTATATACACATGCCATGGCACCCTGCTGCCGACTTATTACTGGTTTAGTAAGGAAATCCAGGGGACTGAAAAACGATGGTGAACAAGCTAGTCTTTACCCAACGTCCTCCACAGCTCATTACATGTAGGAGCCAGTGCTGAGCTGTCCAATAGCAGCCAACAGAGGGCAGCATGTGGTGGGCATCATATTTGGGGGTCTGTGGGTAAGTTTGGCCCTATATAGCCTTTCCCGTTGGTATAAACATCAGCCCTGTAAGATAAAAAGCTTCATGTGGACGTTTAAAGAAATCGTCCGGTTACAAGGGTCGATCATGTGATTGTCCAATGAAGCGAATACGAATGGTGCGAACGCGTGCACAAGCAAAAGACGAACGAGAATTCCTTCGTTTGCGGTCAATCGCATCTTTTTTTACGCACAGAACATGTATTGTTTCTGGGTTAAAAAAAAAAAGAGCGGTATAAACAGAAAATCATCGTATCGTTCATAGATGAGACTGTGGAGTGAAGGGAAGGACGGCGGCGCAGAGAAGGGCGGCCACGTGCAGCTCGCTGATTGATTGGCGTAAACTGCGTGAAAGGATGGTTGGAGAGTAGAATCCGGATGTGTTCACTCCTCGCTGATTTGCTGTGGATTTTGATGCAGTTCAGCCTTAGATTTCACCCCTTTAATTGAAACTGCGAGATCTGCGGCAGAGCTGCATGAAAACCTGTGACAAAATTGGCAACAAAGCAGCGACCTGCGAACGCAGCCTTATACAAATACACGCCACTGCGTTCACCTGGAAGTACAATTCGAACGGACTCAATAACGCATTTCTTTGATCCTTTTCTCCGACCAAGTTAGCCGCGTTTCAAGTAACCAATCAGTGAACTTCAGAAGAACCAATCAGAAAACATTACGTAAACCAATCAGTGAACTCTACGTGGGCATCCAAATCTGACAATCCACCCCTCCATGATGATGCGGTCCCATATACCTTACGGACACTCCACCCGCACACCCGACTACCTCTGCTGCGGCTTCCGGTGGATACAAGCCGATGCAGACCAAACACCCGATAAGCAAGAGTAAAAAAAAAACAAAAAAAAACGGCAGGAGCTGGTGAAGTACGCGGCGTAAACCATTTTCGGTCATATGCGACATATTTAGGCGACTGACCTGTGCCGCCGCTGGGTGAATCCGCCCTCATGCTGCAGGTTTTCAGCCCTTCAAATGAGCGAGATGAAATCTGTAGCTAATTGGCAGCGGAAAATATGTTCCACGCAGACAGTCTCTTCGCAGGATCTTAGGGTGGGCCTGCAGCACCCTCATCTATGTACCCATGGGGCAGACCGACTTCTGAAGGAGTTTTAATTAACTTCTAGTTAAAAATTCAACGACTGATGACGCTATTCCACGTGTGCCGGCGGCGGTGGGAGCGCACGTGTTTTATGGTAATCGCTGGATTGCACCTGCAGCTGGGCAATTAGAGAATTAACAGCGCCATAATGGACTTCCATTCATCCGATGCCTCACAGCTGAGGGTTTGTTACAATTGTATCCAGTCCAGACCTACGTTGCTAAATTAGTGCATAACCCCTTCGGGACCAAATTTTGAATTTTTAAAAAAATATTTTGGTTTTTCCATCCTCGCCTTCCAAAAGCCGTAAGTTGTTATTTTTCCCATTGACCTACCGGCTTGTATTTTTTAAGAGTGAACTTTAATATACCGAATAATGGACAGAAAAACTTGTAAAAACTAAAGTGGGGAGAAATTACAAAATTAATGCAATTGCACCATTTTTGGTGGGTTTAGTTTTTCATGGCTTATTGGAGCCGAGCTGCAGTACCGCACACAACCTGGTAGACAAGGGTGGCGCTGTGTTTTGCAGAAGGCAGCCGTGTTTTTCCAACCATGGACAACATCTTCAGGAAGCACCAATGTAGACAATCCGCCATGAGCTGAACAGCCGGGACTCCGGACGGTTACAATGTAATAACCGGCTTCCGGTATGTGCAGCTCACAGAGGATGGTCTGGACTGGAGACGACTGTAACAACCCTTCAGCTGTGAGAAGTATTAGGTTTGTAAGGGGTTTTGGCTTCAGGATGTGAATGACTAGGATTCCTATTTATCAACAGCAAGCAGAGATCTGTATATCAGAAAGATGTGGAACTTCCCGTTATACAAGGAGGACTCTACATAACGCTAGGAGACCCTCTGTACGCCCCCTGTAACACTGCAAACCATCAGTTCCTGCTTTGACTATATGGGGGCGCCTCCAAAGTAGGGGGCACCCTCTAGGGGGGGGGTGACTATTCTTCTTAGGATGCCATAGGAGCCCCTCCCCCATGTGCACCTTGCCTCCCACACACTACATGTGTTAGATAACATGCATCTCAGTAAACTCCACAGCGGGATTAGTCACTCCATGCAACCCCGTGTTCCGGCAACTTACCCCGCATCGGTGAACTAGCAGTCAGGGCCCGTCACCTGCCAGGAAGCTGCCGCAGTAATGCATAGCGAGAAGCTGCAAATACTGACTATCCCTTTAAGTCCTTCGTTAGGACACAGGTGGCGCCGGGTCCACACTGCATGGTCTCACCCTCATCCTGCCATGCACTGGGACGCCGGCTGGTGCTGCACGAGCCGCCCCCTGCCATGCAGTACGCTGCGCTGTCGTGAGGGCACACCATGCGGACACCACCGGCCTGTGTCAGGGAAGTGGTGATGGCAGAGGACGGACAGTGGGTACCTGGACTAGTTATCAGGCTGCAGGTAGATCTGGCGTTGCGTCAGCACCTGAGACAGCTCCCTCTGGAGTTGCCTAAATTTAACGTTGTCGGGGATTGCGTCTATTGATCTACACAGAGTCCGGCGGGAGGAGAGAGAAGCGAGAAGAAGCTGGAATGAGACTGTGACAAAACACGCAGTGGAGGGGGGGAAAAGGAAAAACCTTGCGGGTGGGGAGGCACAGGGGTGAGGGACGGACAGAGCCTAGGGGAAAAGGCACAGGGGTGAGGGACGGGCAGGGCCTTGAGAAAAAAGGCACAGGGGTGAGGGACGGGCAGGGCCTACGGGGAAAAAAGGCACAGGGGTGAGGGACGGGCAGAGCCTAGGGGAAAAAAGGCACAGGGGTGAGGGAGGGGCAGGGCCTACGGGGAAAAAAGGCACAGGGGTGAGGGAGGGGCAGGGCCTACGGGGAAAAAAGGCACAGGGGTGAGGGAGGGGCAGGGCCTACGGGGAAAAAAGGCACAGGGGTGAGGGAGGGGCAGGGCTTACGGGGAAAAAAAAGGCACAGGGGTGAGGGAGGGGCAGGGCTTACGGGGAAAAAAAAGGCACAGGGGTGAGGGAGGGGCAGGGCCTACGGGGAAAAAAAAGGCACAGGGGTGAGGGAGGGGCAGGGCCTACGGGGAAAAAAGGGCACATGTGTGAGGGAGGGGCAGGGCTTACGGGGAAAAAAAAGGCACAGGGGTGAGGGAGGGGCAGGGCCTACGGGGAAAAAAAAGGCACAGGGGTGAGGGAGGGGCAGGGCCTACGGGGAAAAAAGGGCACATGTGTGAGGGAGGGGCAGGGCCTACGGGGAAAAAAGGGCACATGTGTGAGGGAGGGGCAGGGCCTACGGGGAAAAAAGGGCACAGGGGTGAGGGAGGGGCAGGGCCTACGGGGAAAAAAGGGCACAGGGGTGAGGGAGGGGCAGGGCCTACGGGGAAAAAAGGGCACAGGGGTGAGGGAGGGGCAGGGCCTAGAGGAAAAAAGGGCACAGGGGTGAGGGAGGGGCAGGGCCTAGAGGAAAAAAGGGCACAGGGGTGAGGGAGGGGCAGGGCCTAGAGGAAAAAAGGGCACAGGGGTGAGGGAGGGGCAGGGCCTAGAGGAAAAAAGGGCACAGGGGTGAGGGACAGGCAGGGCCTTGGGAAAAAGGGCACAGGGGTGAGGGACAGGCAGGGCCTTGGGAAAAAGGCACAGGGGTGAGGGACAGGCAGGGCCTTGGGAAAAAGGGCACAGGGGT
The DNA here is from genome assembly GCF_035609145.1 of Eleutherodactylus coqui. Classification (NCBI taxonomy): domain Eukaryota; kingdom Metazoa; phylum Chordata; class Amphibia; order Anura; family Eleutherodactylidae; genus Eleutherodactylus; species Eleutherodactylus coqui. Next base: position 17,156,247 of record NC_089842.1, read on the forward strand.
GAGGGACAGGCAGGGCCTTGGGAAAAAGGCACAGGGGTGAGGGACAGGCAGGGCCTTGGGAAAAAGGCACAGGGGTGAGGGACAGGCGGGGCCTTGGGAAAAAGGCACAGGGGTGAGGGACAGGCGGGGCCTTGGGAAAAAGGCACAGGGGTGAGGGACAGGCGGGGCCTTGGGAAAAAGGCACAGGGGTGAGGGACAGGCGGGGCCTTGGGAAAAAGGCACAGGGGTGAGGGACAGGCGGGGCCTTGGGAAAAAGGCACAGGGGTGAGGGACAGGCGGGGCCTTGGGAAAAAGGCACAGGGGTGAGGGACAGGCGGGGCCTTGGGAAAAAGGCACAGGGGTGAGGGACAGGCGGGGCCTTGGGAAAAAGGCACAGGGGTGAGGGACAGGCGGGGCCTTGGGAAAAAGGCACAGGGGTGAGGGACAGGCGGGGCCTTGGGAAAAAGGCACAGGGGTGAGGGACAGGCGGGGCCTTGGGAAAAAGGCACAGGGGTGAGGGACAGGCGGGGCCTTGGGAAAAAGGCACAGGGGTGAGGGACAGGCGGGGCCTTGGGAAAAAGGCACAGGGGTGAGGGACAGGCAGGGCCTTGGGAAAAAGGCACAGGGGTGAGGGACAGGCAGGGCCTTGGGAAAAAGGCACAGGGGTGAGGGACAGGCAGGGCCTTGGGAAAAAGGCACAGGGGTGAGGGACAGGCAGGGCCTTGGGAAAAAGGCACAGGGGTGAGGGACAGGCAGGGCCTTGGGAAAAAGGCACAGGGGTGAGGGACAGGCAGGGCCTTGGGAAAAAGGCACAGGGGTGAGGGACAGGCAGGGCCTTGGGAAAAAGGCACAGGGGTGAGGGACAGGCAGGGCCTTGGGGAAAAGGCACAGGGGTGAGGGACAGGCAGGGCCTTGGGGAAAAGGCACAGGGGTGAGGGACAGGCAGGGCCTTGGGGAAAAGGCACAGGGGTGAGGGACAGGCAGGGCCTTGGGGAAAAGGCACAGGGGTGAGGGACAGGCAGGGCCTTGGGGAAAAGGCACAGGGGTGAGGGACAGGCAGGGCCTAGAGGAAAAGGCACAGGGGTGAGGGACAGGCAGGGCCTAGAGGAAAAAAGGGCACAGGGGTGAGGGACAGGCAGGGCCTAGAGGAAAAAAGGGCACAGGGGTGAGGGACAGGCAGGGCCTAGAGGAAAAAAGGGCACAGGGGTGAGGGACAGGCAGGGCCTTGGGAAAAAGGCACAGGGGTGAGGGACAGGCAGGGCCTTGGGAAAAAGGCACAGGGGTGAGGGACAGGCAGGGCCTTGGGAAAAAGGCACAGGGGTGAGGGACAGGCAGGGCCTTGGGAAAAAGGCACAGGGGTGAGGGACAGGCAGGGCCTTGGGAAAAAGGCACAGGGGTGAGGGACAGGCAGGGCCTTGGGAAAAAGGCACAGGGGTGAGGGACAGGCAGGGCCTTGGGAAAAAGGCACAGGGGTGAGGGACAGGCAGGGCCTTGGGAAAAAGGCACAGGGGTGAGGGACAGGCAGGGCCTTGGGAAAAAGGCACAGGGGTGAGGGACAGGCAGGGCCTTGGGAAAAAGGCACAGGGGTGAGGGACAGGCAGGGCCTTGGGAAAAAGGCACAGGGGTGAGGGACAGGCAGGGCCTTGGGAAAAAGGCACAGGGGTGAGGGACAGGCAGGGCCTTGGGAAAAAGGCACAGGGGTGAGGGACAGGCAGGGCCTTGGGAAAAAGGCACAGGGGTGAGGGACAGGCAGGGCCTTGGGAAAAAGGCACAGGGGTGAGGGACAGGCAGGGCCTTGGGAAAAAGGCACAGGGGTGAGGGACAGGCAGGGCCTTGGGAAAAAGGCACAGGGGTGAGGGACAGGCAGGGCCTTGGGAAAAAGGCACAGGGGTGAGGGACAGGCAGGGCCTTGGGAAAAAGGCACAGGGGTGAGGGACAGGCAGGGCCTTGGGAAAAAGGCACAGGGGTGAGGGACAGGCAGGGCTTTGGGAAAAAGGCACAGGGGTGAGGGACAGGCAGGGCCTTGGGGAAAAGGCACAGGGGTGAGGGACAGGCAGGGCCTTGGGGAAAAGGCACAGGGGTGAGGGACAGGCAGGGCCTAGAGGAAAAGGCACAGGGGTGAGGGACGGGCAGGGCCTAGAGGAAAAGGCACAGGGGTGAGGGACGGGCAGGGCCTAGAGGAAAAGGCACAGGGGTGAGGGACGGGCAGGGCCTAGAGGAAAAGGCACAGGGGTGAGGGACAGGCAGGGCCTTGGGGAAAAGGCACAGGGGTGAGGGACAGGCAGGGCCTTGGGAAAAAGGCACAGGGGTGAGGGACGGGCAGGGCCTAGAGGAAAAGGCACAGGGGTGAGGGACGGGCAGGGCCTAGAGGAAAAGGCACAGGGGTGAGGGACGGGTAGGGCCTAGAGGAAAAGGCACAGGGGTGAGGGACGGGCAGGGCCTAGAGGAAAAGGCACAGGGGTGAGGGACGGGCAGGGCCTAGAGGAAAAGGCACAGGGGTGAGGGACGGGCAGGGCCTAGAGGAAAAGGCACAGGGGTGAGGGACAGGCAGGGCCTTGGGGAAAAGGCACAGGGGTGAGGGACAGGCAGGGCCTTGGGAAAAAGGCACAGGGGTGAGGGACGGGCAGGGCCTAGAGGAAAAGGCACAGGGGTGAGGGACGGGCAGGGCCTAGAGGAAAAGGCACAGGGGTGAGGGACGGGTAGGGCCTAGAGGAAAAGGCACAGGGGTGAGGGACGGGCAGGGCCTAGAGGAAAAGGCACAGGGGTGAGGGACGGGCAGGGCCTAGAGGAAAAGGCACAGGGGTGAGGGACGGGCAGGGCCTAGAGGAAAAGGCACAGGGGTGAGGGACGGGCAGGGCTTAGAGGAAAAGGCACAGGAAGGGTCTTATAGTAAGATAAAATAGCGTGGAGGAAAAAAGAAAACTATTGAAGGTACAAAGGACAGAAGGGCCGAGGAGAGGCACATGGTGAAGAAAAGGTCTAGAGGAATACAGGGTGGAGGAAAGGAAGGTCCAAGGGCACAGGATACAGGAGGGGGTCAATAAGCATGGGGTGGAGGAGGAGATCAATGGGTACAAAATGGAAGAGAGAAAAGACAATGGGTACAGGACCAAGGAAATGATGATTGGCCTGCATCTGGGGAGCAACTGCACCACAAGGAGCACAATACGTTACCTGAGTCCGTTGACTATGTCCTTTGTTTTCCCGAAGTATATCTCATTGAGCGTGCTCCTGATTTTGTTCTCCATGTCCTGAGGTGAAAACACAAATATTAGTGAATGTATGGAAACGTTGCAAGAGAGAAACCTACAGAGCGGACAGGAGGGCATCGCCGACGGACGAGATATACCAGAGGGAAGCTGGGGGCATGCTTGAAAAACACAACCGCCAAGCTAGTACTTGCTTTGGCACTGCGTATCATACACACCCATAGAGAATGGGAATCTTGCGCGCGTAATATGTGATAAGGGTGGAAAATTTAAAAAAAAATTAAAAAAAAAATCGCAACATGCTCCATTATCTGCGCGTGACGTACGCAATGGCTGCATGCAAGTGTGAATGGAGCAATGTTCTACTCATTGATGCTATTCACTGAGCAATATGCCCGTGTGAATGGGCCGTACCCCGATACGGGATCATGTTGCAGAAGCATTCTTCCAAAGTCTCCGCTTGCTGTCAGTGAGTGGAACAGGGCAGTCTCAGGCATATCCAGTGACTATACCATGCAAATTAATGGTGGAGGTAACCCCCTAAAGGGTAGTAACTATTGTGGGTGGTGGGTACCTGGCCCGTCATTTCTGGGCACTCACCTCTACCAGCCGCCCGATATTTGCTATGTGCGGGGAGGAGTCGCTCACAGTCTCGTCCTTTTCCATCTAAAAACAAAACACAAATCTAGTTATCCTTCCATACAGGATGATGCCGCTGCTGTCCGTAAGCCGTGACCACGGCCCCGCAGCCTGGTCTTCACAGCACGGCACCCTTACCTGCCGGGTGAGGCTTCCGCCCAGGTTCATCGTCCCTGACCCGCTCTTATTTGTCTGCAGCCATAGCATCACAGTGGAGGTCAGCTTGTAGTGAGCGGTGCGGCCGCTCGACTTCTCCTGCAAACACAAAGACGAGAATCGTATGCAACCACGAGCGTCGGCAGTCAAAATATGCAACAATTATAGTCCACGGGGTGCACTTTTATCTTGTGACCACAGGGGGGAACCGTTACCTGCACTTCCACCACATGGATGGAGTCCCAGCATCCCTTGATCTTCTTTGAACCGTCCCCAGCTTTTTTTATAAGGATCACTCCGGCAAATCCGTGGTCCAGATCCCAGAGATAGACGGAGGAGACGCCGCCTTCAAAATACCTGCGGGTGCAAGAAATGGGGTGAAAAGCACCGAAAAAAGGAGCTTGGCTACAAATATTAACAAATTCACTAAATTATATATATATATATATATATATATATATATAGTCATCCAGCTTTCTCAAGGTCAGTTAATTGAAAGTGCTGTGCCTTTAAGAAATTAATTATATATATAATATATATATATATATATATATATATATATATATATATATATATATATATATATACATACATACACACCCGAGCAATTGTGGGGGGGGTATACATATATTTAACCCCTTAGCGACAAGTATATTTTGTGCCGTAAGGACCGAGTGACATAGTTGTATCGCCAGAGCTACAGCCGTACGAGGGTTGTGTGATGCGGGACGAGTTGTGGATTTTAATGGCATCACTCTGGGGTCCATATAATGTGTTGAACGGTTATTACATATCTAATTAATTACTACTATTTTTTTTGTCAGGCTTCCAGCTGTCATAGGAGCCCCCTAACTATCTAGCGATCCCATTGCGGGGTGGCGATGCTGACGCTCGCCCCCCGTCATCTGCTTACATGTTGATTGTAGCATGTAAGGGGTTAAATGGCCAGAATCTGATAGTTCTCCATTCCTGGCAGTTACAGAAGGCGCCCGTCAGCAGTCGGTCAAGCCACCGCCTTAAAGATCTATGTGCAGGTTTAAAGCCAGGTAAAGGTGAGGTCAGGAAAAAGGTGTATTGGTGGTCACTAAGGGGTTAAAGGAGGCCTATGCTTAGCGACAGCCCCTATAGACAACATATAGCCTTCACGCATCCGCAGGCTCTGGCACTATTAAACACCTGAATCCCCTTTGCTGCCGGACGGACCTGCATGGCAGTATATGGATGACTGAGGCCTAGCGTGTGGGTGCGGCGCCTCCTCTGCCTCCGCCTGCCAAGGGATGCATTACACGCAGACCTCCTCCTACCTACAATAGCAGCTTTTGATCATTAGGAACAACATGAAACAAGCGGGTGGAGGGGGGGTGGGGGGGGCTACGGACGCCGCGGCGGCTTGATGTGGTCGCTGTTGGTGAGTTTTTACATAACGGCTTTTGTGGGTATTTGAGGAATGTGTTAAAACGACGTCTGAAACCGCAGAGAATCCCCGGAGAGGCAGGAGCAGCGCTAACAGCAACCACATGGCAGAGCCGACGCTGCAGAGGCAGGGCAGCAAGGGGTTAAAAAAAATGCTTCCCCCCTTAAGTCTTTAACTCATTACAAGCAGGTAGAAAAGTAACTAGCAAACCAATATGTACACAATTAACAGATACCACCCCCACCCCGCCCCGCTGCACCCAAACGGGCCGCGCCACCCGCCCGCTGCACCCCAAGTGTCACACCTCTCTGCCAGGACCTCAATCAGCACCTGTTTCCAATTAACCCAAAGAGCCGACAAGCCCCCCCTCTATATAACGGGCCCTTGACCTCGGCCTGTGGCTACCTCCACCGCGCCGGCTGTAACCCCACTTCGTGACCCCTTCAGCACCTACAATAGACACTATCAATATTGGCAGGAGGTCAGCAGTCTGTCCGACTGCAGTGCTGGGACTACAAGTCCCAGCATGCTGACCCTTCCTGGCTTGAAGCTACGGCCCCCCACAAGTTAAAGGCTTTAGGCTCTGACTGCCGCTTCCTCTCCCGGCACCGACTACTAGGAACATCTGCTACTAACCGCAGAATGATTGGCACGTCCTAGAATGACGCCAGCCGGGTGCTATCAGGTATTAGCAGTGAAATGCTATCTAGACGGCACAGGTGCTGTGCCCTCCCGGCCAACATGCCATGACCCTGGCGTCAGAGCGGAGCCCTCGCCAGCTGCCAGCGAACATCTGCACAACTGAGCAAGACTGGAACGCTGAAACCTGAGCAGCCGCCCGCGTCCCCGGCTCACGCCGGCCCAATCCTCCGCTGTGTCTGGGCACCTACCGGCCAAGGCTACACAGTATATACCGGCACAAGGTGGGCTTCTGTGTAATAGACCCCATCCCCCTACCACCAGATACACCTATTATGCCACCTCCACCATGTATACTGAATTCACGCGCCAAGTAATGATCAACCGATGGTGCACATACAACTCCCAGAATGCTCAGCCAGCTGAGGGCCACAGAGGGCCCCCCACTAATCATTACTTCATAGCAGAGATCTATATGCAACTCTCTATAGAACCAACAGTTCTATTTATCCTGTACTGCTCCTGAGTTACATCCTGTATTATACTCCAGAGCTGCACTCACTATTCTGCAGGTGGAGTCACTGTGTACATACATTACTTATCCTGTACTGCTCCTGAGTTACATACTGTATTATACTCCAGAGCTGCACTCACTATTCTGCTGGTGGAGTCACTGTGTACATACATTACTAATCCTGTACTGCTCCTGAGTTACATCCTGTATTATACTCCAGAGCTGCACTCACTATTCTGCAGGTGGAGTCACTGTGTACATACATTACTTATCCTATACTTATCCACAGTTACATCCTATATTATACTCCAGAGCTGCACTCACTATTCTGCTGGTGGAGTCACTGTGTACATACATTACTTATCCTGTACTGCTCCTGAGTTACATCCTGTATTATCCTCCAGAGCTGCACTCACTGTTCTGCTGGTGGAGTCACTGTATACATACATTACTTATCCTGTACTGATCCTGAGTTACATCCTGTATTACACTCCAGAGCTGCACTCACTATTCTGCTGGTGGAGTCGCTGTGTACACACATTACTTATCCTGTACTGATCCTGAGTTACATTCTGTATTATACCCCAGAGCTGAACTCATTATTCTGCAGGTGGAGTCACTGTCTACATACATTACTTATCCTTTACTGATCCTGAGTTACATCCTGTATTATCCTCCAGAGCTGCACTCACTATTCTGCTGGTGGAGTCACTGTGTACATACATTACTTATCCTATACTTATCCACAGTTACATCCTGTATTATACTGCAGAGCTGCACTCACTATTCTGCTGGTGGACTCACTGTGTACATACATTACTTATCCTGTACTGACCCTGAGCTATATCCTGTATTATACTCCAGAGCTGCACTCACTATTCTGTTGCTTCACAGTGGAAATCTCCCAGCATTCCCTACTTGTTTAGTGTCAGCAGAGAGCTTACTCTGGCGATTTGCATTCTGGGAAGATCTGCATCATGCTTGCTGACTAGTTCCAGTAACAATCAGCAGTATGGTGAGCGCAGCTGAATAAGCCGATTAGTCACACATCATCCCTTTGGTTTTGTTCTGCTCTCTGGTCACTCCCGATACATATGGCCGCCCAGCGCAGGCACGGACGCTCCCGCGACTATTCTGATGCGACTGCCGATGGTCTGAAACCTTCCTCCTGGTAGGTGGCGCTATAAGGTGCGCTCCCGGACGATGCTAGAAATACCGTGAAGCGTATAATGTAGAGCAGACGCAGCGCAGATCATGTAGCTCTCATGGCCGGGGGTCACGATGGCCCCTCAGCGCTGATTCCCGGCGCCGACTCGTAACCGCCTGTCGAGTTTTTATCTCCATAGGAAACAAAACAAGAAGAAGAACACGAAGCATCGGCGAACGGCGGCCGTGTCCCCGGGGCCCGGCACTCAGCCTGACACTCTGCCCAGGCAGCTGGAGAAACGCTTCTCCGAGGTTCAGGGGGCTGCAGAGACCGCACTCGTCGCTGGGAGCCATGACCTCATAATGACATCACGCTGTCTGCGCTGGGTCGGAGCCCATCGTTCCCGTTACCCTGGTGCTCGAGTCCCAAACAAAGGAATCTGGATTTAATCATCGTCCCACACACCGAGCGCCGCTTTATAGCAGGCAGCTGCGGACCCCCTCCCCCACACCATCCCCGGCACAGGACGACCTACAGGTCTCGGTACTGGTCGAAGGCGTTGTTGGCTTCCACCTCCAGCTTGCGCAGCCGGGCGGACGGCATGGCTCCATCTTCCAAGGGTGGGTCGTACTTATTGCTCCACGGTGACCTGTGGGAAGAGAAGAGGAGTTAAAGAAGTTGTCTGGGATTAGAAAAATATGGCTGCCTTAGTCCAGAAACAGCGCCACACCCGTCCGCAGGTTGTAGATGGTATTGCAGCGCAACCACATTATCCACTTCAGGACTGTTGATAGTTATTCGGCGGTCTTGGTGTGTATGCAGCGGCTCAGGAGTCGGCGCCACACCCGGCGGCTATCAGCTGTTTGATTGCGGCAATTTACTCTGACTGCAGTTAACTGTTAAGGTGCCGGGGATTAATCTCTTAAAGGGGTTTGCCAAGTTATAAAGCTACTTCCTATTCACAGGACGGGGGTGTGGCTGATCGCTGGGACCCCCACCAATCCCAATGAGTCTGGTCGGTCCCGAGTGACCGGAGTGGAGGGCATGCAGGCACGCCGCTGCTCCATTCACTTCAATGACAGCGCTGGACATGACTGAGGTCGACTACTTTGGCAATCTCCTGCGCCGTCATTGAAGTGAACAGAGCGGTCGTGCGCCTGCGCTCCACTCAATTCACTCGGGGAACGACTAGACCCCTGTTTGGTTTGGTGGGGGTCCAAGCGGTCAAACCCCATGGGTCATGAAGTTATTCTGTGGCTAGGGAATAACTTTATAACTTGGTACATCCACTTTAAAGTGAATGGGACTGAGCTGCAATATCGCACACAACCTGTGGACAAGTGTGGCGCTCTACCTGGAAGAAAGCAGCCATGTTTTTGAAATGCTGGACAGCCCCTTTAAGAGGTGTTTGAGCTGACGGCGCACATTACACACCAAGACGTCTAATTACCTGTAAGAGTCTCCATCTCTGTTGTAGTCACACAGCAGATAGTCTTTGCCCACCACCTTATCCCGAGCGATCTTCAAGGGCTGGTCAACCGAGGACAGAAGATCTTCACAGAGACTGGGTACCTGCGCAGAACATGAGGATTCAGTATCACAGCACTTTGCAGCAGGCAGTAAAGGGAGAGGCTAAGATGTGAATTCACATTGATCAACAGCTGTGCTCATTAAGAGGCAATTGATTTGCAGCAAGGCTGTAAAGTGAGACACTTAGGGCCCCCCTGTCCACGGACGCGATTTCGTCAGCGGTAAACCGCTGGCGAATCACGCTGTCTGAAGCTTTCCATAGCATTGCCGGCCCCCTGTCCACGAGCGGAGAATCATTGCGATTCTCCGCTTGCGGCCGGCAATTCTCTGCATGCTGCGAATTGTCACGATTCTCCACGGTCAGCCTATCAGATAGGCTTTTCCGGCGGAGATTCGTCTGCCGACTCCTGCGGCGGCAATTTGCCGCAGGACTTCGCAACGCCTGTGGACAGGGGGCCTTAACTGACTAAATAAACAGTTGAAGTTGACAACCGCACACAACCAGGCGGCCGCGGTTAAAGCAGCAGCCACTAATTTTATTTCCATGTTTGTGTTTTTACTTGAGTGGAGGAGAATAAAGACGTGTGAAGAGGGCGACCCAGAGGAGAAGGCGAGCGCGGCCGGAGAGGGGGCGGCCCAGAGGAGAAGGCGAGCGCGGCCGGAGAGGGGGCGGCCCAGAGGAGAAGGCGAGCGCGGCCGGAGAGGGGGCGGCCCAGAGGAGAAGGCGAGCGCGGCCGGAGAGGGGGCGGCCCAGAGGAGAAGGCGAGCGCGGCCGGAGAGGGGGCGGCCCAGAGGAGAAGGCGAGGGCGGCCGGAGAGGGGGCGGCCCAGAGGAGAAGGCGAGGGCGGCCGGAGAGGGGGCGGCCCAGAGGAGAAGGCGAGGGCGGCCGGAGAGGGCGGCCCAGAGGAGAAGGCGAGGGCGGCCGGAGAGGGCGGCCGGAGAGGGCGGCCCAGAGGAGAAGGCGAGGGCGGCCGGAGAGGGCGGCCCAGAGGAGAAGGCGAGGGCGGCCCAGAGGAGAAGGCGAGGGCGGCCCAGAGGAGAAGGCGAGGGCGGCCCAGAGGAGAAGGCGAGGGCGGCCCAGAGGAGAAGGCGAGGGCGGCCGGAGAGGGCGGCCCAGAGGAGAAGGCGAGGGCGGCCGGAGAGGGCGGCCCAGAGGAGAAGGCGAGGGCGGCCGGAGAGGGCGGCCCAGAGGAGAAGGCGAGGGCGGCCGGAGAGGGCGGCCCAGAGGAGAAGGCGAGGGCGGCCGGAGAGGGCGGCCCAGAGGAGAAGGCGAGGGCGGCCGGAGAGGGCGGCCCAGAGGAGAAGGCGAGGGCGGCCGGAGAGGGCGGCCCAGAGGAGAAGGCGAGGGCGGCCGGAGAGGGCGGCCCAGAGGAGAAGGAGAGGGCGGCCGGAGAGGGCGGCCCAGAGGAGAAGGAGAGGGCGGCCGGAGAGGGCGGCCCAGAGGAGAAGGAGAGGGCGGCCGGAGAGGGCGGCCCAGAGGAGAAGGAGAGGGCGGCCGGAGAGGGCGGCCGGAGAGGGCGGCCGGAGAGGGCGGCCGGAGAGGGCGGCCGGAGAGGGCGGCCGGAGAGGGCGGCCGGAGAGGGCGGCCGGAGAGGGCGGCCGGAGAGGGCGGCCGGAGAGGGCGGCCGGAGAGGGCGGCCGGAGAGGGCGGCCGGAGAGGGCGGCCGGAGAGGGCGGCCGGAGAGGGCGGCCGGAGAGGGCGGCCGGAGAGGGCGGCCCAGAGGAGAAGGAGAGGGCGGCCGGAGAGGGCGGTCCAGAGGAGAAGGAGAGCGCGGCCGGAGAGGCCGGCCCAGAGGAGAAGGAGAGCGCGGCCGGCCCAGAGGAGAAGGAGAGCGCGGCCGGCCCAGAGGAGAAGGAGAGCGCGGCCGGCCCAGAGGAGAAGGAGAGCGCGGCCGGCCCAGAGGAGAAGGAGAGCGCGGCCGGCCCAGAGGAGAAGGAGAGCGCGGCCGGAGAGGGCGGCCCAGAGGAGAAGGAGAGCGCGGCCGGCCCAGAGGAGAAGGAGAGCGCGGCCGGAGAGGGCGGCCCAGAGGAGAAGGAGAGCGCGGCCGGAGAGGGCGGCCCAGAGGAGAAGGAGAGCGCGGCCGGAGAGGGCGGCCCAGAGGAGAAGGAGAGCGCGGCCGGCCCAGAGGAGAAGGAGAGCGCGGCCGGAGAGGGCGGCCCAGAGGAGAAGGAGAGCGCGGCCGGCCCAGAGGAGAAGGAGAGCGCGGCCGGCCCAGAGGAGAAGGAGAGCGCGGCCGGCCCAGAGGAGAAGGAGAGCGCGGCCGGCCCAGAGGAGAAGGAGAGCGCGGCCGGCCCAGAGGAGAAGGAGAGCGCGGCCGGCCCAGAGGAGAAGGAGAGCGCGGCCGGCCCAGAGGAGAAGGAGAGCGCGGCCGGCCCAGAGGAGAAGGAGAGCGCGGCCGGCCCAGAGGAGAAGGAGAGCGCGGCCGGCCCAGAGGAGAAGGAGAGCGCGGCCGGCCCAGAGGAGAAGGAGAGCGCGGCCGGCCCAGAGGAGAAGGAGAGCGCGGCCGGCCCAGAGGAGAAGGAGAGCGCGGCCGGCCCAGAGGAGAAGGAGAGCGCGGCCGGCCCAGAGGAGAAGGAGAGCGCGGCCGGCCCAGAGGAGAAGGAGAGCGCGGCCGGCCCAGAGGAGAAGGAGAGCGCGGCCGGCCCAGAGGAGAAGGAGAGCGCGGCCGGCCCAGAGGAGAAGGAGAGCGCGGCCGGCCCAGAGGAGAAGGAGAGCGCGGCCGGCCCAGAGGAGAAGGAGAGCGCGGCCGGCCCAGAGGAGAAGGAGAGCGCGGCCGGAGAGGGCGGCCCAGAGGAGAAGGAGAGCGCGGCCGGCCCAGAGGAGAAGGAGAGCGCGGCCGGCCCAGAGGAGAAGGAGAGCGCGGCCGGCCCAGAGGAGAAGGAGAGCGCGGCCGGAGAGGGCGGCCCAGAGGAGAAGGAGAGCGCGGCCGGCCCAGAGGAGAAGGAGAGCGCGGCCGGAGAGGGCGGCCCAGAGGAGAAGGAGAGCGCGGCCGGCCCAGAGGAGAAGGAGAGCGCGGCCGGAGAGGGCGGCCCAGAGGAGAAGGAGAGCGCGGCCGGCCCAGAGGAGAAGGAGAGCGCGGCCGGAGAGGGCGGCCCAGAGGAGAAGGAGAGCGCGGCCGGAGAGGGCGGCCCAGAGGAGAAGGAGAGCGCGGCCGGAGAGGGCGGCCCAGAGGAGAAGGAGAGCGCGGCCGGAGAGGGCGGCCCAGAGGAGAAGGAGAGCGCGGCCGGCCCAGAGGAGAAGGAGAGCGCGGCCGGAGAGGGCGGCCCAGAGGAGAAGGAGAGCGCGGCCGGCCCAGAGGAGAAGGAGAGCGCGGCCCAGAGGAGAAGGAGAGCGCGGCCGGCCCAGAGGAGAAGGAGAGGGCGGCCCAGAGGAGAAGGAGAGGGCGGCCCAGAGGAGAAGGAGAGCGCGGCCGGAGAGGGCGGCCCAGAGGAGAAGGAGAGCGCGGCCGGAGAGGGCGGCCCAGAGGAGAAGGAGAGCGCGGCCGGAGAGGGCGGCCCAGAGGAGAAGGAGAGCGCGGCCGGAGAGGGCGGCCCAGAGGAGAAGGAGAGCGCGGCCGGAGAGGGCGGCCCAGAGGAGAAGGAGAGCGCGGCCGGAGAGGGCGGCCCAGAGGAGAAGGAGAGCGCGGCCGGAGAGGGCGGCCCAGAGGAGAAGGAGAGCGCGGCCGGAGAGGGCGGCCCAGAGGAGAAGGAGAGCGCGGCCGGAGAGGGCGGCCCAGAGGAGAAGGAGAGCGCGGCCGGAGTGAGTCCTGCGCAGCAGCCTAATTAGCTTACGTCTGGGAGGAAAGGGGGCCCTTAACCCTTCACACACCACAAATTCACAGCAAGTGCGAAAAGATACAATTCCTCCAATGTATTTGTTTCTAGGAAAGTGGGTTAAAAACCAAGGTGGCTGCCAATAAGAAGTTCTTTACTCCACCAGCAGACTACTGAGTGCAGCTCTGGAGTATAATACAGGATATAACTCAGGGTCAGTACAGGATAAGTAATGTATGTATACAGTGACTCCACCAGCAGAATAGTGAGTGCAGCTCTGGAGTATAATACAGGATGTAACTCAGGGCCAGTACAGGATAAGTAATGTATGTATACAGTGACTCCACCAGCAGAATAGTGAGTGCAGCTCTGGAGTATAATACAACATGTAACTCAGGATCAGTACAGGATAAGTAATCTATGTACACAGTGACTCCACCAGCAGAATAGTGAGTGCAGCTCTGGAGTATAATACAGGATGTAACTCGGGATCAGTACAGGATAAGTAATGTATGTACACAGTGACTTCACCAGCAGAATAGTGAGTGCAGCTCTGGGGTATAATGCAGGCTTGTATCTTAGGATCAGTACAGGATAAGTAATGTATGTACACAGTAACTCCATCATCAGAATAGTGAGTGCAGCTCTGGAGTATAATGCAGGCTTGTATCTTAGGATCAGTACAGGATAAGTAAACTATGTACACAGTGACTCCACCAGCAGAATAGTGAGTACAGCTCTGGAGTATAATACAGGATGTAACTCAGGAGCAGTACAGGATAAGTAATATATGTACACAGTGACTCCACCAGCAGAATAGGGAGTGCAGCTCTGGAGTATAATGCAGGCTTGTATCTTAGGATCAGTACAGGATAAGTAATGTATGTACACAGTGACTTCACCAGCAGAATAGTGAGTGCAGCTCTGCAGTATAATACAGGATGTAACTCAGG